>NC_056728.1:1654200312-1654460312 GCF_019279795.1 Protopterus annectens
TCTTGACAGTAAGCATTGCTAATGTATGGTTAAACAAATAGGCACTTACACTGTGTAGGCTTCGCTTACCAGTGCACAAATCTGCTTAGCATTTACATTTAAGCAATGCTTAAACCTGCTAA
This sequence comes from Protopterus annectens, assembly GCF_019279795.1. Lineage (NCBI taxonomy): Eukaryota > Metazoa > Chordata > Ceratodontiformes > Protopteridae > Protopterus > Protopterus annectens. The sequence continues at coordinate 1,654,200,435 of NC_056728.1, forward strand.
GCATAGCTCAGCCCTGGTAACCTTTGGTCACATTCCACTCTGACAAACTAGCAGGGTAATGACATCTTTAATAAGTGTATTTAACTTCCTGTGCATAACATGCTCCCATGTGCTATCATTACAGTACCAAGGGGTGTAACTATACTGTATGGGACACCTGGGTATACATGGGTAGTACCACAATCTTTTTTCTTTGTATTTGTTTTATACATGGGTAGTATCCCAGGTTATATGCAATCACACTTGTATGTTACACCAGCTACAGTGTACTTGTTGACAAAATAGTTTAACACATATTGTATCATTATGTTAGCACTTTTAGCAGTACTTTTCCAAGTAAGAGTAGTTTGCAGATTGTAGTACTAGAAACATACACCCCTGTATGCAAAGCTGGGACTCTGAGTACTGACTATCTTGTTATTGGTGTTTGAAATGTATTTTTTTATGTATCTCCTATTGGATATTGATCTGATATGTTGATATTAACTGTAGGCTACTATGTTTTTGTACATGTCATTGAGGATTGCTCTCATGTAGTAATGGCATACATTTCAATTTCAGACGTCTATCTTTCAAAACATTCTTCTGAATGCATAACCTGTTGGCTATCTACTTTCTGTCTGCCCTATGTACAGATGTGTAAATGTCAGATATTGCTAAGACCATGCAACTATGTAGGTGCCCACATAGTATTGTGCTGTGAGCCTGGACACTGCTGCTAGTTTCGACATATGGGACATTTCTTAATGTGGGCCTTGCCCCTTTTCCTTGTCTGTGTGAGAGACATTAAAGAGGTCGTGGGCTACAGATTCACATACAGTAGGTGGCAATATGTGACAGGACAGGACATGTGAAGACAGCCAAACAACATGGAGGACATATCCCCCGATTTGTGAACAGATTCTATGTCATAAGTGCTGTTATACACATGGTGGATTGATAGATTGACAGGGGTTGTGTGGACATGCATGTAGTGAGTGACTTCATGACTGACAGTGATATGTCTCTGACATACCTCTCCACTGGCACACTGTCCACAGACTGGCCATATATCTGCCTGTTATGTTTTGTCTATTTCCCAGACAGTTGGTGTCCTTGTTAATCATGTCATGGACTCTGGGGAATGCAGTCAGTAAATAATCACATCTATTGTTATTACCAACTTCATATTCCTCATAAGGGATGTTACAACAAACCCAGTAGCATCTGCAACTTTCTCAATGTATGACAGAAATATGTCTAATCTACCCCTGTGTTTGTGCCCCTGTCCCCAAATGATGTCAGGCTTTGTCCAGATGTCAACAAGGTGCAGAGGTATTTATTATCATTATTTCTTGACTTCATTCCTACTACTTCCCAGTGATGTAGTACACCCACAGACATGTCAGGGTAGAGGTCATAAATATGATTCTTGAGCCTGTACATTCTGAGGTGAACTGTACATGTGAGAGGCCTGTGTATGTCTGTCCATTGTTACGAGACTGTCATGACTGTGTATACATGTTATGTGTACATGTTATCTGGGCTGTGTATGGAGGGGGGGGTGGATGTAAGTGTTATGGCTCCTTGTTTATCTGACTGTGCATGCTGCTCCAGTTTCTGCTGACTTATTGGCTGTATGTGTTTGTAGGGGCAGACTGAGACATGTCCTGTACCAAGGTCAGGATTCAGACTACACTGAGAATTCAGACTGTATATGTAGGGCTAGTGTGTGAGTGGCAAACAATGATGTATTTGTTCACACAGTCCCTACACTCTACTGTTCACTTGACTTACAGGTATGTGACTGTGACTGTGGTGATGTTGGTTGTGGGTATGCACTTTCACACTGGTGTCTGTTTGTCACTGCTATTACAACCCTGTAGTGCCTGATATATTTTCAGATACATGTGTAATTACCCATAGCAGATTTTCTAATTCAATTACTTGTGCTATTTCAGTAAATATATGTTAGAGCACACAGGATGGTGTTACTACAGTAAATGTGTTAGCTTATCTACGCCAATACTTCAGATACCTCCCCATTTTCATGGCTTCCACCCACCACTTTGTCAGCCTTGGTCCAAATTCATTGCAGAATGGAGTTTTGAGCATGCCTGTCAACTGGCTGGATTGTTTCAGGATGCCCAGGTTTATTGCTCATATATCTGTTCTGTTTTACAGATTATTATCATTTTTCTGGTAAATCACCGTAATGATATGATTGTTGTCAGAAAATGAGGACATACATTTCATTTACCTACCTCACATCCATCAGAATGTATATGCTGAAACAAACTGTGTCACTCTGTCAAGAAGAGTACAGGGGGACAATGACCGCTTCCTTCCTGGATGCTAATGCATTAGTACTGAGATGTGCCACATAGAAGGACTTTGTGTCCACAGTGGCAATGTGGTGATCAAGAGACATTGCTGTCAACCTGTGTAACCAGATCTCTAATAACACCTTCTTTGTTCAGGGGACAACTATCAATGTGTTAAATCATGGGAACAGGGTTTTCCACAAAGGGGATGACAACACATTTTCTGACATTGAGCTTAAGGCCATGGCTCTGACACCAGTCACTGGTCTTGGCATCCTACTGAAAGGCCTCACTAACATCACTTGGGTAGTTAATAATAGCTCCCAACTTGCAATTGTCTGCAAACTTTGTATGCCAGAGTCCCTTCATGTTGGCATGGACTTCAGAGAAGTTGATACCAAATATGAGAGGACACAGGACAGAACCCTGTGGGACTCCACGTATGACTGCTCAGCAGTCTGACTTGGAGTCAGCTATTTCCGCAGTGTGAGTCCTATCTGTGACCCAGTTTACAAACCACCTAGTGATATAGGGGTTGATGCCTAGCTTAGTGAGTTTTTGCATGATTCCTGAGTGGGGAATGTTATCAACGGCTTTGGCCAGATCAAGGCAGGCTGTATGTGCCACCTTGCCTTCATTCACAGCTCAGGTGACTGATGCCAAGAAGTTCACCAGGTTGATTGAGCAGGTATGACCTACCCTTCACAAATGTAAACTGTGTGGGATCCTGAGTCTGCAGATTCCCATATCCCAATTTATTAGGTGCATGATGATGCATTCCATAGCTTCCCATAACAGACTTGTCAGGCAGTTGGGGCGGTATTTACCAGAGTCTGTAGTCGTATCTTGTTTGTGGAGAGAGTTGACTGTAGCAGTGCGCAATTCGGTAGGGACAAAGCCTGAGGTGAGGCTGTACTTGAACAAGGCACACAGGTGAGGTGCCAGGTCACTCTGCAGTCCATGTAGAACACAGCCAGGGATATTGTCAGGTCTCATAGAAACTGTATTCTTAGCCTTGGACAGTGGTGTTTTAACCTGTGCAGCAGTAATACTGGATGCCTGGCAGTGTACTGGCATTGTGATTGGTCCTTTGGGGGGAGGAGAGTGGTAAAGTTTGCACTCAATATGTCAGCCAATATATTGGCAATATATGTTGGCTCAGTCTGGGAGGTACCATTGCCTAGTAGCTCAGAACAAATCTTGGTATTGCCATGGTGATTCTTTACATAACTGTATGAGACTTGTGGTTGTCTTTATTATGTGCTACAATTCTGTTTTCACAGCTAACTTTATAGTATTTGATGAGGGATCTCAACTTTTAATTGAGGCTGATAAGGGTTTTTTTCCAGTCTTGGGACTTCACCTTATTCTATATCAGTTCCCTACTTCTGTTGTACAGTTTAATTATGGCCAGGGACCACCATATCAGCTTCCTTTTTCTGAAGGTGAGGTTCCTGGTTCTATTGGGTATGGTGGTATCCATGCATTTGTGTACGGGTTCATAGTGCATTGTTGTTTGATTCAGGTGTCATGCAACTTGTCTCCATTTACATGGCTGCCATGATGTTAGCCACCTCTATTTTTATGAGGCTATAGTTAGCTTTGGGAAGGCTTTTCATGGTGGTTACATGTGCAGGGAGGTGCTGTGGATTTCCATAGGTGATTAATTTGTGTTAGGATATATCAAGAGAGGAGTTGACTATTAGTGTAGAGCAACACTCGCCCATGTTAGCAAGAACCAGGTCGATGTGATGGGCATGTGCATCGGTACATGTGTAGATTATGAAGAAACAAAGATGGCCAGCAAGGTTAACAGTCGAATATGCAGCCAAAGACCAGAGTGAATAATCCGACTTTTATTGTAAATAAAACAGACCGGTTTCGGCAATTTAATGCCTTCTTCAGTGTTGAACAAACAATCAAAATTAACACAATAAAAATGCAAATTTATACAGAGTATTGGCCAATAGGTACATGAATGTGCTGTTAGACCTCATGAATAATGTATAATATATTATGTACAGGCAAACACAAAACTGGGAGCATGGCTGAAATGTGTGTAATGCCCAAGGACAATAGTTCCAAAAACCTCACAAAAGACCAAGCCATAATAGACTATGGAACCATGAAGGCTATAATTATACATAGTGAAATATGTACCTCCATAGTCATAATTATGTTAAATATATGTGGAAGAATAGAAGAGAACCCATATGGGGCACATTTCAAAACCAGACGTAATAATTAATTCTGGCTACTTCCTATAATGTATATATATATATATATATATATATATATATATATATATATATATATATATATATATATATATAAACAGTAAGATAATTCAGAAAATATTATACCTGGTATAGTTGATAAGTAAAATGGAATTCAGTACATCCTTCTGCATTGGCTAATTGTTAAAGATGATAATTGGGACCAGGTGGAAAAATTACGCCCAAAGTAATTATCCAGTACTTTTCTTTGTGATTGATGATACCATACAAAAAATGAAATTAAATAATTCAGAAAATATTATACCTGATATAGTTGTTAAATAAGATAGAAATCAATACAACCTTTTCATGGCAAATGTTAAAGATGATCATTGAGACCAGGTGGAAAAGTGCGCACAAAGTGATTATCCAGTACTTTTCTTTATGATTGAGAATACCATGCCACCCTTGTGGGTTGCTACGATCACCCACTATACGGTCAATAATCATGAACATGAACTGTGCTTGTAGATGTTTTAATACATGTCGATATAAGGCATTGGTCTCCCTTTTGTTTTTAATGTCACTTCGATGTTCATTTATTCATGACCTGAGTGGCCTGGAAGTCTGTCCCACATAAAATGCCCCCCAATGGCATGATGCCAGGTATACAACCCAATCACTGCTACAGTTTCCAAAGATTTTGCAGTCAAAGACCTTACTGGTGTTACGACTCGAAAAGTTCTGAGACTTGGTGATCTGTTTGCAAGACCCACAGTGGCCACATGGGTGTGTACCCAATAATTCATGTCCCATTATTGTAAGTTGTTTATTAATTGCTCCACCACCACCAATATGTTTATAATGAGAGAGATGGGACCCCAATGTTTTGCTTTTTCTGTATGAAAATTGACATTCCTCACCCAGAAAAGATTTGAGTTGTTCATTGGCTAGTAGTATATTCCAATGTCTATTGATGATGTCCCTAATTACGTAATAGTTCCTACCATATGTAGTGATGAATCTGATGGTTGTTGATCTGGAATCACCAGAAGGGATCTTATAATCTAGCAATCTGTTCCTTTTCATCTGAGAGGATCATGTCCATGCAGTATTAATATCTGAAAAATTGTATCCCCTGCTGGCAAATCTGCGACATAAGTCAAGACTAGCAATGTCATAATCTGATTGGGTGGAACTAAGGCGTTTCATGCACATAAATTGTGAAACCAGGATGTTTCTGATAGTATGACGTGGGTGCATGATTGATGCATGTAGTAGAGTATTATATTGGGGGTATTTGCGAAACACTCTGGTGGCCAAAGTATGGTCATGATTCCTAGAAATCGTTACATCCAAAAAGTTGATAATCTGCATATCATAGGTAATAGAAAATCCGATTCCCCAGATGTTGCCATTGAGATAATCCACAAATTCATGCAAATAACCCACATCCGCACGCCATACCATCCAACAGTCATCCAGGTACCTGCGCCAGATGTCCATTTCAACCAAGTATATATTATGAGATGCATCATAAATCATGCACTCTTCAAAAAATGCCATAAACAGGTCAGCATAAATGGGAGCAAAGGATGCTCCCATAGCTGTACCCTGTAGTTGCCAATAGCATTGTCCTTGAAAATAAAAAACATTCTTGTTGAGTACATGTTCTGACATGCATATCAATAGCGTATTAAATCCTGGTGAGTATAAACCTGCCCTATCCATCCAATATTTAAGGGCTTGTAATCCAGCCCAGTGTGGTATACTAGTGTACAAGGCTTTGACATCCAGTGAGCACATTAGCCACCCTGGCTCCAATTGTGTATGCTCGATGATTTTCAGGAACTGTGTAGTGTCTTGTCGCCTTGCCCTGACCAAACCCAAAAGAGGTTTGAGATATTGTGTCAGGAAGGCGGACAAGGGTTCAGTCAAAAACCCAATACCCAAAACTATTGGCCTTCCTGGAGGTTTGGTTAATAATTTATGAATCTTGGGTAGTAGATACATAATATGCTTGCGGGGCTCTTTAACCAAAAGTTGTGTAACACATTTTTTGCTGATGATGCCCTCCTCACATGCTAGATTCAGAAAAGAGCCAATTTCATGCTTGAAATTCGGGGTTGGGTTTATGGCCATGCTCATGTAACATGCTGTGTCCGATAGTTGGGATAAGCCCTCTTGAAGGTAATCACTCATGTTTTGTACAACCATGGCCCCACCCTTATCTGCTGGTAATACAACTATATCCTTGTTGTTACATAACTGTTGTAGGGCGATGCTCTCCTGTTGTGATAGATTATGTTTCAGCATAGTGTGTCCATAATTCTGAAAGTGTAGATCCCTGAACACTGACCGCACAAAAATTGACACGTGCTTGTTCATAGGGGGCTGGAACTCAGATTTGCCAAATCTGAATTTGTTTGATCTTTGAGATGTGTCATCTGCAAAAATTAACTTAAGGTTAAGACTACGACAAAAGTTAATAACATCTGTGACTATGTGATATTCATTAGAAAAAAAGCCAGGTATAAAACTAAGCCCTTTATTCAAAAGAGTATATTGATCACCAGACAAATGTACATTGGATAAGTTTAAAACATTTTGATTTAATTCTTCATCTTGACTTATGTTAGAAAGTTCTGAATCAAACCCTCCAGGGAATGCTCTAATGGATCTTTTCTTGTGTTTCCTGCCTCCTCTGTGTTTGGAACCATTTCTAAAGGGATATTTTTGTTTGTTTTCTTTTTATATGGTGATCCCCTGTCCCCTGAGCTGTCATAATCTGTGAGAGAGGAATCCTCTCCTGAAGTGCTGTTGATGAAGCCATCCCTATTTTTCAGAATAGATCTTGGTCTCTTCTTAGGGCGACCAGAGGCAGGCCCCTGACCAACATCTGCAAATCTGACAGAGCGATTAAGCACAAAGGGTCGTTCCCTTTGATAGTCAGAATAATCTCTATGCAATTTTTTAATCTTTCTTTCTTTGATAATTTTTTCATGGTTTGTCAATTCTCTAGATAACTTCTTAATGTTATCCTGAAATTTAGGTAGGGACTCAATTTTTTTACAATCACAACATCCTGAATATTCACATCTACCATTCTCGCATAATATTGTAGGAGGACATTCACAAATAACATGGACCCAATTTGTAAGGCCTCCTTCCAATCACAATTCAACTTGTCATCCGGTCTTCCTGCCAATGGTTGGAGCCGTATTCTCAAGCCCTTGGAGCAATATTCTTGTTAGAATATGCTCTGAATAGTTTCAGATGCCATATGTTGGATCTCAAGGTTTTGAGTCCTTTAGTAAGAGAATGGAAGGACATATCACAATCAGATGAAATATGTTGATCCTTGTTACTTAAATTACTGCCTGGTGAGGTATTGATCCCAAACACGCCAATATCCTCCCAATCGGCACATAATTCAGATAATATGCTCTCTAGGTCCATGCTGTAGATGTCCAATATAAACAAGAAAGTAAATAATAACAAGAGAGAATGTCACTTGTTGGCAAACCCAGAAAAAACTTCAATATTTACTCCAATTATAGCAGAGGTTGGTAAGAGGCTCCCCAGCCGCCCCAACAGAGTACCCAAACTAGTACACCGTCCTGAAAAATCAGGAGGGTTGATATGGGAAAATGGTTCAACAATGTACCAATATTCCTAAAAAGGTAGATAATAATACCTGACTAGAGGAATACTGCCAGATAGGTATCCAACACATATATAGCTGGATGAGAGAAATGCAAGTAAATATAATCACAAGGTTCAGGGTACTAATGTCAGGACCAAAGAAGTCCTTGCTGATAGTAACCAAAATAATTCCGGGTGATAAACCTGATTTTGTTGGTTGGTATAATCTAAATATGCTAATTAGTACCTGGCTATACAGTGAAATGAGATGCGCCCAGTAAAGTGGAACTACCACTACCCAAGTTTGATGGTTATATGTTGTAAGATCCACAAACACCGCCAATGTATAATCACTCATTCAAGTGACCATCCAACATAAGTGGATGTATCATAAAAGCCATGTAATTGAATAAAGATGCCAGTGGATGAATCCTAAGGTAGGGAAGAGCTAATATCCCAACAGCTTAACAATATTGCAATGTAGAATTTGCAATATAAAAATTACTACTGCATACATGAATACTTATGGGGCCAAAACAAATCACAATATGTATGTGCCTGTATCAAAGGCCAGGTATGGTTTCCCTCTATACAAGATGCATCCAATGGTTCAATCACCTTATGTTCCACGAAATACAGATTTTGTAAGAACAATATTTTCCAAAATCAATGTAATCCAGGTATAACACTTGCCTAAATAATGAAACATGAAATTTAAATATTTGCCTATCAAACTTGCCCTCTAATACAATATGATAAGAGAACAAAATTGCTTGTAAAACATCTAATCCAGAGTATTCCTGCAATAGGCTCACATCAGATGATTTGTTAATAATCCCTGGTTAAACCGCATCTACAAGCATGAATTGTTGTTATGAAACAAAAATATTAAGATATCATATATACATTAATAATGTCCCAAATTATTTAACATTTGAATAATATCTGCCTTCAGGATAGAGTCGCACTGATCAAAATGAAATTTTAAAGTAGAAAATCCAATGATAGTGCTGGGCAATTCCAACAAGGTCCAAAAACAGTAGACACACCTGTGTATATGTCTACAAATGTCCCCCTAACTCACTGTCCTAATGAACAGCTTATCCGAATAATTTAGATCAACTTTTTAACCTGATAGCAAAAATAGTATATAGAGTTCCTACATAAAAATATGCACTTATCCCCCTGAAGAAATACCTAGTGAGCAAAATAATGCCCAACTATCATACACTGTATGGAAAAACCATATACATTAAACACAAAGGTATATGTATAGAGTATAGAGGATGTAACCATAAAAATAAAACTTAGTCTCAAAGAGAAAAGGTACTGTTCCAAGTCGAAATGTCACTCAATCCATCAGGTAAAAATCCGTATAGGTTGACATCTAGTCCAAACCAACAATGTCTACAGAAAGATGTCGCAACTCACACGTATGGTAAATGCCTGTTATGCTCTGGTCACAAACGCATATATGGATTGCAGAACAATGTCCCGAAAGTATAAAAAAATCAACTCGATACCTTGAATAATGATATACATCAATTTAGGACCAATTACCAGAATACTGTCCCTCGATGGTAAATACACTATCGCATCAGTAGCAGAAAACGCACTTGATGTATGTAGTTAAAGTAATCCACTAAATCGTAGGCCCCTGTTTCTGAAGACACACAATACGCCACATCCCCAGGTAGAAAAGCGATACAATAAACCATTTACAGGAAAAAGCATCCGTTGTTCGAATCACAGTCTCAAATCCAGCTATATGTGCTGGATAATGCGAAAGTCTGTAGCACTATCAGGAGAGGTTCCTCTATGACAGAAAATGGCGCATCAACTGCTGGTCCCACAGCACAGTTCAAGAATTCAGTCCAAACCAAATACTATGCACGTGGGGGATGCAAGGCCCAACCAAACTATGAAGAAACAAAGATGGCCAGCAAGGTTAACAGTCGAATATGCAGCCAAAGACCAGATAGTGAATAATCAGACTTTTATTGTAAATAAAACAGACCGGTTTCGGCAATTTAATGCCTTCTTCAGTGTTGAACAAACAATCAAAATTAACACAATAAAAATGCAAATTTATACAGAGTATTGGCCAACAGGCACATGAATGTGCTGTTAGACCTCATGAATAATGTATAATATATTATGTACATGTGTAGATTTCCCAGTTAATGGTGGGGTAGTTGAAGTCAACCAGTATAAAAGTGTTAGGTTGGACACTAGTATTCTCCATGGTGTTTAGGGGCATGGAATGTGAGTCTTTGGACACGTTTGGGGACCTATATCAGGCTGCAACCTGAACCACTCCCTTACCCAATGTTAGCTATGCCTGCAGGATTTGTACTGCATAATGTTGGTCTACCACTCTGGAGGTGTGTGCATCCTTAATGAATATGGAAATAGCACCACCTTTGGGGCTTCAGTCCATGTTCTGCAGCCAAAATTGTGGAATGAGTTATAGGCTGGTAGTGCAGGGGTGCTTCCCGCTGCCTTTAACCAGGTCTCTGTTACAGCACAGATGTCATTGCTCCCCATTTTAAGGAATACTTCCAGTGAGTGCATTTTCAGAATTAGACTTCTAGGGTGTAGCAGCATGACCCTCAGACTGCATGTGTTTGTAGCTGTCATATATTTCTGTATATTTATGTATATATATCTATATATGTGTGTATTTATATATATGTATTTATTCACCTTTCTATATATATGTATGTATGCATATATATAGATATAAATCTGGATGTATATATATCTCTCTATATACATGTATTATGTATAGATTTGTCCACATATATGCATCTCCATACATATATATACATGTATATATAGAGAACCTGACTGATTCTACAGACTCCTTTCCCTAATGTTGAATGACTGTGCTAACTGATATGTTTGAATGTCATCACTGATTTATAGGGCTCAGATGGTGTACTGGTGCATTTCTTTGTTTGCTGTTTACAGAGCCCTGGGTTCAAGACTGGACAGGCCTTATTATTATGTCACAAGACAGAACAGTTCTGCCGGGAAGGAAGGATAAAGGGAATAATTAAAAGAGGTCCATAGTTTGGGCCCCTTCACTAAAATTTAGACAGCCTTTGGACAGATTTGTTGCAGTGAGAGGATCAGAATGTGGCTCTGATGTCTGATTGTACTTAATATAAATAAATATATATATATATATATATATATATATATATATATATATATATATATATATATATATATATATATATATATATATATATATATATATATATATATATATACTTGCTCCGGGCTCTGTTATTCTCAATTCAAGGTCAGTGTAGCTCAGAACAACAGGAGTAACCACTGTCAGCTAATGTAACACCTGTCTTGAACTTCCTCGGAGATGCACTAATAAGTTAGTAAATAAATTCCATCTTCTGATCATGCAAAATGTCATTTTCTCATTTTCTTTCTCTACATAGGCAATGAAGCACAGCTAGCTACATTACAAAGGTGGGCAGAATAACAATTTAACTTGATGATGTTCACAAATGACCTGCCTTCTATATATGATGAATATTATATAGCACCATGTGTGACAGAGTTAATTTTTTCTGCCTTTTTGTCAGAATGTATGATTGTCAGTGGAGTCATGGGGATTTACAACATAAGCATGGGATAGCAATTTATTTGTTAAAAAGTCTTGTGTTCCTTGTACCACCATGATTTTTATATATCCCGTGTCCTCTGTGATCTGACCATTGCATATTTCATAAATGTATTCTGATTTGCATGAATAGATTGCATGATTCTTACCAAATGAAAACAGTTTGGAAAACAGTATCACATTTACTTAATCTGAAAGTTTGTCTCAGAGGGTTAAGGCTATATACTGTTAATTAACTTCATCCTGAAATTCTGAATGTGATTCTTTCAATTTCTTCTTGCAAACTATGTGACTGCTTGCAAGTCATTTCATCAAACATTTCCTCAGTTTTTTATTATTTATTCATTTATTTATCCTCTGTTGACCTGGTTAGTCCAACTAGTTTAGTGGCCTGACCTGAGATGGTCTTCCTATTATTAGGGGACATTTTTGGAGGGCATCGGGGACTTCCCCTACTCTTTTCAATAGGTATCTTGGAATATTTTACATCCATTTGTGGTACCATCAAGTGCAGCAGATGGGATGCCAGTTTAACATCTCACTCAAAATACATCACAGTCAGGAGGGTAGTGCCTGTGCCTAGTGTCCATGCCCCCCCCCTATAAATTCAATCACCTGGAGTGGGAGTAGAACTCACAAATGTCTGTTTTTTCACTATTAAAAGCAAATGTGCGACCTGTTATGCCACTGATCCTTAAACATTTCACTTCAAAGCGATTACACATTAAATAAATCCAGGAATAGTTTTGATGTTTCCTGAACATCCTGCTTCTAAATCAGTGTACTTTTCTGTCAGCCCGTTTCTTTCAGCAGCTGTGGTAGAAAGTACTGTAAGAAAATCATGGCATTTCTGTTTATTTAGAACAAAATCCATCTGTACAATAGATGTGCATTTCTTCCTTGAGGTATACCTTCTGTCACATCTACTCTAAATGTTACATGGTAGTCTGAGCTCATTTTGGTTTTCTAGTCAATAATACATTTAAATGCATTTGTTGAGCAGTATGTGCTAGCCTTAAATAGTGGATCTCATGACATAAAGTCAATATATGTATCATTCTTTGGTTGCCTTACACTAGCAAATTATAATTTCTGTAATGGTGTATTGTACTTAGAAAATTGAAATAAGTCATCCCCCATTAATCTTGTTTGTCTCCAAAATGCGATACTACTGAAAGTTGGATGCTGTGAAGCACAAAGAATATTAAATAGGTCCCAGTGTAAGGTGTTAAGATAAGCTTGTTATTTGGCTCCTGGATCAAATAGTATGCCAGAATTCAACAAAACTTTCTTTTTGTGATGTTATTTAATAATAAGCTACTTTTAACAGCTCCATGTCTTAGATATTTAAAACTGTATATAATCAGATAAAATAATTTATCTTGAAAAGTTACTAGAATGCTTTACCAAAAAAAAAAGACAGAAAGGAGCAGGTCTATACTACCCTGGGGCAGAAAAAGAGGCTATTCACAAAATATTCATCTGGGGATCTTCCAGTAATACTCCGCAAATGTAGCTGTTGCTGCACAAAGACAAGTACTTTCTCATTAAAATCATATATACTGCTGAATATAAGATCCAATAAAATAATTTAGACTTGATGCATACAAACAGAAAAGTGCAGGTTCTTCCCAACTAATCACACAAAGTATCAAAAAATCCTAAATTCCATTTTGCTTTAAGTACAAATCTCTTTGTAGGAAAGGACAGTGTCACTGAGCTGGATGAATTCAGCCCTCCTTTTTAAATACCACTAACCAGCAAACCCATGAAACGATTAAATATAGTAAGAGTCTGCATTTCTGTAAAACGTAGCTGTATTTAAAGCAACGGTGACATGTGAGAACTTATAACCAACTCTGGTATAAGCAACTCATAGTTATTCATAAAATCCTCTACCAATCTAACGGTGTGCCCATTCTTACCAATATTATCACCCCCTACAGAAACCTAGTATCCCTCCGCTCATCCAACAAAATGCAAGTACAATCTGCCAAAGCCAACAACTCAGCTGGAAAATCATTATTCTCCAACTCTGCTGGAAAGAAATGGAACACACTCCCCCCAGATATTACCACTACATCCTCCTTACCCCAATTCAAGATATCCTTAATGAAACACCTAAACAGGCATTGGCTATGTCCATGTCTAAACCCAGACTAACCCAATATAAACACAACTCAAATAGGTGAAATACCCAATAATAATAACTTCCTTAACGTATATGTATAAACTTTCTAAACCTTCCCTACCCAGATTATAAACACTTCTTAACAGCCTTTAGAACAATATTATAAGGATGGTAAGTTGCTATCCAACCCATTCTAAGGCTATGTTTCTAACCCTTCTATTATAACTTGCTATCCTAGCCATTCTAAGGCTATGTCTTTAGCCCTTCTACATCTAACAACTTCCCTTCTTAACTAACCACCGTTATCTCCTGATTGTCATCCTTAACATTGATCTGTGTAAAATGTCATTCTATACAGTCCTATGCTGTGTAATGCTTTCTGTACATATTTTATTCTATAAACTTGCAAAAATGTTAAATTGCAATGTTAACATATATATATATATATATATATATATATAAAATCACTTATTTTTTTAAATTTTACATTTTTAAATTTTCAATGTAGCCATGAATATTGATTGTAACTTTTTTGCACATGTGGAGCTTTTCTCCCCGGGCTTCCGCTGAAAATGGACATGCATCCAGTCGGACTCTCCCGGTTAACAAATGTAAAATAAATAAAATAAAAAATAAATAAAGGGAGCATCTACTTGATCACCAATTATTTCATCTCAATATTTGCATTCTTGAATTTTGTTTTGTTTAACTTATGACTCAAAAACATGCAGGGTTTTCTTCCCAACCAAAGCCCTATGATACTCGTGCCCTTAGGCCTACCTCTGTTGTATCAGCATACATTATAAAAGGCCCGCTAAAATCCACAGATGCAAAGACAGTTTCTGACCACAATATTTCATTTAATTCTTTAAAACAATAATCTGCTTCCAGTGTCCACTTTAAGGGGCATCATGCATTAAGTTAGGTCTGATGGAGACCATGCCATTGATGTCGAATGTGGTATGAAATGTTGATAATGTGCAGCTAATCCAGAAAATATCCATATACCCTAACTTGCTTCATAGCTCCTGGAATGGGCTAGTTTATGATTGCTTTCAGTTTGTTTGTGTGTGTGTGTGTGTGTGTGTGTGTGTGTGTGTGTGTGTGTGTGTGTGTGTGTCTCTGTGTGTGTGTGTGTGTGTGTTTCCAGGGTTAGACCATTCCTATAACCATTATATATCCTAAATATTTTGGGACTGTGACAAGTACTGCAAATTTCTCCAATGGACAACACCACAAAGGAGTATTACAGAAAGTCACTTATAAGAAACAGTAACTTTGCAATTTTCTCCACTGTTCTACAATTATGGAGTAAATAAATATGTCAGGGGATGTAGGGTTCTTCTCCAATGATGGGGTACAAAAGGATGTCAGATTTGTGTTTGTGGGTTTCCCTCCCATGTAAGGGGGTACATTGGACCCTCCCTGCAAAAATTGCTGATTATTTTTTGAACATTATTGCCCTCAGGTATAATTGAACCCTGTATTTTTTTTCTGTTTTGCTCTTGGAAACATTAAAAGCCAACATGGCTTGACATAGGAAGTCTAGTACATCCTGTATGTTAGCTAGACTGGCGGCCTGACATCAGAGAATTTTATGACATTATCTACGTAAGTTGCAACATATACGAAAAATGGCTTTATGTTTCTTCTGAAGAAGTTCACATCATTAAAAGTGGATGAAAGCGCTACTCATTTTGCCTCAGTGTGTCTCTTGGTTGGATCCTGTTTTTTTCATTTTCAAAGTTACTAGTTTGTGCTTTCCAGTTTGGTTTACTGTTGTTTCATTTTTTTACTTTATCTAACACCGCATTTTTCGATGATTTTAGTACTCACTTTTCAGGCAGTTATGAAAGTACTTTCTTGTTTCAGTAGCTTTTAAATGTGTGTATATATATATATATATATATATATATATCTAGGACATTTTATTGAATGGTCAAACGTCTGAATCCATAACCACCGAACACACTTTAATGAAAGCGCTTTAACCAAAAAAGCGCTTTCGTTAAAGCGTGTCAATAAAAAAAAATTACACTACATTTATGTTTTTGCAGAGGGGCTGCACCCCACACCGCCCTACTTTAATATTCTCACTCCGAGACCGCACTACAGTGGGGAAAAGCAAAGTTTCGCTTATCCGCACCATAGTACGGGCTCGGCAACAGGCATACTTACGCAAAAGTGTTTCTTCGGTGAAAAGCACTTTCACGTAAGTATGCTCGCGCTTAATGGATTTGGACATTTGATCATTCGATCAAACGTCCTGGATCCATACACACACATATATACACATATATATATATATATATATATACACACACACACACACACACACACACACACACACACACACACACACACACATATCCAACTGGTGGCAATTCTGTAACTAAATTCTCTTCAAAAACCTTAAGAAAAAATGGAAGAAATGCTCTGAATAAAATAATAATCTAACTTTAATAAGCAATCACTAAGTACATACAAGAAATTGAGTGCTTTTGTTCTTAAAATGTTTAACAATATATATAATATAATATAATATAATATAATATAATATAATATTATTAAACCATGGTGGTACAGCGGTAGCATTGTTGCCTCACAGCAAGAGGTTTTCCTGTTCGATTCTCAGCAGGAGTGCCTTCTGTGTGGAGTCTGCATATCCTCCCCATGGTCGAGTGGTCTCTGAAAGACATGTGTGAATGGGCATGCCTTCGCTGAAGGTTGAGCATTGGGCTGGCACCTCGGCACCATAAAAAATCAACTGCCAATCATTAGCAGACCGGATTTCCGCTGTGGCGACCCCTAACCGGGAAATGCCGAAAAGACAAACATATATGTATATTGTGAAGATAAGTGAAGGCTGCCAGCCTAGCCAGATAGAATGCTGTAGATATTTCTGTCATTTGTAAATATTAATATAAGCCACATGCTTGTTCTCTTAAATGGGATAAAATGGTGTTAAATGTGGAACTGCAAAACTGTAACAACAGTGCACTCTGCTGTAACAAAGCTAAGCTAACAAGTCAATTCTTTGATGTCAGGGCTTGGAGCCAATATGTCTGGATGAAGGAATTCTGGCTACTGTCTTGAATCCAGAGTTAATTGCTAGAATTTGCATGTATACATTCTTTTATTTTTCTGGCTTCCTGACCAGCTGGAAGATCAAGGACTATTAACCTCAGAGAATCTGTTAGCCTCTGAACCAGAAAGAAATGATGTAATCTGAAATGAATCAGTGGTACTGTGTTATCAATTTAAGGACAGAGAGAATGAGAGCATTAGAGCATTTGTCTTGAGAACATCCAACTCATCAGATCTCAGCCTGTGTCTAGATGTAAGTAGGATTTTAGAACTGTGTATTCTCTTAGAAATAGCTAGGAATTAGGAAGATTAGACTAGTTTGTTTTTCTGTTATGTCAGAATTTTTTGCTACTGTATTATTCTAAGTATTTCTCTGTGATCTCTGAACTTTTAACCTGCACTGTGTAGTAAGAAGTATTGTGTGTTTTTATTATTTATTATTAAATATTTTTAAATCTTTCAACAGTGGCTGTTTGGGGACATGTTCACTGGGAAACCAGGATGCACTCACCTGGTGCAGCACCAGGTGGATACAGGACCCCAAAAGCCTATTAGGCAGGCCCCTTATAGGGTACCTGAGAGAGTCAAACAGACTCTGAAGGGGGAGATACAGCAGATGTTGGAACTAGGGGTAATTCAAGAGTCCAGCAGTCCCTGGGCCTCCCCAGTGGTGATGGTGCCAAAGAAGGATGGCAGCACCAGGTTCTGTGTGGACTACAGGAAATTAAATAGTCACACAGAGTCGGATGCTTACCCCATGTCTAGGACAGATGAGGCCCTAGAGCAGTTGGGTGGGGCTAAGTATCTTACAACTATTGATCTTACCAAGGGGGAACTAGCAGGTGCCCTTGACTCCCAGTGCTAAAGAGAAGTCAGCCTTTATGACTCCTTTTGGCTTGTATGAGTTCACAAAGATGCCCTTTGGGATGAAAAATGCCCCAGCAACTTTCCAGAGGCTGGTAGATCATGTCCTATCAGGAGCAGGAGGGTTTGCCCTTCCTTACCTAGATGATATTGCCATCTACAGTCATTCCTGGCAAGAGCACCTTCAACATGTCAGGGAGGTGCTGGGCAGACTACAGAGGGCAGGGTTGACCATTAAGCCAAGCAAATGTCAGGTGGGTATGGCAGAGGTATCCTACCTGGACAAAGTGTGGGGAGTGGTAAGATCAGGCCAGAACCTGCCAGAGTAGAAGTAATACAGGCATAGCCTGCATCTGTTACCAAAAAGCAGGTGAGGGCATTCTTAGGGACAGCAGAGTACTACAGAAAGTTCATCCCCAGTTATAGTACCATAGCTGCTCCCCTCACAGATCTGACAAGGAAGAACAGGGCAGATAAGGTAGTGTGGACCCCAGCATGTAAGCAGGCATTCCAGAAGCTTAAAGAAGCTTTGGGAGGACTCCCTGTGTTAGCCAGTCCAGATTACAGCAAATAATTTGTTGTGCAGGTGGATGCTTTAAATCATGCGGTGGGAGCTGTACTTAGCCAGATTTCTTCAGAGGGAGAAGAGCACCCAGTGATTTATCTCAGTCGTAGGCTCCAACCCAGGGTGGAATGCTATGCAGCTGTAGAAATGGAATGTCTAGCCATAATGTGGGCACTGCAGAAACTTCAGCCTTATCTGTATGGAAGAAAATTCACTATAGTGACAGATCACAACCCCCTAACATGGTTAAACAGAGCCAGCCACAAGGTCAAGAACTTTTCCTGAAGAGTATGTTGAAGAAGTTACTTGTGAATACACTTCTTCAGAATTTTTGCCAAAGGGTATAACATGGCAATAGGTCTGAAAGTGGTTATTTCAGATGAGAGTCTTCCTTTATGAAGGGGGGTGATGAAGAATTATTTCCATAGATAAGAAACATGATAGATTTGTTCATTAAAAGAGACAAAGGATAGGCCGTGGAACTGGCAGCCATCTTGAGGTATTCATCTGGGATATTGTCTACTGAAGGTAAACAGGCTTTCATTTAAGAAGTAGCAATTTGATGTAGGAGGTTGGGATCGGTTTTAGAGGAAAATGGGGGTGTTTGTTATCTGAGGAGAAGGCAAGTTGAAATGAAAATTTTTAGTAAGACCTTTAATGCTTTCTATAAAATGTGTGCTAAATTGAGCAGCTGTTTTGGAGGGAGTGTTATTTGGGGCAGGATTAGGAGTGATATATTCTCCCAGGTGTTATATATTATTAATAGAAGACCAGGATTTTTAAGGTTGGAGGACTGATTTCATAAGGGGTGACAGAAGTAGATTTTCTTGTGTGCGATAATCTTCTAGTACAGATAAGTAGTTCTTTAAACTGTTTTAGGTTTTGGGGAGATCTATATTTTAAACAAATGAAAAGAAGGCACAAACTAATATAAAAATACAGAGGACTTGACCACACCACAAAACTCCTCCAGACAAGGTCTAATGTATTAAGTAAACTAATATAAACCAAATGAGTAAAAACACAAAATATAAGCACTTTTTTCTCAGTGTTTGAAAAGTCATTAGATAAGCATGGAGACATTACTATTCCCTTTATACGATCCTAAACCAATCAGAATCACTAAACACAATCATGTGTTAGCCAAGACTGCAGGATAGTTTCCAAAGCCAAGTCATTCTTTTAAAATGAAACTTACAAGTTAAAAGACTTATAAGTGAAAAAATACATAGTAACAAGTTTTAAGAAATAAGGCACATATACAAACAAATGAAACCAAATGTAGCAACTCTTCAACCTTTAAAGTGAAAAAAATTAAATTAAATAAAATGCATGCAATCTATGACTTCAATAAATAGTATGAACCAATATTTAAGAATGCATGAAAAATACATATGAATATGTATATGGAAACAAACAATATCAAAGGTGTAAAAAATATATATAAAATATATATGTATGTGTCATGAAATTGTTGTTACCAAAAGTATTTCGTAACCATGTATTTAATACCATAACAACAGTCTACACCAGAGAAAAATACTGCTCAAGTTGTCCACCCTGTTAATTTTAAAAAACATAGCTATCTTTCTAACGCCTTTAACCTCAACAGGCAGTTAATAGGGAGTTGACCATTTAAACCAGGCCAGTTGTTAGAATTTAACTTGAGTTGCCAGTACAGCTCACACCATTCAAGACGTAGATGCACTGGACCATGTCTATCTTGTATCTGTATTTGCTCAACAAAACAAAATTTCTATTGTTCATCTGGATAATAGGGTGGGAACTATCAAAGTGAAGAAAACTGTTGGAATATGTTTTCTTACGATATACTTTAGAAAGAAACATAACTTTTGAATTGTCCTTTATAAGCCATAAATCAAGATATGTGAAGTGCTTGCTGCTGTCGGTGTAGTTAAACCTAAGAAACAGGGTTGAATCATTGATGAACTGGATGAATTGTAGGATTAGGTCTTTGTTTCAATGCCATACAATAAAGATATCATCCAGGAATCTTGTATAAAGCTGACAGTGTATATAGAACTGTGATGCAAATAAACAGTTCTTCTCCCACTGTAACATCACAATGTTCGCAAATAAACCACCACAAGGAGACCCCATGGTAACCCTTGTACATTGACAGTAAATTACTTTGTTAAATGTTAAAAAAATAATTTCGTAAGTATGTAATATGCTTTGAATAGAATAGTATTCATTTTTCTGCAGAAATTCCCAGGAGTCTAGACATATTTGAGACTCCTCAAAAAATAGAGATTTTAACTTGGTATCCAAGTACTTTGCACAGGGGTGGGAAATACTGCCCCATGCATGCAGTATTGGGTGCATGGGTGGTTGTTCAATACTTTTGTGTAAGCCGGGGACGCTAAAAATTGAAGTTTATTTGGATTAGATATATTTAAGACGTTATATTCATCAATTGTAATTGTTTTCTTGATAAACAAATCATGTATCTGTCCCCATATACGCCTGTATGCCCCATTCTTTTCATTAAGGGATACTTCCCTATAAGTACAGTCATTCAAAAGATGTTTCATTTTTTTAAATTCTAGTCACCTCTATTGAAAATTGCTAAGCTTCCACCCTTATCTGGCTTAATTATCCTTATGTCGATTTTATTCCTTAATGATACTAGTCTACCTTTCTCTTTGCCTGTGAGGTTATCCATATTATTACATGGTCTTTGCTGGGCTAGAGTATTCCTAATATCCAACTCACACAATTTCTCATATAATGTTAGTGTAGGATAGCCAGGGGGATTATAAGCACTAGAAAGTCAAAAAGGGTCCATTGCTGTTGTTATGCTGAAATGTTGGAAATTCACATTAAAATTGAGCTTCCCTACATAGGGTTTTAAGTTCATGAGCACATGTGCAGTATCCACATGTTTTGCTGGGACAAAGGTAAGACCCCTAGCAAAAAGGTCTGCACTTTTTCCATCAATTAAATAATTTGAATAATTGTATAACTAGGAACTACCACTACTATTAGTTATAGTAGTACAAGAAGGTAAGAGGTGATCCTGGTGCTGGGTATGAAGCAGATTTTCATCACTGGTGTTAGCAGGAAGATTGTTTACCAATTGGAACCCATAAGCTGCCAATTGGGGTTGGTCCACATTCTGCTGTGTAGTGACTGATGTCCCCTGTGTGCACTTGGGATCCCTCTGTTTCCACCCTCTCTGATAATTGTCTCTCCCAGGTGTTCTGTTATAGTGATGAGATTGATACCCTGCTTGTATTTTCCTGGTCTTGATACTCTCCAACCTCCTAAAATATGGCCAGGCTTCTTGCTCTAAAAAATTGCTGTTGTCAGATACAAGTTCAGCTCCCAAGGAAATGCTTCCATGATTATCTAATGAAAGTTCACTACACTTAGACGAAAGTGCTTATGTTTATGTTTTTATTCATTTGTTTTTTTATTAGTTTCCTTAACTTGAGATGTATATTTTAACCATTCTTTCCAAGTCATATCCCTTTCATACATTAGGTGCCTGCTTTGAGTAGATAACCAAGGAGTATGGTCATTCCTTCTTCTTTTTGTTCTAGTTGTTGCCAGACTATTGAGGGTTTTCAAGAAGAGTGAGTTAAGTTTGTCTACAGCTTCATCAAATGGAATATTTTTTTCAGGATAGACCAGTTAAAGGAGCTCAGAATTCTGTTAAATGTATCAGAATTAAACTTAGTGAGGTTACGTGAAGTTCTGAGTAAGTGTTGTTTGACATGAGTCTGTTTGCATTTACAGGGAGGTGATCACTGAGGAATTGGAGAGGGTGCCACTGGAGACATATTTAGTAGAATCAGACACCAATATCCAGACAAGAGGTGAACCACTATTTTTGGGATAGTCATATAGTGCAGGGGAGGAACTGAGTTGAGTGAATTCAAACAGGTTTAGGCAAGTTGATAAATATTTTGTGGAGATAGTCTGCCAAACAAAATTAATGCCATGTAGGATTATCCTTTCATTAAAAATTGTATGCGAGATCCAGTTTATGATTTTTTTCAGGGTTGGGGCATTATTACTTGGGAAATATAGAGTACCATGATACATAATTGCTTAAAGTTGTGTAGTTTAAGATGGGAGATAAGGACTTTGGTGCTATGGAATTTGGGAATAGGTTTATTGCGGAGTAGGATTTCAAGATTGATACTCCACCACTGTTTTTTTAGTTTTATTAGTCCTGATCAAATTATAACCAGGGACTTATATTTCAGAGTCAAGTAAATAAGGCTTTAGCATGTTTCAGTAATGGCAAGAATAGTTGGTATATTGTGAGCTGTCCAAGCACAGAGTTTTGAAATATTATTATAGATGCTACGAGTGTCTAAGGAAATTAATTTAAGCTCTTTGGGTAAGTTTGAGATGGGTGGTATGTGTTTTGGTGGTTTAGGTGATGGTGTTGAGATCATTGTTCTGGAAGGAGATAGGTGGCCTGAGTTGGGGAATTGGTATGGGATGAGTCTTGGAGGCTACTGGGGAGTCAGTATGGGAGGAGGGGCTGGGACTGGGATGAATATCCCTACATAGTGGTAAAATAGAGACAGAGAAAATGGATATGTTTGGTAAGCTTGTTTTGGTTTAACTGTAGTGATTTATTTTATTTTGGTGTGGTAGGTGTGAGAATTTATTAATTTGAATTTTAGGTAAAGAGTGGGTGAGTCTTTGTATATACTGGAAGTGATTGATATTGAAGTGGGGTGATATAATGATTAGGGGTGGAGCACATAGTGGGAGAAATGAGTCCAAGATTAAGATATGTTTGGTAAGTTGTAAGGTGATAAAACAGGAAGAGTAAGGATACAGTGATATTTAAGAGAAGAATGGTATGTAGCACTGTAGAGAGACATGTCAGAGAAAGAGGAGCCAGAATCCTGGGATATGAATATAGGAGGATTAGTAGTAGACAGCTGAGTGAGGGCGATGGTGTAAGTTGTCATCACTGTGGTTAGTTAGTAAATGTAAGAGAGGAAGGAAAGTTAAAGTGCTTAAATGCAGACAGATGGTTTAGGAGTTGTGTGCGTATTCTTGTGCCCTGTGTATGTCTACATTTATGCGTATGCTTTTAAGAGAGGTGGCAAGTATATGGAGAACAGGTCCTGTAGATGTAATGCCATGAGTGGTAACTGAGGAATCAGGGGTGGGAAGAGAGCATAATGGGAAACAGCTCCAACACCAGCAGGAAGAGTCTTTCTCTGTTATGCTGTCAGTGGAACAACTTTATGTAGTAAAAACATTAGTCTAACACATGCATTGCTACTCCAGACTGCAGCTACAGTAGAGCTGTTTAGGAGTAACGTTCTGCAAAACACTATGAATCTACAGGTGAGTTTTCCTCAGCCGATTATAATTTTGTAGCAAACAAATTGAGTGCAGGAAAGTTTGCAGAGAGGAGTGGAACAAGCTAAATTTGTCTGAGAGAGCAGCAGCAAGAATATGACCAATTACCTGAAGGAGAAAAAGGCCAGTCAGTTGTTGTTGTTTGTCTTTCGGCTTTTCCTGGTTAGAGGTCGCCACAGCAGAACTCCGGTCCGATAATGATTGGCAGTTGTTTTTTATGGTGTCGAGTTGACAGCCCGATGCCCAAACTTCAATGAAGGCATGCCCATTCAGCGCATGTCTTTCGAATGCCCATTCAACCGTGGGGAGGACATGCAGACTCCATACAGAAGGCACTCCCAACCCAAGCCAAGAATCGAACGGGAGAGCCTCTAGCTGTGAGGCAGCAATGCTACCACTGCACCACTGCAGAATGTGGTAGAAAAAGGCCAGTCAGTAATGTAATAAATATTGTTGAAGGTTGTAAGCATAGGTACTGTAGTAGGACACTGAGATTTCACTACTATTATAACACAACAGACAATAACATGTAGAAGAACAATCTACTATAAGCCTTAAATGAATAATACCATGGCCCTAGAGAACATCACAATGGCACACTCTGAGTTCTCTGGTGAAATGTGCCCATGTGTCTCAGCTAAAAACTCAGGATGTGTGAGTAGCAATTATGCTTCTTTTGTTTTTGTGTTTTTTTTTTTTTTTTGTTAGCAGAAAGGATAGTATTTCAGAGAGTTTTGAACATTATCTGGAACACAAGGAGAACATGGGAAAAGCACACTTCTGTATGCAGCATAACTTATGATTTCAGGATGAGTAGAATCTTACAAGAACCATTTCTCTAATCTAGACATGAGCATTTGCATTCTGCTCCTTAGAAGTGGCTTTATAATGACATTCTTATTGCAAGAGTTTGACTACTATACACAACATATATACATACCTCTAAACCTCTTAGAACAAGAATTCTGGACAAAGACAAAAATAATGGGGACCAAAGGCCCAAAAATAGGGACAATTTTAAATATTGCTTTTAGTAACTTAAACATTAAAGGACAACAGGTTTTGCATTAGCATACATATTTTGAAGGGTAGAAAGTCTGAAACTCAGTTGTCTGCATTATTTAGTGACTTTAATCCTTGATGATTTGCCAAACACATGCACACACACACACACACACACACACACACACACACACACACACACACACACACACACACACACATTTTTCTTTGAGCAACAGAACAAAAATATGAAGCAAAAATGTGGTCATTTGAGAGGTATGAACATATGCAGTCTCTTAGGCTAACTACCTGCATTAGTCTACCGAAAGTATTAGAAACAAAAGAAATAATTAAAATGCTATTTATTTTGCATCAGGTGTTCTTGATCTAATAGTCCTTTGTCTTAGAACTTGTAGTGTTATAAATAATGGCCTACTGGCATTTCTGCTCTCTGAAGCAAATACACACTCACAAAATAATATGACTACAGGTATTATAGTGAATTCAGTCTGAGGTTACAAAACTGTAAGCAATACTGATCATTCAATACAACCTTTACTAAACTAGCTGTACCAACTTAAGTACCAAATGACTTGCAACTCTGACCACATGAATGTATTATATAATTGTTTTTTTAAATAAAGATGGGGTGTGAAAGCAGACTTCCATTACATGCTACACCCTTAATTATAAGTTGTGCAACATGGAATGATTTTCTTAGTGCTGTAGACACAGGTTCTGTATTACATGATCGAAACCTTAGGTTATCGAACACCTAAAGGTCGATCACAAAATGTCGAAGTCTGAAAATTGCTAACGGCCATTTCCACACAGGGGAAACGAGTCATTTGACTTTTACGTGGATTTTGTTCTTCCTCTGCTGTACAGCAATTTCAGAGTTGGTATATTTAGTTAGGGGGTGTGGGGCACATCCCCCACACTGGGGGGTGTAGGGGGTGAAGCTCCCCATGTTATTTCTAACTTTTTTTTTATTTGGCCAATGGTATTGTTTCCCTGTTTGAAAAGGCCGTTTTCGATATTAAGAGTTCAATATTTTGTGATCGACCTGTAGGTGTTCGACACACAAATGAATAGTGATAGACTAGGCTGCTGTCTACATAAGTTTCCCACTCCCTGACCACTGGGTCAAATCTTAGGGCTGTATTTTATATGTGGTAGTTTCCATGGGGAACCATCTTCCCAAAGAATACTATTATATATTTCCTGGTAATGAGTTCTAGACTGTAGCTCTAGCATCAATTATTATTAGTCTGTGTTAGGCTTTCTTGCAATGTATTTGTGTCTTTGGGAAATCCTGTGATTTTACCTAGTTTGCAATCATCTGCTAAGTTAGTCAGGCAGAGAGCCTTGTTTTTGCCTTGACTTTAGAGAAGTAGATGTCAAAAACCAGCTGCCCCAGCAGTGATCCTTTATGGACATTGCTTCTGACTGGCCTCTTTGTGGAAGTAGATTTCCCTATCCTAATTTTTTGGTTCATAGGTATGTACTGGGCTAACAACGCCAAGGGTCTTTTAAGCCTAGCCACGCATCCCAAATCTCTGACAAGTACTGCTACCCTTGAGAAATGTAAGCAGGGGCTTAGGTGATGAACAGTTTACAGGCTGCCTGTGTTCATTAGAGACATATGTATCAAACCAGGGATGAATTTCTTGTCTCCCATCCAATTGTCCAAGTTACACTTGAATTGAGCTAAGGACACACTCTACTAAACTAAATTGCTATATAATTGCTGGGAATTGAACCCAGAACCTCAAACATGTAAAGCATGTACTCTACTACTGAGATACATCCCACTTGGGGCCTATCCAGGATCCAACTTCCTATCCAGCAAGTGACAAAGGGTTTTATACCTAATTTCATGCATTTGTTGACAATGTCGACATAGAATATTGTGTCAAATGCTTTGACCATGTCAAGGTAGACAGTATGCACAATTTAGCCCTTGCCATTGCTTTGGTGACTTTCTTGAAAAACTCTACCAGGTTGGTTAAGCATGACCTGCCTTGATGAAACTAAACTAGATTTGGTCCAGTGTCTGAAGTTTTCCTACGTCATTGTTTATCATTTCCTATAATAACTCTTTCCATGGCTTTGTATATGAGACTAGTAAGACTTATGGGTCTGTAGTTACCTGGATCCATAGATGACCCAGCATTTTTCAGAGGAATTACAGTTGCAGTCCCCAGTCTGGTTGATGTGAAGCCTGTCTGGATGGTATGGTTAAACAGTGACTCAAGAGGTCATGATCGGTCAAGTTTCATGCTATTAAGGAGGCATCCTAGGATATTATTCATTCCCATAAATGTCAAGATCTTGTCTTTGTAGAATATATTGAGGAACCGTTCCATAATAATAGTTGGAGGAGTTAACGTTGACAGTATTTCCTAAGTGTCGGGGGGCTGAAATTGTCAGCCAGTAGTTTTGCTATAAACTCAGTATAGGTGGATTTGTTTACAATTAGTTCAGCATATTGCTGTTGTTGCTGAAGAATGCCTTGTGACTGTCAGCCTGAGGCTATTTTACCTCATATTTAGCTTTCATAGATTTAATTATTCCCCTGACATGTTTGACTAGATTAATGAGGGATTTTGTACCTTGCTGGGCATTGTAATTCCCAATTTTGCCATGCTTTTCTTCCTTTTGTTTTGTTCAACCTATTAATGTTGGGATTTCACATGGGTGACTTAAGTCTTGTTTTGACCTGTGCATATTTTGAGTAAGTGCAGCTGTTGCTATGTAGCCATTAACATGGTTGCAAAGGGTTTCTGTGAACAATTCTGTATAGGCAGTAGGCGGTGGTGTTCTGAGGGTTTGGGTGGGCTTGAAATTTTGACAAGGTGTCATTTAATAGTAAGGCACTTGCTTATAATCATTTCTAAAAGTTTTAGGGTTAACTGTGGTCCTGGATTTTATTTTTAGTTCAAAACAGTCAAATGGTCAGATAAGACCAATGAGGCCATTATATGGGATGGGGGGTTTGCAATGTACTCCTATGTTTATGAAGATCAGGTCAAGGATGTTGGCACCCCTAGTGAGTTGAGAGTTTAACTGGTCCTGGGTGTTTGTGTTTGCAAAGTTCAAGAATATATGGGCCTGCATGCTTGCAGTAATGTATGATTCCCATATTCCCGTTTTATTTATTTATTTTACATTTCTTTATTGAGAAAGTCTGACAGGACAAGCTGTCCTTTTTTCAGAGGAGGCTGGGGGAGAAAGGCTCCACATTTATACTTAGAGAAAGAATATAAAGGTAGTACATACATGCAAATACATAAAGAATAATGAATTAATCAATTGGGTACAGAGATATAGAACAGACAGTACAACATTTTTATCTTGTCAGTACAACATTTTTGCAGTATTCATAGATTTACAATACATTGTAATTCAAGTATTATAGACAGATTTTAATAGGTCCAAAGCAAAGTAAAACTTCAGAGGTCATAAAATATGCAGTAGTGATATATTACAATTCATCGGGAGGCCCGCTAATTAAAGAATATGTTTTTCTTAACCAGGGTAAGCAAAAGAGCATGCCCAAGTTTTTGTTAAATGTGTTTTAAGGATCCCTTTGAAATTTGTAGTGCTCTTAGTAGTTTTTTATGTTTAGGGGAAGAGAATTCCAAAGTTTTGCTATGCAATTGGAGTAGAAAGATTTCCCAGCTGTGTTGTTAGCCTCAGATATTGTTAGTAAAGATTTGGTAGTAGAGAGCAAGGCACAAATGGTAGAGTAAGGTTGGAGGAGATTGAGAAGGGCAGGACTTTTGTCTGGTTGACAGAGTAATTAATGGACCATGATCAGTTGGTTGTAGGCTAAGACAGTGGGCAGTTCTAACCAAGAGAGTTGTTTCAGTTCTAGGCAATGATGACACCTCTAAGTAGATTATGTGGTAAACTTTGCAATTTTATTGTAGCAAATGTCAAGATTGCTTAAATCTGATTTCTTTATGTTAGTGAATATGGGTGATACATAGAGAAGGGTAGAGACAAGGTGAGTTCTCTCAATGGTGGCTTTTGTGTTATTTGTGAGGACTTTTTTATGTCAATAAATTACTCTTTATAGTGGAGTAGTTAAAGTTACCCATGAATTTGGTATTGGTTTGAATGGAGAATGTCTCCAATATGTTTAAGTATGTGTTATCTGTTTCCCGGGTCATAGGGGATCTATAGCTTGCAAGAATATGGTATGGGGTTTGCCTATGGTAATTTCAAAATGCAGGAACTCTAGGTTTGGACATGTGCTGAGGAGGGATGCTGGGTATATTGGGAAAAGGATGTTAAGGATAAAGCTGCCAGGTAAGAGGAAAAGAGGAAGGCCTAAGATAAGGATTATGGATGTGGTGAGAGAGGACATGCAGGTGGTTGGTGTGACAGAGCAAGATGCAGAGGACAGGAAGAAATGGAAACAGATGATCTGCAGTTGCGACCCCTAATCAGAACAGCAGAAAGAAAAAGAAGAGGAACTTGAGCACCTTATACTGTTTGACCAGCCTTGAGGTGCATTTGTTTTTTATGTAAGCTGAGGCACCTACACCTTTTGTCCCTTCCTGCACAGTAGCTAGTTTGAATGTGTGGAAGGTATTGTAGCCCTGCACTGCTGGGGAGCTCTCCATGGCTTTAAACTATGCCTCAGTAACTACAGAAACATCCACCTTCTCCAGGGTGAGGAGAACTTGCAGGGACTGGAGTTTCTTGTTCACACATCTGGCATTAAGCAATTGCACCTTTAGATTCTTAGTTTTGCAATGTTTGATGGTTATGAGATTGTCAATATCTAAATGCACCATTGAGGTACCTGATTTTAATTAATATTTGAAAGCCTAGCAGGGACTGTTGCATATCATCCCTGGCAAAGCAGCTTGGTTTGTAAACCAAATGCTCCTAGGCTGAAAAATATAGTATCACCTTTAAATTACACCAGAAACTAAGCCAACTCTTAATCTCAGTTATCTTATCTTTGTATTATGGCATCATCCTTAGAAAATGTAGAATGCTGCTCAGTGCTAGGCATACTGGTCTGAAACACAAAGTCTGAGTTCTCTATCATGCCTCTCTTTATATAATCCATGGAGGTATATCTCAATGTTGTTTAGACCTGCATGGCGTATGACTGAGTCGTATGTGTACTTGTGGTTCAATGACCTTAGTGCATGCATGGTCTAGGAGATCTTGGCCCTGATAGGCAACTGAAAGTGATTCTCTCCCTATTCAGTCTTGTAAGTGGAACATCTGTGTGTCTCTCAATGGTGTATCCTATGAACAAACTATTGGGTTTGTTTGATTAAGGGCTTAGAAGTTGATACACCATGATATGTGGCTGTCTGTCTTGGAGTGGGTGTTGTTTTGGTAGAGTGTTGTTGTGGTTGCTGAGGATACTTATAGTAAGTGGAACACTTTGAGGAGCCTTTGAGATTTAGGAAGATTACATTAATAACCTCAGCATATGTAGATCTATGTGCATCGCCCATACTATGTGCTCTGGGTGTAGTGTGTGTGTTTCTGACAACCTGTGTGGTATTATAAATAATTGTATGTGATAGCCTTGGCTCCAATGACATTGCATAAATACATCTCTCACACAGAACATCAGTTTGTTTAATAATTAAGTTATTGTCAGTTAACATTAGACAATTGCTACATTGCTTTAGGAAGCAGATAACCAACAAAATTTTGGCAGTGTTAGTAGGAGAGTGCATCTCCATGGTTACAGCTCCTTATTACATAATCTACAAGGGCATGGTAGATGAGAGATTTACAACTGGCTAGCTTGGGTGCTGTAAAAGTATAGACTACCATCAAGATCATCAAAGACTAAAAGGATGGGATGGTAAACTAGTTCTTTGAACAGCAAAGTACTGAGGAAATTTCAGAGGCACTTTAAAAGGACATTTTAAATTCTAAGTGCCTGTGTTAATACAGGGTACTGCTAAACACTGCTTAAATGACAAAACCTTTGCATACATTCACCATTTTTATACAAGCTCAGAAATCCAGCAAATAAGCAAAATAGCTTTCTGGTCAATCACAATAACCACGCTCTTACATTTCTTCATTGATTTTCGGCACATAGTGAGACCACGTTATTCTACACTGTCACTAGATTGCAGACCTAACTCTCCTAGCATTACATCCCTAAAAGAGCCTGAAAGTGCTGAAAATAATCAATGTAAACAGTAATCCAAGCTGAAAGTGCAGGAAATAATTAGCGTATACACAACCCAAGTAGCAAGCACTTGCAATAGGCAGGAAAGCAGAATTCTACAGATTAAATGCAGTGGTAAAAACATCAGTACTCTAAAATTATTTGTAGTGTCATTTATGTCTTCTCTTACCAGAAGCAAAAGAGTAGCACTATTCCTAAGCTGCTTCCGGAAATGTAGTATTAACCTAGATTTTTATGGATTCAGTATACTTGCTTGTCTTCTCTCAGTACCCACGCTGGTTAGGCCAACAGAAATGCAAGTTGCACAAAGGCCCTGAAGATGTTCTCAATTAAACTTCAACTATGCTACTCAGTGAAGTCCCATATACACTGCTCTCTAAGAGACCAGCAGGAGACAATCCACTCTGATCCTTCTGTCAACAGGAGCAAAACAGTAGCATTAGTCCTAAAATGGCTCCTAATAAGAACTTCTGAATGTTTCCAGTGACTGGTAATATATAGGGATGCTAGAAAATAATGACTGTTTGTTTCTTCTCTCACCAGTAGCAAAACAAAAGCAATCATCCCAAGCTGACTCCTGACAAGCAGTGATTGGTAGTCTAATCCCAGATGTTACAGATGTTAAAAGTAAGATGGAAAAAAAGAATTAACACTTTAAAATTTGCAGTGTATTAAATGAGTAGGGTGATATGAAACACAAGAAAACTCAAGATTGAAGAGACGAGGTGAGGGCCTTCCTAGTTGTGTTAGTAACATTCCTTCTTTGGAGATAAAGGCTTTCAAATCAAGGAACTAAAATAGACCAAAACAGATGGTGTTCTGGGAACAGAACTGAAAATGTTTAGCAGTTAAGGGGTTAAGTGTGCCACAAGCAGTTGATGTTGCATCTGTTGTTGTGATGGGATCTGACTACATTATTAAAATATATAACATTCAATGATCCAACTATTGCCCAGACATCAAGGAGTATTCTTCAGATTTTGCAAAGTAAGATATTTTTACAGGTTTTCTCTTTGTTTCTGTATTCTAAGTGCCACTGCTTGTTTGACAGTATTTTAGCAACTTCAGCATTTAACATTCAGAGCATTTTCTATGATAATTTCTGGGTACTGACAATTTTCCTTGTTTGCATAATCTTAAATATAATATTTGTCCACTCCTGGTGCTTCTTTTTTGTGCTAAGGTTCTCTGCATTTGCACAATTTCTTCTGCTTTATATTGAAAATTATTTCTATGGAATGTGACATTTTGTCCCATATACACTCATAGTGCTGCCCATTTGAGAGATTTTCTGAATGACATACGTAGGCCACACTAATCTGTTTATTTACCTTTGTTTATTGAGAGTGTTTTGTAAAGTTAAGGCAACTCATTTTCACCTTCAGTTTTGATATTATCACAGTTCACTATATTGGTAAAGAAGATACAATTATATTTGGATAAGTCCACATTGGTGTAGATTCTGCTAAACAATACAACAAAAGCTATCTGAAGAAGCTTCAACAGATAAAATGAAAAAAAAAAACAGCTTTGCAAGAGAGCCGCAACTTCTGCACACTGTAATACCATTCTTATTTATGCACACTTAGTCCAAGATTACACATACTAGCAGCGCATTGAAAAGCCAGAATTCTTTGTATCACTGCTGGGCGCATTAATTCCATCTACACACTGGCAATGATTCTGAATTGAAAACAGTCATTAATGAGTTGAAGTAGCTCAAGGATGTTTACTTGACAAACATAAACATTGCTCAATTTACACTTTATAAAGCTTAGAGAAAATGATGATTACAACCACATAGTACAAAGTTTTATAGTGTTGCAAAGTTGCAAAGTAACATACTGATTTTGCTTACGTCTAATGTTTCAGTATGTTTACGCAGTCACATATTAAACAGTTTATGCTCTGGCCATATATTGTGCCAAGTTTTGACTTTGGCCTAATGACTGTTTTTTTATGTTTTTTTTTTTTTGTTTTTTTGACGTTAGGGATTTAGCTGTGCTTTCTTTGATCTGTTGTACAGTAAATAAACAGTCCATTAGTCTTTCTCCTGTTATGTTAATTTTGTGTTCTGTTTAATAGTTGTATATTGTTTTAAGCTTACATTATATTGATTTGCTTTATTTGGCAAATAGGTCTCCATTTGCCTTGTGGCCCAAGTCATTGCTTAAAAACAGTAATTTGGACTGATCTGCATATAATGTTAATGAACATTAAGTAGATAAGTAAATAATACAAATATAGATTAAAACAGAGCTCCACTGACAATAAATGCATATGTTTATTAATGGTGATCTATATATATATATATATATATATATATATATATATATATATATATATATATATATATATGCCGGTATACATCAGTCAGATGGAATCCTGCACCCCCTTAACCTACTCTGTTTACTCACTGCATCTCTAAATTTTGGGTACAGTTTAGTTGTGACATCTGAGCATGGATTAACTGGCACATTTATGTCTTCTAATAATACTATGACACTCTAGGACACCTCAATTTTTTACATTCTCAGGCTTCCAAGTGTATTTTTCCTGGAGTAGCTGATGAAAATTTGAGATATAAATGTTTTATTAAACATCTTTTCAAAATATATGATGGTGAGTGAGGGGCCATTTCTAAAGAAGGCCAGATAACCTGAATATAAAATAATAATTTTACATTGGAAGTAGGATGTTATTAAACTGTGTAAACAGTAGAAGTCCACAGGCCTAGCTTTCAGAAACTATGTATGCTTCTGTTGAGGTATCCTCTGTTTAGATTATTTTTTACTTGTGATACACTCTCATGACCATACCAGATATGTGCAGCTGATTTATGTGAACTAAGTGATTTAATATTACAGAGGTCCTTTCTTAAAGTAAAGAAAAAATGCACCAGTTAGTTTATCTTTGCTTACTGGTGGTAGTAAGGGAAGGATTTTTTATGGGTATCAATTGTCTATTTATAGGCAAGAAAGTTTTAGAAATAAAGGGTGAACGTTATCTGTATGCATGAATATAGGTCAAAAAAAGGCAAGTGGAAGGATCTGAATGATTTGACTGCAAGGTCTAGTAGGGTGGAATGTTTGACTATTTGTACCTGGAATTACTGGCTAAGTACATTATGTAGTAGCTGAGGATCATATCGTATTATTCTGAAATCGTGACAATGATTTTTTTTTCATTTGGTTACAGGACTGTATGTATGCATCTTCTGCATCTTTCACTTGTAATTTGTTTTTGTCTTTATCTGTTTCACCTGTTAGCTATGGTGTCAGTATTGTGCACTAGTAAGAAAAAAATTTTGATGCCACCACTAATTTGATATGTAGAGAATAACACGTCCCAAGAGACACGATAGGGCACTGTGTATATATTAAGGCATGGCAAAGCTTTGCTAGGAGTTTTAAAATGATTTGCACAGCACTTATCGGACTGATAGGCAGATGTGTGAAGGGTTCTTGGGAGACCATACTCACAGCTGCAGTGTGTACAAGGGGGGATTTGCACAGAACTAAAGGCCTGCTAAACAGCTGCAAAATAGAGGAAAGGGATAGCTACCAATGGCAGATATCTTCCACAGCATACCATGCATTCCCACTGACTGATGTGTGTAACAAGCAGGTGTACAGGATCTGGAGTAGCCTCTGAAAGAGAAAGTTGGTGGAAAAGTTCACCACCCAGAAAATGGCAGTTTTACTGCAGGCTCATAGCAAGCACAGAATGCAACTCCTAAGCAATGATGCCTTAGACAAGCTGTATAAGGACCAGGGGTGGCAGGGAGTGTTGCATGACATGAGTAGTATGGATAACCATAGGAGATCTCTGCAACAACTGCAGAAAATGTTAACCAGTATGATGCCTCTCACAAAGGGCAAAGCATAGGACATTGCCAAAGACACATCTACCAGAGGGATGGCTCATCAAAAATGAAGTAGTTTACAGATGCATTGTTGTATAAAACACTGACGGATTCGGCAACCAGGAAACAAGAACCACTTCAAGATGCCATGCACGAACTCTTTTATTGAAAAAATAACAGACAGATAAGCGCTTTCACGCACCGATAGTGCGCTTCCTCAGATCTTCACATTCAAACAGTAGATGTGGAGAGTATATATACCCAGCAAGATTCAATTAAACATCCAGTTAAACATCCAATTAATTAGTTAATTAGTTAAATTAATTTAAAATGATGGATAGTGATCATTATATGAGTAGGGAGGTAATACAGAGCTAACTCAAGTGAACTTTTTACTTAGTTACATTTTCGTTCATATCATGAAGATGCAACCATGACAAAAAGTGCATTCTATTTCTCTGAAGTAATAAAATTTAAAATATTTCAAGTGTTAAGTCCATTCAATAGAAGACATTCAGTAAAAGTATATATACATAAATAAAATATGTGTAATAAACATGTGTAATAAATATATAAAAATGTATATAAATATGTAGAAATGCATGGAGTGCAAAGGACATAAAGTTCAGAACTCTCAGATAAACACATATGTATAAAAATGTATAAAAATGTTCATGTATTATGGTTAAAATATGAACCAAGATTAGGGACATCCTATTCAATAAATATGTTTAGTTTGACCATACTAGTAACCATATAACCATGTGTCTATACAAATTTCATAACAAAAATATATATGTCCATATATGTGTAACTAATGTGTGCATTTCTATCAAGTATTAACTAAATGTGTATATAAATCTTCAAATATAGAGACAAATGAATAAATATTATATTAATTGTAAAACCTCCATATCTATATGCAGAGGATCAACAAGTAAATGTGTATATAAATATCGATACAAATATAAATATATACATATATAAATATAGATATAAATATATAAATAAATATGAATGAATGTCTATACAATAAATATAGTGTTAAAAAGTCAATAAAATCAATCATTTAAATCCTATTAAAATGTATTATCATAGTAAAATCTTTCAAATGTTGCTTACATAGAGTCAAAAAACTTATTAGAATAATGTCTGGTTCATGTGTAGATATGCTGTGTGTCTATAAGTAACAAATTCATGACAACATTCCAGTAGAAATGAACAAATATATATATATGTATCAACACTAAAGTACATTATTTGTATATCCGGCTATCTAGTACTGGTTTGATGCAAATACTCTGATTCAAGCCTGGATATAAGTGGGCACCCAACCTTAAAATCCAAGATAATTCAACATTCGCCAAAATATTTATGTTGTTACCCCATCTCTTGTTTAAGCGTACTAGTTGTAGTACTCTGAATTTGAAACTATGCTCTCTAAATTCAATCACATGTTTAGCTAGGGCATTCTTGTCATTCTTTTTCTTTATTTCATAAATGTGATTATATATCCTTTGCTTAAATTTTCTCTTAGTTAAGCCAACATAGAATGCTTCACATTTTGTGCATGTCGCTAAATAGACCAAGTTCATAGAATTGCAACTTGCATAAAAACTGGGTTTAAATATAAAGTCCATTCTAGGATGTTTATATATTTGTTTGTCGTTAATATGTCGACACATATTACATCTAGTGCAAGGAAAAGTGCCCATAGTATTAAACTGTATCTGTTCAGTGGGATTTCCTTTTCCTTCTTTGAAGCATAGCAATCTTTTTAAGTTAGGAGAATTTTTATAAATAAACTTGGGATGTTCTCCTACTATGTTCCTTGTTGTTTCATCTATAGTTAGGAGCTTCCAATTTTGTTTAATTATATTCCTTAAATCAAAGTTGTCATTTGTGTATTGCATTATGTATGCTACTCTATTGTTGATGGTGGGTGGTGTCCATTTCGTAGCTTTTGATCTAGTGAAAGTTGTCTTGTATCTTGTTGTTGAATCTATCATGAAATCATGTGTTGAAAAAACTTCATTTTTAATATCATGCAACATTTTCGCATTATAACCTCTTTCTAAAAACAACTTTTCCATATTATTTACTTCATCAGTAAGTACTTGTTCGTTTTCACATAGCCTCCCTACTCTGATGAATTGACTTTTAACTATGCCTGGAAACACATGCCTAGGATGCATGCTATTATAGTGTAAAAGGTTATTCACCCAGCATGCCTTCCTGTATAAGCTAGTTTCTATTCTATGTCCATTCATTACAATATTAATGTCTAGAAAACTGATGTTAGTATAAGACCACTCCATGGTGAATTTTAAAAACTGGGTAGTAGATTCTAGGTGTACTAAAAACATTTCAAATTCATCTATGGTACCTTCCCACAAAATCAAAATATCGTCTACAAATCTTCTATACATTTTGATGTTGTTGGTGTATCTTGCATCACTAAACAAATTATTCCTCTCCCAGTTAAAGACAACTAAATTAGCATAGGTGTTGGCAATGGGGGTGCCCATGGCTACCCCCCATTGCTGTAAATAGTATCTGTCTTTAAATATAAATACGTTATTTTCAAGTACTATCTGTAGAAGAAGATATAGTAGAATCTTTTCATTTGTGTCAAAATCTGTATCACAATTGAACACTTCCATTATGGCTTGCAGGCCATCTTCATTGGGTATACTAGTGAAGAGGTTTTTGGCGTCTAGCGTTATCAAGACACATTTATTCAGTATATTTCTATGATTCTCATTGAATTTATGAATATCATCCAATAGATGATATGTGTCTTTATATATAGCTGTATAAGGACCAGGGGTGGCAGGGAGTGTTGCATGACATGAGTAGTATGGATAACCATAGGAGATCTCTGCAACAACTGCAGAAAATGTTAACCAGTATGATGCCTCTCACAAAGGGCAAAGCATAGGACATTGCCAAAGACACATCTACCAGAGGGATGACTCATCAAAAATGAAGTAGTTTACAGATGCAGATGAAATGCTAGTATCCCCATTATGGATAGAAAGTAGAACCTTATACTCAGGGGAGACTTAGATTTGGCAGCAAGGTTAGCAGTGCCCCTCCCCCCCAGTGTGTCAGAAGGGGATGCGATAGTTAATAATATCTAGCAGAGTGTATGCACTGCAGTGTGGTGAGACTGATTCACCTGGGAATGTCTGCATTTCTCATATTTCAAGAACTTCTGGACTGAAACAACAACAGTCTTCTTGTAAATGTATGCATACCTACATATGCTATGCACCTTTTACATTGTCAACCATTATGCATACCACAGTGGTATATAGACATACATGTGCATGCAGCCAAAGGACTCGTGTGATCATGCTTTCACAGTTTCCATTCCTGGACGGACAAGCACAACAAGGCATCACATGCCTTATATTTGCAGGGCACCTCTAGCTGGCAATGTTAGTAAAATGTACATGACACAGTGGCAGAACTGGTAACACCACTATGAGAGGCCACACCCACTTCCCTCCCTTTAGATGGCCTTGAAGAATTACAGGCTTACTCCACACTCTTACCAGTGTGTAGTGCACACCCATCTTACTGTGAGCTCCCCTGAGCTCCCTTTGAATCCTTAGCTCACACACCATCTGAAATTCACATTACATCCATTGCGCACATAACCTCCATAGATTATAGTTAGTGGGGGTTGTAGCATGGTCATGACGTGAAATCTGTCTCTGATTTGCATGCAGCATTCTGCATAAATCAACATACGTGCAATTCTAGTAACACAGGTGTAAACAGCTGCTACCAACAACATTGTGTAGTGTGTGTGCTTCATGACTTGAGTGACAATCTGCAATATGTACACACATGGACTATAGGAAACAGTACTGCTGCAGTACTGATAGTTAATGTTGTCTACATGGGAATTTGGGTAAGATACATGGTTACTGACTTCCTTCTGGTTCCATAGGCTATGTATTTTGTGATTGTGGGAACGTCTGGTTGCAAGGAGGCCAGATACATGCTGACTCTTCTCAGATGCACAGAGCATAGGAAAAATTACATTACTATCAGTTATGGCCTTACAGCCTGATATCCCTAGCCACTGGCAGTCCCCAGTCATAGACATAGATGGTCCCCGCACTCAGATCCCTGTCTGTTTCACAAAGCTGCTTGTGAAGGATCCTATAGTTCATCCCTGTGGACACTTAGGGTGTATTGCCTGCGTGTGGCCATTTATATGTTATACAGTACAATTCTCTATATGCTAACAGAATTGGACCCCCCCCCCCCAATCAGGGTGAATGTCCATGAACCTATAGTTCAGTGCCTTCTATGCAATGTAACAAATCAAGCCCAGAGTCTCCAAGCCACAAGACTGGACATCACAAACATATGATGTGTCTGTTCAACCCTACTATTGCATGGTTTGATTCCTGACTCCCCATGACTTCCTACTCCAGTATGATGCTACTGAATTCACTTCCTAGTACCCTCCCCTTATTATAATGCTGATGTCACCTGTCACTATGTCCACTCAGCTATGCAAGGGGTGATCATTGTGATCTGCTCACCACTAATATGCATGGGTATTGTTATGTCTGATTCACAGTCTGGCCAGTTCATGCACTGTCTTATGTATCCTGTGTGTGTGATAATACATGTGTCATTTTATCCTGTCTGTGACTTTGACCATAACTGGTGACATTTGTCCAAAGTCAAGATGTATTTTACCCACCTTTGTTTCTCTTGTGATAATGCTGCCAACTGTTGAACTCCAAACTCTATGCTCTGCTCTTCTGCTGATGGTCTTATTAATAATGGTGATCCTTATTGGTATGTTCCTCTGCTGTACCATTTTTATTCTGCAGTGCAATGTTTTCCACCATAGCACACTCTTTTTTTTTAAGTTTTTCATTTAATTTAGTTTAGTTGCATTTGTTACAATGAAGCTTGTAAAGCTAGGAAAATTCTGCTGCAGGTGTCAGATGCATATTGCATTACCCTGAATGATATCCTGACACAGTGGAAGCATCGTTTAAGTTGTCTGAACATGTGGCCCACAAACTTCTTTTTTCATAATGAGCTGTTTTGCATGCCATCTCTGCCATGGTCTGAGGATTGCAATTTAGTGTAATCTGACATTTGACATCCAGAGTTTTAAGGTGTACCAGCAATGCTTGCAACACACATAACAGTCACATTATATGGCCTGCTGTTAGCTTATGCCACAAATTTATCTATCTATAACTCTATCTCTCTCTTTATATATATATATATATATATATATATATATATATATATATATATATATATATATATATATATATATGGATAGATAAACACATACAGATAGATAGATAGATAGATAGATATGTGTATACACATAGAGTGAGAGAGAGAGAGAGAGAGTGAAAGATTGCCCGTTTAAACCAGCCTATCCTCCGAATTTACTATTCCTCCATGCAGGACTAGCTTAGTCCTGCATGGAGGTGGCCATTTAGGAGCAGGATGGCAGCACGCCATGCATAGTAATGAGGCGCTCTGACTGAGCTCCTAATCTTATACAGAGCATGTAAGAGTGCAGGGGGCGTGTCAGAATATACATGACACTGCAATGAAGAACAACAGAAAGGGGTAAGAAATGAGTGAGACTGCTCATAGGTGTCCGCATATCCCCACCAACAGTCCCTCTCATGTACAACAGCAAAAGTATACAGAAATAAAATGAACAAACCTGTGTTTCTTTTTTAAATCCGATTAAAGCTAGCCATAGGTGCGCGGGTGTGCCCATTGCTTAGCTACGGTTAATGCAGCTTAAATGGCTGAAGACGATAACAAGGAAGATATATGCAAATGAAGCAGCATAGCAATAGTGTAGTTGGCAGTGCCTTCACCTTACGAGCAGGCATTTCCGGTTTGAGTCCCACTGCAGTACATTCCACTTTCTATGGCAAAGCACGTTATGACTAATATTTTTGTTGCATAACCCACTAAATAACATATATTTATGAACTGGAGTATTGCAGTAAATGCACATGTGAGGTATCAGTGTCATAATGAATAAAGCACTAGTAAGCAGGTTTAAGAACCAATAAGCAGTAGTAAGTATATTTAAGCACTAGTAAGTGAGCTTAAGCCTGTTTGTGCAGGGGTAAGTAATGCGCACACAGGTTAAGCAATTCTGAAGCTAACTCTCTATAAGCATATGTAATTGGCGGTTAGCATTGCTTACCCTCGTGCCAACCCACACAAACTCGCTTACAAATGCTCAAAAGTGCCTTAATCACTCTGTATCCAATGGCCCTTGTTCTGCCCATCAACAAAATAAACAGCCATGCAGGTCTCAAACCCAGGACCCTATACACCACAGCTACAGCAGTTAACCACCAAGCCATCACAGAAATACAGAAAAATGAGGCATCAGCAAACAAGTCTTCACCATAGTAAAACCAAACTGAACCTGTGAAAGGAATCAATATACAGACATATGTGCCTTAACCCACTACATAACATAAATATGTGAACTGGAGTAAAGCAGTAAGCCCAGAAGCCAGGTGTAATTGTAATAGAGTGTTGAAGTCCCCTATAAAACACAAGGACCCCATACAGTGTATGTACACATGAATCATGGATACCAGGCATACATATAAAGTGTAATGAATAATAACTCAATGCCAAAAGGAATTATAATGCAAAGTCTAATGTAAGCAATACTAAGCATTGCACAGGTCAGCTTAGGGAGTATAAGCAATGTGTAGTCCAGCTAACTCAATGTGCCCAGTGCTATACCCCTTTAAACAGTGCCAGCCCTAGCTAAGCAGGTTTGCCCATAGCCTAGCCTTTTCAAAACAGGCCAATCACATAAATGTGCGGGAAATCAGCCCTACTTAAACCCAAGAGACATGAATACATCTCATAACTGGTTGTAGCTTCCCCTTGCAGGTACAATGGCAGTAAGGGGAGAAGGTGTGTGCTTTCAGGTGCAGCGCTGGTGCATCCAGGAGTCCAGAGTCATGGCAGGACTCCTTGTCAAAGACCATGATCAGAGACTGGTGCAGGGCCAGTTCCAGGGCTCCCAATATAAGGCAGAGGTCTGGGACCATCTCGCCCCTGACCACACCAGTGCCACTGGCATACCCCAAACTGGTGAGCAGGTCAGGCATCACTATGCAGACCTGAAGTGGTGTAAGTGAGACCTCTTGGACCAGTGTATCCAAGAGGCTAGAGTGGCAGGGGATGATCCAGTTGTGTGTAAGTATCACCCCACTATGTGTGTAATAATTGCCAGCTCAGGTATATCATGGATAGGTATGGCTAAATATTCCTCTTATGTCCCCCACAGCTGCAATGGAGTGAGCCGTGAACCAGGAGGTCCACGTCAGTCGTCTGGCGAGGTTGCGACATGAGGCAGGTCAGTAATACTCATGCATTTACTGTCATAGGAAATAAAACTAAAAGTAGTAGTAAGTCATTTGCCTGTATAAAATCTGTATTGTTCAAGGCCAGTATGGCATACACTGGAGAATATGGCAGGAAGAGTCTCATATAGTATGTATATAAATAAAAGCGTAACAACCTGACAATAAAGGTCTAACTGCTGGACTGCATGTGTATACTCTGGTATCATATGGTAATGTAGATTTGAGGTCATGTAATAGTACTGCTATATTAAGCACTGTTACCCACACCGTGCACTATAAATTGAATGTGTAGGAATGCCTGTATATGACTGGTGTAATCCCCAGAGCCCATTTAGCATGAGACACATAGACAGAAAACAGGGAAAATGCAGACAACAAAACCCAAATGGCACATGCAACTGAGATGTGAACTGTTGTTTTGTTTAGCACACACAGCCATGGTTAGAATCCTGCCAGTGGTAGTAGTCTGCATACAGAATCATACCCCACAACTGTACAGATATGTCCAGAATGTCCAGTAAAGTGGTCCATATCTGTTGCCTATCAACATGTCCCCCTGGGAAATCAGCGGGATGACCCCAGATGTATAAGCAGCAAACAGGAAATACAGCTGACTGACACACATCTATGAGAACAAAGCTGGCACACTAGCAACTTCCCAAAACCTTATAAGACTAAGAAGCCACATATGTCCCATTTACACCCCGAATTGTCAAGCTGTGGCCAGAGTGTTTACAGTAACAGAGTCAGATGTATGTGCATAATAGTAATGTGGAATCTCGTACTGTGTGTGGGAACATTCAGGTAGTGCTAACAAACATTTCTCCCACAGGTCTGCCAGATACCAACACTGTGCCCAGAAATTCAAGAATGATACCCTGCACTGGTACTGTTTACATCGGTATTGTATGGCATTGCGACTGATGCAGTTGCTCTGAATAATGAGGTATTACACATCACTGTTGCCCACACTGTCCTACAAAATATTACTGCCTAGGAGATCTATATAAGAGTGTTGTAATACAAGGTCAGAATGCAAAAGCACAGGGGATTAATAAGACAGAAAGCAGATAGGAGATATACAGTAATATCTATATAGCAGACAACTGTGATGGACAGTGTTTAACTTGTAGCAGACACTGCCATGATCTGAATCCTGGGAGTGGATGTAGGCTGAATACAGAATCATACCCCACAACTGTACAGATGAGTCCAGAATGTCCAGTATATGGACCCTTATCTGCTGCCTGTCCCCCTGGTAAGTCTGTGGGATGATCCAAGATGTTTAGCCAGCAAACAGGGAATACAAGTGATTGTGACACATCTATGAGAACAAACCTGTCACTGTAGCAACCCCCAAAACTGTTAGGAGAGTAAAATTTCAAGTATGTCCTATCTACACTCCCATGTTGTCAAGTTGAGACCAGAGTGTGTACAGTAACAGAGTGAGATGTATGTGCATAATACTAATGTGTAATCTCGAAGTTTGTGTGGCAACACTCAGGTAGTGCTAACAAACATTGTTACCACAGGTACATTGGATATGAATACTGTGCTGAAAAATAAAGACCATTATAACCTGTACTAGTACTGTTCACTCTGGTATTGTAGGGAAATTGTGAGTGTTACA
This sequence comes from Protopterus annectens, assembly GCF_019279795.1. Classification (NCBI taxonomy): domain Eukaryota; kingdom Metazoa; phylum Chordata; order Ceratodontiformes; family Protopteridae; genus Protopterus; species Protopterus annectens. The sequence continues at coordinate 1,654,244,346 of NC_056728.1, forward strand.
GTTTCTCTAAATAATAAAGTATCACTGATAACTATCACCCACACTGTGCTACATAATATAACTGTGTAGGAAAGCATGTATATGTGTGTGTCAGGTCACTAAAGGTGGAAGAGTTCAATATTCTAGATATGTCCCAGCACATCAGCATGTGGTCACCACCTGGCCAGAATCTGTGCAGAAAGAGTTGGATAGCTATGTGCACAACATCAACCTGGAATCTGAGAGTATGTGTAGAAACAGTTAGTGTTAACAAACATTCCCTTCACAGGTTTACCAGGTAACAGGTGTATATTGCAGGTAAAACCAGTTCATGTGTAATGATGACGACAGCCATATCACTGTCCAAACTAAGACTTTAGGGTAGTGTAGTAAGACTTCCAAGGTACAGATAACAGCACTGACTAGGACAGTAATGTGGACTACAGGAAAATACTAGTTAACTGACATCTTTCTGTCCTCCCCACCATATATCCAACAATAATCAACATACCCACCCCAACTGGTATATAATGACACCTATGTTCTGATAATGTCCAATTGTTATATAAATATTTTAATTGTTCCCATGCATGTGTTATATTGAACTATTCCAACATTGGTGGCATTATGCCATCAATGTACCTTCATGCTGTTCTTATTACCAGTGTGGTCCCATATATGCATGTGTTCTGTTTGCTATGCAACTGTTCCGTAGCTGGTGTCTGGGTTAATGGGAATATCTATGCATGCTGTTATATAACCGTGAAATGTGTTGACTATTACTAACCCGCATATGATGATGATATCTAAACACTATAGCATGATTGGGAAGGCCGGTCCCAGCAGATTCACCTTTCCCACCGCAGCTGGCCATGGCACCAGGCACCAGCATGTTTGGGGCCCAACCCGGGACCTCTCTGTTCGTTGGTCCTTCACCACCTTTGGGTGGAACTGTCTCAGGGGATGGTGCTTGTACCCCCCCGGGAGCGGATGCAGACAGGCACCTGTCACCCGTCACCAGGTCGGGGTCGTGGTGCATACAGAAGTCAACCAGCAGTTTGTTGATCTTCTACGCTAGCTAGAGGGCCGTGTGTCACAACTAGATTATCAGTCTGGCTATGCGACTCAGCCCCCAGTACAGCCACCATTGGGGCTGTGAAGGTGCAGTGGTGACTGATCATGGGTGGGAACCTCAGTCCCACTGTTTCCACTAGGGGGCTCATGGGCTTCTGATTTCCCAACACCCCTCCCCATCAAAGTGTTTACCCCCACATGTGTCATATACTGCCCCTGTATGCATCTTGTTTGTCTTGTCTAACTTACCCAAATAACCTCCCCAAATATACCTACTACCCCTCCCCAGCATTCTACTCTCACCTGAAAAAAAAAGGCAATCTGTTCCCACAAAAAAATCTCGCCCCATACATAGCTGTCCATTTCACACACATGTCCACTGGACACAAGTAATCCGGTCTAATTGGCATCACAACTTATTATTGTTGCCCTCACCCCCTCCCAGTTGTTTGATTGTCCAAATCTACCTCCAAATTCAGTGTATATGCACAGCTGTTGCTGTAGAAGAAATGTGCAGCTATGGACCTTCCCTACACTCTTCCTGCATATCCCTGGCTAGTTTCCCTACTGTCTTTCCCTCTTTGTGCCCCTTTTTTTACCACTTTCCTATCAAACCCTTTTTCTTTTCTTTTAAAAAAATTAGGGCGAGGGTAAGTGGAAGTAAGCACCTTTAAGCAACAGTAAGCAGGTTTAAGCCTGTATGCACAGAGGTAAGCAATGCCAACACTAGTTAAGCAATTTAGAAGCTGAGTATAAAAAACTGTAACCGGAAGTTAGCAGTGTTTACCTTCACGCAAACCCACACAAACCTGCTTACAACTGCTCAAAAGTGCCTTAATCACTCTGTATCTAACAGCCCTTGTTCTGCCCATCAACAAAATAAACAGCCTTTGCATGTCTTGAACCCAGGACCCTGCAAACCATAGACAAATTGATTTACCACTAAGCCATGTCAGATATACATAACTCTGATGTATTCACAGACATATCATCCATCCCAGTCATTCAACAGTACAGAGAATGTATTCCAACATGTAGATGTGTGTGTGTGTGTGTGTGTGTGTGTGCATGTGCGTGTGTGTGTGTGTTGTGTAAAGATATTACTAACTAATCAAATATAACATATATATATATATATATATATATATATATATATATTTGTATACATACATGTGCACACACACACACACACACACACATATATATATATATATATATATATATATATATATATATATATATATATATATATACATAAACATCTATACATGCAAATACCCGCATCTATAGATATATATGTCTACATCTATATGTTTAAATATATACAGAAAGTTGTATATATGTAGATATATATATATATATATATATATATATATATATATATATATATATATATATATATATATATATATATATATGTAGTATATATATATATATATATATATATATATATATATATATATAGGTATATATGGACATACATCTGTAAATTACAATGGGAAAATAACTAAAACATATATGTACACATGCACTGTTAATGGGGTTGAGAGGCCCCAAACAATATATGTCGTGTAGGAATAGGTATACCCCCCCCCACAGCCAAACACGTCCACCCTGCAATACACTATCAAGTGTTGCAGATCCCATAACCAGGACCTGACACAACATGGGCAGAAGATGTTAACAGTACTACTTCCCACCTGTATGATGTCAGGCTGGTATGGGTAACATATCATGCAGTACAGTCTGGCTCCCATAGGAAATGTACAATGTGGAAGCTATCAGCATCCCTAGGATACATATACACAGACACATATATGCTGATACAGATATACATATATCTATAGATAGATAGATATTTGACTACACATACACACTCAGACATATGTGCAGTAAGATACATATGTAGAAGGTGCACACAATATTGAACAGCCACTATGCCTACCGTTAAAACCTTAAGAACTGGACACTATATGAGCCACCCAAACAAATCACAATCGTTGCCTGCAACATATACCCACAGAGAGGTCATAGGATATAACACCACACACAGGTTTGCATAAATGGAAAACCTTTATTTGTGTGCTATTACAGTTGTATATGCCATGTCATATAGCTGTTCAGACACTGACATCCATATAAACAGAGTAATGCAAATGTGAAACAGTTATACTAATATAGTAGTCTGGAAAGGTTTACAAATGTTACTGTCCAGGCCAAGGCCTTCAAATAGTACAATATTAAAGACACACTGGGCCACAGGGTACCAAACAATCAACAGTAAATAATGCAGGTGTATAGTTCAGCAGCCTCTATCTACACTCTGTACACAATCACTAGGTGGTAAAGACCTCAGATGACACAATGGGATGTAGCTGTTATATAACAAGGCATAACTGACACCATCACAAGCACACTGACTAACAGAACAGTCTGTATGGCAGGAGGCAGTAGGCCTGCCTTAACCCAACTTATGTAATTAATTTAAATATAGGTGAATTGTATGGTAATGTACATCCAGATAGCTTAAGGCAGCTCACCACTGATACCCCTACATGTTGTAAAAGCCTGGGTTATTTATGGTGCATCCCCCTCTAGGCTTAATAATACAGGGCCATATACCACTGTTACATACAATGGCCTCTGGAGTGCATAAGGACACACGTGTATTGTGTAGGTGAAGCCCACACATATATGACCCAGCCCCACTGTATGTGTGGGGGATACAACAGCAGTGGACTGATGGCAGGAATGCCAGTGTGATATACTCACAGCCCACTACAGAGCAACCCCTGACAGCATGTCATATGTGCAAAGCTTGGTATGTAGGTGGAGGACAGAAGCTGGAACACAGACCCATATGTGGAAAACTGTTGCCATACACTAAGCAAGTGGCTGGTGTTACAGGATAGTCTGCAACATACCCTTAGTCAGGGATTTGAGGTTAGAAACATAAATGGATGTAGCCATGTAATCAACACCTGCACTGCCAGTGAAATATCTGATACAGGACCTGTGTGGTGGACAGACAAAACATGATAGGCACACCTCTGGCCATCAAGAGGATAGGCCCTCGGTTGAGAGCTATGCAGACAGACTGCATTCCAAGGTAAACTAGTATGTACACACAAACCCTGTAATACCAGTACTGTACAAAGCATAACACAACTCTACCCACACTCTGTCTGTAGTTCTGAAACCTCCTACAAATATGTAGCTGGCCTAAGTCTGCAGGTTCTCCTGTACAATGTATTGCTACCTGCTGTCTGTAACACTGATGCCCATGTACAGAAAGAAAGTCCATCACACAGGAAAGGTAAAGAGACCACGTCCACATGATGTAGGGATTTCTAGTAGGTGGTTGCCATTACAGTGATAATCGGAAGTACTACACAGCAAGCTGCATGCAGTTAGCAAGTGGAGGACACTGATTGGTGCAGAGCATAAAACAGGGACCAGCACTTGACTTCGTGGAACACAACCAGCCACAAACGAATTTACCTAGGTTTCGTCTTTAATCAGACTTCTTCAGAATACAAATGACTAAAAAAACCAAGTACAACCTTGCACACTTAAATAGAAACAGGACATGACATCATTAATTCATTAATAAGTTAATAAACATCTCATTGACTTAAAGCGAACTAAACACACTAATACAATGAAAAAGTACTGTATAGTGAATCATGTGCAGTACTAAATTTAAAAACAACAACATATAATATATGCATCAGTTAAAAAGCCCTTTATCCAAGAATGTGCTTTAATTTTAAAATAGGGGCAATGGTGATGTAATCATTAATGCCAGGAAATACCATGGCATTCAGTTTCAATTGCCACCTCATTTCACTGATGTCAAGGTGAAGATCAAGGACCTTCCCCTGTACATCCATAACCACTTGTTGAATGACACAAAATCCTAGGTAAATTCGTTTGTGGCTGGTTGTGTTCCACGGAGTCAAGTGCTGGTCCCTGTTTTATGTTCTGGTGGACTTGTTCTTTGTTGTAATAATGATTGGTGCAGAGGCCATCACCTGATCATGTGCATCACCTACTAAAGCCATGCTGCAATCTATTTAAAGCAGCTCAATCCATTTACTGGAGAGAGAGCGAGAGAGAGAAGGAAAAAGAAAGAGAAAGAAAGAAAAAAACAAACTTCAAAAACAAAAAGCCTAAGGCAAAGGCATGTATTCATCATTCATTCATCAAGACATCATTCCCACAACAGGTATGTGAAGTATATATACATGTAATAGAATGTAGTACCTGGCCCATAATAATGGGATGGCTGATGTGGAATGATTTATATGTGCCATGAGGTGTTGTGATGATGTTCAACAGAACAACTGCTATGGACAATAGTGTCTGTCCCTGTGGGTAGTGGGCCATAACCGTCAACTGTGCAGTTCAGCGCTGACTTGACAAGATGTAAGCCATCATAGTGTCTGTTGTGTAATGGGAAGTATATATATTATGTGGCCAGTAGTTGGTGGTGGAAGTAATGCGATTATGATGGACACGTGGGACACATGGTCCACCACTGTCAGGATACTCAGGTTAATCTGTAATGTAGCATGTAGGAATGCTATAGGTGTGTAATAGGGTTACCTGCAATTGGGTCCTACATATACCCCCCCTAATGTTGGGCCGTGTACATATGTGGCACCTGTCTTTGTTGTAGCAAAGCAGAACAGTGCAGCTGTGCAGGAAGGTGTTGTGAGATTGTGGAGCTGATGTCTCAATGTACCCCACATATAGGTATGCATATGTGTACATGTGTCTCATATATAATATATATATATATATACATATATATATATATATATATATCAGCATGTAAGTCCACAAATATAGAGATACCCATGTGTTAGACATATATATGTGCACATATATACATCACATATATCTACACACACACACACACACACACACAAATATATATATATATATATATATATATATATATATATATATATATATATATATATATATATATATACCTAATTGCACATGTCTACATATATACAAACACACACACACACAGACATATATGTATGTAAAGACATGTCCCCTATATTATTACCACAGTGATGCGTGCTATGTGCGAGGCACCAGCACACATAGCAATGCACACAGATAACTACAGCTGGCAGTGTGTGCAACATGGATGGGTATGTCACATGTTAGTCCCTTGTTGGGACCAGATTGCCCCCGTCTGTGAAGTATGCAATAGGAATATGGGGGAAGTATGGCAGGTATACTTGTGGAGGTGGCCAGGGTTGGTAGATATAGAGGACAATCTACAGGTGTGGTATGTGACACATGTGGTGGGTAAACACCCTGGATGGTGTGTGTGGTCTGTGATGTGGATGCTCCATAGGCCCCAATATGGGCACAAAGGGAACAAGCCTCCCACCCACTACTACTCACAACAGTAGTCCACGTCCTGAAGGTGCCTGGTCTGGAGGCTGAGCAGGAGGAGCATGTCAACCCTGTGTATGTGTACTGGGTGCCTCAGACTAATGTAGCACATCCCACATGTGTCTGAGGAGCCCAGTATGGAACAAACTCTAGACCTGACCTCAGGGGATAGGACCATGTCTGTGTGTGCCCCGGGGGGCAAAATCTCCTTGGTTGGTTCCATCTGATGGTATTGCTGGACCAGTACATGGGGAGGCCCCAGGTTGGGACACACATGTGATGTGGCCAGGTATCATGGGCAGATGGGTTTGGAGAGGTGGTTCTGCTGGCCAACAGAACATATACATGTTATTGCATCACTGTTATAGAACATATGTTGGTAGTAATAGTTTACACAATCCCGTAACATGTCCAAAAGCATGCATAGATATCCCCAACAACACAGAATGTCAGATGTGCTGCAATCCCAAAGCAGCCATACCACTGGCATATATGGAACCATAATGGCCCTGACAATGGTAAGCAGGTGAATAGTCTGTAACAGGCCAGCAATGATAGTGTCCACACAAGGGACATGGCTACAATCACATAGCAGAAAGTGTAGTACAATACAATATCTGTCCCACTGGTAGGCAAGCTGTAGCCATACCTAATGAGTTGTGTGTACAGTTTGTTGAAGATGATATGGTGGGGGGTGAAAGAGATGTGTAAGATGGTAACCTTGCTATATGAGTTGCTCAGACCTGTTTCCATTTTTATGTTGCTCAGCCAAGATGTCACATGGACAGTTGCCTACCTATTCAACAGCGGAGAATGATGTGGTTATATCACACCTGATCCAGCACTACCCAGTGCTGTTTGGCAGGGTTGCCCATGAGCAGCAGAAGCGGGCCACCCTGTGGAACAACTTAGTCTACAGGGTCAATGAAGTCGGATTGCACAACCGCAGTTATGAGCAGGTCTGGCATCATTGTACTGACCTGCTTCACAATGCCCTTCAGCGTGCTGCAGTCTAGCAGGATCACCTCACCACAGGGGGGCCATGCCATCCATCCCTCCCGATACATGTGGAGGAGCTTCTGACCAGCCTCGTGGCACCTGCCCATCTGTCCAGCTGTCAACCACTGGACACCATTGTGGAGGTGGGTGGCACCAACACACCAGCTGAGGAGCATGCAGGTAAGGACACAGGGAACATCAGTAGACCACTGTTGTGTATACATCCACATTGGTACAGGTAGAACATGCATATGTGATATGTCAAAGATATATTGTGTTGCTGCATTGTCATGATAAACAGATGTCCAGATGTGGTAGTATCGTGGGAATGTACCGTTGATGTATTGTAATACTGCACCCACCCTGTAGCACTTCCACAGGTATGGCCACTGACATTGCATTGCTCACACTCTTATGTAGGTCCCTCTGGGGTACCACCAAGGCAGCAGCCTGTAGCTGGTGAGTATGTTTTATGTAGATTCTTGCCAACACACCAGGTATGTGATGGTGATGGTATATTTAATGCACACATCTAACACACCTACTCTGAATGCATGCTCTACATGTGCATGTATTGTTGCTGTGAAATGCTCAGTATCACAGGGGTGACCATGACGGGGTATTGGAAGGGTATGTCAGACACCTGCATGATAACTAACATCCTGTCATTGTGGAATGTGACCACAGGGAGTAACTTACTGGTGGTAGACATGGCCAACAGTAGGGACATGTTCAGAACAACACCCATATACAGTGCAACACCAGTGTATATACCTGAAGGACAATGGGAACTGCTGTAGAGATACACTATGGAATAAATTCCTTCTTCTGGTCTAACTCTTTTTTCCTAATACCTAGACTATCGTACACTGAAATAGTCAGCCCTACCTACTATACCTGCATATACGAGCAATCGCCTCCCCCTTTACCTGAAATTACTCCTACTCCCCTCCCTCCTCACTTCCTGACCTCATATCCCTTTTAACCCTTTAAATACTGTTGCCCCTCGTGGCACCATTCCTTAGTATCTGCATCTTCTCTTGGCTGCTGTGCACCCCTGGCTCTAGTGAATCTATTGCTGTGAGTAGAAAAGTGATTGTTTTTTTTCTTTTTGATTGTATTAATTTACACTATGGAGAAAAAAGAAATGTATCTTGTATAGTAGTTCCCACAAAACTGTTGTTTTAAGACTGTTTTTCTCCTTCTGAATATCTGGTAGATGTTGCTGTTTACTGCGTTTAGCCCTACTTAAACCATTAGCGTATTTTCTTTACTGCATCAACCGCGTGGAGTCACTAGTGACAATTAATATTTATCTAGGTATTACCACATAGTTAAAACTTTTAAAACTATTAGCAAACAGCTGCTCAGGAAAGGTGTTTTTGTTTAAATTTAAGCCTGCTGGGTCTAGTGACTTTTAATGTTTTTGTTGTTGCTGTTTATTGCGTTTAGCCCTACTTAAAACCATGAGTGTATTTTTCTCTACTGCGTCAACTGCGTGGAGTCACTAGTGGCATTTGATTTCTTATCTAGGTATTATCTCATAGTTAAATCTTTTAAGTATTTTTGTAAAAAGCTGCTTAGGAAAGGTGCTATTGTTTTATTTTAAGCCTCCTGGGTCCAGCGATTTTAATATCTTCCACCCAGTGAATGTGCATGTGGAGCCACTAGTGGCTATTGTTTTTCTTTTTTACCTAAGGAAGGCTTTAAGATAATAAGGTACCTCTTACTTTGCAATTTCAGTGTTTAGGAATGGCGAATATGCTTATTGTAGCCTGCTGGATCTAGCAACCATTATACTCTTATCTAGTAAAGGCTTAAGCGAGTTAACACCAAACCAATTAGAGTTTAAAAATCTCTTGGTTGGAGGGTTATTCCATATGGGATTAAAGCTGTTTAAGTATGGCGTCTTATGTTTTATCTTAAGGCCATAGTACTATTGACTATCACATTTTTGGATTTTGACTTCCAGAACAAATTTGCTATAGATTTTTTGTACAGTTAGCTACCCCTTGTTTATAAGTGATGTTTTTGAACTGCGTTGAGGACTTATCTAAAGCCTGTTGGATCTAGTGACTATCTCTTCCCGCCCAGTGAATGCGCAGTATTTTCAACACCAGAACTTGATAGTATACAGTTCATTTGATAGAATTGCTGAACCATATTAGATAACAGTTTTTAGAAATGGAGTTTATGTTTTATTTTACAGTTCATTTGATAGAATTACTAAACCATATTAGTTAACAGCTGTTAGAAATGGCGTTTATGTTTTATTTTAAGCCTGCATGATTTTCTGTTTGTTTTCTGTATGCTATTATGTACTGGCCAGAGTTACCAGACTGCAGCAATTATTTTTTTCCTGATTATACTGAGACTAGCCTTACTACTGTTTTACTACATTAACTTGTGGACTTCATCTGTTCAATTGCTAGTAGGCAAAAACTGTTTTACTTTATTTGCTGTTTACAACAATCCAAAGCATAGTATTTTTTCTAGTGTCTTTCTAGGATTCTTGCTGTAATTTTACGGACCTTGTTACTAGATCCAATAGCTTCCCTGCCTGCTACAGTATTATATATGTATTTACTCCATTAAGGTGTGTACAATGATAGTATTTTGGCTTATGCCTAACACTCTTTGCATTTTTGAGTTTTTCTAAAGAATGATTTTTCTTTTCACTACAGCTCTTTCTCTCTATCACAAAGTTCCAAGCTCCTCAACCTTGCATATCCTGAACTAGGAAGCTAATCACACTGCTTGAAGTAAAGGAACCCAATAATAATCTCCTACTGCCTCATCTAACTTCCTCATATCTCTGTACCTTTCCAAGAAAGGAAGTCAGAAAGTATGTCATTTTTCCTACAAACCTGGCTACTATGCATTTATTGTAACTACTACTTTCTAGCAGACTAAGGTACACTTCCAAACCTAGGTTAGCCAGCAGCCATTTCCCCCTCTCTGCCCTCTGTTGCCTCTCTCTCTGTACAATTTCTATTGTATTGTCTGCAATTCTGTGTCTCCCCTATCCCAGTTAAGGTATTCTTCATATATACAGTGTTTTTCTTTCCAGACATTTAGGATTTTCAAGCATATCATTTTCCTACCACCTCCATAAGGCTATTCCCTCTGCCCAGTCCTTTCCCCTCTCATTTCTACCATCATTTCCCATAGTAAACTGTTTTGTCTCTTACTGCCTCCACTATAGCATCTCTTGACACTATCCAGACCGGTAAACTAATCTCTCCATCTAGAATTAAGCATTTCACTGACTGATTATTTTTTTCTCTATGCCAAACACTTTTCTTGTTTCTACCCGCTCTGTTCAGTCTGCGGGCTCACTCTGCTCCCCTACCCTACCCCAAATTCCACCCACCCCAGTGCACCTGACCTTATACTTCCCTAGCCCCACCCTCAACCCTAATTCTACCAATTACCTATCTTCACAACTCCATATCAATTAACAAACCCACCCACCCCCAGTGCACCTGACCTTATACTTCCCTAGCCATACCCTCAACCCTAATCTACCAATTACCTCTCTTCACAACTCTATATCAATTACAAACTTTTACTCCTTTTTTGGATAGCCTTACCTTTCCACACCCAACTTGTCCCTCAAACCCTCCACACAGCACAACTAGTCTTCAGTTTTTTCTTCCAATTAGCCCAACCTCCACCACCCTACACCTCTTACTATGTATAACCATTGAAAGCCTATTCACCTTAACATTCTTTTCTTATCCATTGGGCTGGGTCACCTCATTACTTATATCTCATTGCCTAACTTCCTATGAATCCCCAGCTTTTGCTACATTTCTTCACCCCCCAAGACAAACAAGCCCTCTCTCTCCTATCACCTCCCTAACACACTGTAACATAACATCTTGTTCATCCTTCATTCTACCACACTTTCATAGACTAACCCATATTAAATATCTCCAAATGAAAAAAGGTCACCTTTCTCTCTGTAAAAGGTTCAAACTAATATGTAACCCTCAAAACTGCTTATTGCTACATGGTGATATCCACCCAAACCCTGGTCCAAACTTCACCACCCAAAATACTCTTTCAGCCACTGCTACCACTCTCCTCAATGTCCCAAAAAGCCTAAACTCTCTACTTATAGGTCACCTCAATATAAGAAGTGTTAACAACAAAATTACCCAGCTACATGCCCTATTAGACATCTATTCCTTTGACATCTTATGCCTTACTGAAACATGGCTTAAACCTACTACTAAAGACAATGACATTGTCCCTCCAGGCTATAACATTCTCAGACTAGACCGTCTAAATAAAAATGAAGGTGGAGTAGCAATACTGTTCAAATCTGAACTGAAGGTCACATCATTAGATTTACATCCTCCACCTCCTTACTACGTAGAAATTTTAACCTCAAAGCTCCAAATTAATGCTAAGAAATCAGTATACATTATCTGCTCTTACATCCCCCCTGGGAACAACATCAGTACTTTTGAAAATACACTAAGCTGGCTTTCCATGTCCCTACCACAAGAAACCATACTCCTTGGTGACTTTAATATTCATTGGAATAGCTGTACCTCTGCCACTCCAAATACGCATATAAACCTCTTTGGTGTCCACCAAACCATTACCTTCCCTACCAGAACCCACAAGCCTAGCAAAAAACAAACTACCTTAGATTGGATACTAGTAAATAATGACCCTCATACTTATCAAACAGGTATACTCCCCGACAATATTAGTGACCATTCTCTAACTTACATCTCTAGGCAAAAGACTCACATTCATAATCTAATAGCTTTTAGAACTACTAGAAACAAAAAATATTTCAACCCAAGTAATTTTCAAGCTGAGCTCAAAGCTTGCAATTGATCTCCCCTTAAATACCTACCGCTTGACGAAGCCGTTTCATACTTTAACAAAACATTTTTGCAGATCCTTGAGCACCATGCTCCCACTTGTACTGTTAGAACAAAAAATAAACCAGCACCCTGGCTGTCTAAAGACACAAGGCTAAACATGTGATTAAGAAACAAACTCTGGTCCAAATGGAGAAAAACTAAAAACCCAATTGATCAACTAAATTTTAGACAAATTCGTAATACCACTAAAAAAGCCATAATCCTTGACAAAAAAAAACTACTACCTCAAAATCCAACAGAACCAACAAAACAATCATCAAAAGTTCTGGTCAGGTATCAACAAATTACTCCACCCCGGACAGTCCAAAACACCTACCCCCTCTAACCTAAGACAACCCTCTCCCAACCAAATTGCCGACAACTTTAACAAATTTTTCTCTGAAACAGTCCAGTCACTAGCAACTGCCTTACCACCACTAAATTTCCCTCACTAACCAACTTGCCCCAGTCTTTTAACCTTCAACCTGTTCCAACATCTTTAATACACTCCTTGCTTCTTAAACTTAAACCATGTACACCATCAGCTGACCTTCTCTCAGCTGAATACCTGCAAATTGCAGCTGGTGTACTTGCCTACCCTATTTCTATCCTAATAAACAGAACTATCTCTGAATCTTATGTCCCATCCATCTGGAAAGTCTCCTATATCATCCCTCTGCATAAGGGAGGTACCTCAAATGAATTATCAAACTTCTGCCCAATAGCCCTTCTCTCACCCCTTGCAAAAATTATGGCAAGATGTATCCACTGGCAATTACTTCAGTACCTCCTACAAAACAACCTACTAGTTGACTGCCAACACGGTTTCAGGCCACACCATAGTACTACAAAAGCTCTTCTATCCTTTACAGACTGCATTAATAAAAACAGAAATACTAACCTTCTATCTTCTGCACTCTTCTTAGACCTCTCAAAGGTCTTTGATATGGTTAACCACCAACTATTGATAGGTATACTTGACTCACTCTCCCTTGATCATCAACTAGTAAAATGGTTCCAATCCTACCTTGAAAACAGAAAACAAGCTGTCCTGTGGGAAAACAATATATCTTCCCAGCTTCCTATCACCCTTGGTGCACCTCAAGGATCTATTCTTGGACCTCTCCTTGTCACAATTTTCATTAATGATCTAAAAACCTCCCTTCCCCAAACTACATGCATACAGTACGCAGATGATTCGACTCTGATATGTGATGCATTCTCCCCTGCAAAATTGCATACTAAAAAACAAATAGTTTTTACTTTAGTTGAAAACTGGTTCCATAAAAGATGGCTCCTCCGTAACCCGAAAAAAACTAAATTACTACTATTTACTCCAACACAGAAGTCCCCCTCTATCAATTTCATAGTGAAATCAAACAATGGCACAGAAATAGCCCCTGAAACCACCACTAAACTCCTCAGTGTAACAATAGACAACCATCTCAACTTTGGCATACACATTAACTCAACTATTAAACCAGTAAATAGAAAACATGGATTCCTCTATAGAATCAGACCATTTCTTACAGAGTCAGCAAAGATCTCTATTGCCCAAACCCACCTCATTTCCACCCTACTCTATGCCTCCCCTATCTATATGAATCTTTCCAAAATCAACCTAAATAAACTAGCAACCGCCTACAACAACATTGCTAAATTTGCCACTGGCACCCCTTTCCATACTCACCACTGCCTTAATCTTAAACTTCTAGGATGGCTGGAAGTACAAAACCAACTAGTTTACCAACAACTCATTTTTATTCACAAGATTTTACATCATCCTACAAATACTCCCGTACTATGTAGCCTAGATAGTTCTTATAAAAACCTTCCTACCCTAAGATCTGCTAAAAAGCTTTAGTTGCCACCACTAAATCCATTAACAAATCTGGGGACTGCCTATTCTCAAATGCAGTTGGCAATATTTGGAACAAACTTCCAAATGAAATAACATCCCTTACTTCCATTAACCTTTTCAAGAAACAATTGAAAAACAATGTTAAAACCCAATGGCTTTGCCCCTGCTCCAAGCCTGGCTGATACTTTTTCTCCTTTTTTCTGTTCTGACTCCTTAACTGAATTATTTTTGCTGAGACTTCTCTACCTTCTATATATGGCGTGAGTAAACATTTTTTCTCTTTTATTGTTGCAACTCCCCACTGTGCTGTGTGAATTTTTATGTATATTAAATATCTTTTTGTTTTATATATATATATATATATATATATATATATATATATATATTTTTTTTTTTTTTTTTTTTTTACTTATATAAACTGAACAAGAACAATTTTCTTTGTTTATTTTTCAGCCCTACATATGCAATATGTGCTCTGAGAGTGTTGTTGGAGAACTACAGAGAAGGTTAGAAGGAGTTGCATTGTGACTTTGTGGACTTAGAGAAAGCATATGACAGGGTGCCTAGAGAGGAGTTGTGGTATTGTATGAGTAAGTCGGGAGTGGCAGAGAAGTATGTAAGAGTGGTACAGGATATGTACAAGTGTAGTCTGACATTGGTGATGACTGCGGTGGGAGTGACAGATACGTTTAAGGTGGAGGTGGGATTACATCAAGGATCAGCTCTGAGCCCTTTCTTATTTGCAGTGGTGATGGACATGTTGACAGATGAGATTAGACAGGAGGCCCCGTGGACTATGATGTTTGCAGATGACATTGTGATATGTAGTGAGAGTAGGGACCAGGTTGAGGAGACCCTGGAGAGGTGGAGATATGCTTTAGAGAGGAGAGGAATGAAGGTCAGCAGGGCTAAAACAGAATATATGTGTATAAATGAGAGGGAGGGTAGAGGAATGGTGAGGATGCAGGGAGTAGAGTTGGTAAAGGTGAATGAGTTTAAGTACTTGGGATCAACAGTTCAGAGTAATGGTGAGTGTGGAAGGGAGGTAAAGAAGAGAGTGCAGGCAGGATGGAATGGGTGGAGAAGAGTGTCAGGAGTGATTTGTGACAGATGGATACCAATAAGAGTGAAAGGGAAGGTTTACAAGAGGGTAGTGAGACCAGCTATTTTATATGGGTTGGAGATGGTAGCATTGTCGAAAAGGCAAGAGTCAGAGCTGGATGTGGCAGAGTTAAAGATGTTAAGATTTGCACTGGGTGTGACTAGGATGGACAGGATTAGGAATCAGTATATTAGAGGGTCAGCTCAGGTTGGACAGTTTGGAGACAAATCAGGAGAGGCGAGATTGCGTTGGTTTGGACATGTGCTGAGGAGGGATGCTGGGTATATTGGGAAAAGGATGCTAAGGATGGAGCTGCCAGGTACGAGGAAAAGAGGAAGGCCTAAGAGGAGGTTTATGGATGTGGTGAGAGAGGACATGCAGGTGGTTGGTGTGAAAGAGCATGATGCAGAGGGCAGGAAAAAATGGAAACAGATGATCCGCTGTGGCGACCCCTAATGGGAACAGCTGAAAGAAGATGATGATGGTAGTAAAATTTTTTTGCTTTTGCTATAATTAATTCTGCCAATCAATTGTATACTTGTAATTTTGTATTTCCACTTTTCTTGTGGACTATGTAATTATTTTGTATTTCTATTGTTCTAGTGGACTATTTGTATAAATTTCTTTCTTTTTATTGTCTCGGAGTTTTTCTCCTCTGGCCTCTACTGAAAATGGACATATATCCAGTTAGACTAGCCTAGTCAACAAATGTAAAATAAATAAATAAATAAATAAGGAATTAAAGTAGTCCACATTATCCGCTGGGTATAGGCTGCAACATGTGGTGTTCAGTGTATGGGATACTGCAAAGTGACACATGTGTAGGGCTTACTTTATCTGCATAAAGGTTGAAGGAGGGATGGATTCAGCATGACACACCAGTGCACTGCAGCAGGGATCCTAAGGATGCTAGGAATGGCTCTATCTGCACATAGTCAGGTTCAGGACCTGTGGCAGCCATAACCCTACCCACACAGCAACAGTGACAGCAGTGTGTGAACACCATGGGATGTGCACATGTGTAGACCTTGCAGTCATGCAGAATAGGGGGATATGTGTAGGGCAGACTAAACATACACTGGCAAATGCAGATGGCCCATGCTGGTATATCCCTGCCAGGAGTAGTAACTGCTGTAGTACACACAACAAGAGATGCGATAAACCATCATGATAAGGGTGTGCACACAGATGCTCACACAGTGTGTATGCATTGTGGTCAGCAGCTGCACACCTAACACAATCTGTAGACACTGAATGTGAAAGTACAGGACATATGTCACATATCGGGCTCGTGTACTGCTAAGATATGTGGTGATGTGGTCCCATAGCAGATCAAGGATGTGTGTGTCAAATCAATAAAGATGTGTACACCCCCCATAACCATGGTATGCTCTGATGGTTGTCAGTGTTAGAGTATTGGATTGGTCATACATGGTCTGTTGATGTTGACAGCTATAAATCAGGCATCAGGCATTCACCAATGACAAATGTCCACATATCATCCCAGGTATGTGTTGCTGAAAAACATAGAGGCTGTGAGCAGTAAAGCTGACATAACTGACACAGTACTACACATTCCACAATGGGTAGTACACCTGTGAGTTGTGGTGCACACTACATGGCAGGGTGCAGAACAATGCCCAGTAATACTGTGTACATGGGTGCTGTGGTATCCAGGGAAAGGGGCATCACCTAGTGACACAGCACATGCATCACAAACATGTATACTGTTCCTAGCATGGATTGACTATAGCTGAACTGCATGCTGTTCTATACCATATGTTCTGCATGTTGACAGATGGGTAATGGGGGACTGTGTGTACTATCATTGTACAACCTCAAGTGTGTGTGTCTGTGCATCCTTGTGGTTAGTTAGTTTGTCTGCAGGGTCACCATGGGAAAGTGGAGGGAGGTAGATGCATGTAGGATGCGTGTGTGCATGTGTGTGTTTGTGTGGGTGGCCATGTATGCACATGTCAGATTGTGGGGTGTTCATACAACTGTACCTCCCTTTGGGACCATGCAGTACATGGATATGGACTGCTACATTACATACCAGGAATACCTGTCATGTGTGTAATCACAGGACAGCTGATAGTATAATATGGTCTGTAGCATGGAACAGGCATCGAGATGGACGGTAGACACCCGGTACACCCATAATATCGCATTCAGCAGGGAGGTCACTTACAACCCATGTATGCAGCACCACAGATCCATTGGGGAAGTACTAGTTAACACCAGGGAGTGTCTCCATATATTACAGTTGTCACATGATAGGCTGCATGAGCAGCATATCTGGCATGCACTGAGTATGACATACACCTGCTACACCAGTTTGCGATATTATGTATTGAACATAGTATCCCACACATATAGGGCCAATGCTCATGATGTATGAATATACAGAGGGTGCATAGCGAATGACAGCAGTGAGGCCATTTCAAACCACTACACACAGGTCAGGCAGGTAATATAGTAACAGGTCTTGTGGTGTGTCTGCTTGTGTAGGCATTTAGAGGACTGATATGTCAAGGAGTGGTATCAATGTGTGTATGTTAACAAGTGTGATGCGGGATGGGGTACCACATAGGCATATACATGGGACTGTCTCTACAGCCATGGACAGGAAGGTATTATGTGTGTGTGTGTGTGTGTGTGTGTGTGTGTGTGTGTGTGTGTGTGTGTAAACTGTTAGGCAGTGCTGTACAGGTTTTAAAGTGCATTTATTGTTTTCCCCCACAGGTGGCAAGGTGGGACAGGGTCTCCCCTGCATGCAATCCGATGTTGGTGTCCATACAGACACCGAAGATGATGATAGTACTGCTGAGGCACAGGTGGGGTTGTCAGGGGCCAACACTGCACCAACATTTGACTCCCCCCTTTCAGCCACCTCAACCCCACACACAGTTTCAATGCCTACACATACCCCATTACCAGTAGCCATAGCAGAGGAACAGCTGGTGTTTGGTGGCAGTACACAGGTAAGTGTGGTAACCATGCCTACTGTGTCTGGTCACAGCAGGCATAGCCGGATGTCCGGCAGGGCACCACATAGGCAGATGTCCCAGGGTGTTCATGGTAGGGCTGCTGAACATCATGCTCCTGGTATAGGTGACATATCTGGTACCAGCAGGCACATATTTCAGGCTGTCTTGGCTGCACAGGTACATATGTAATGTTACACCAGACAGGGCCTGAGGCTGCAGAGGTCTGTTTTCACATCTGTAAACGACAACCTCTGTGAACTGTTGGGTGCCATCCTTGCTTATACCGAGTTCACAGACAGCATGGTGAGATGATGGCCCTCATTGGCCATGGTGTGTCCATGCTTTAATGTGTGGTGGTGATGTGGCAATGCCTGCCTGGACATGGGCCAGCAACACCAACAGCTGGCAGTCAATGTGGACATGCTAGGATACCAAGGGGCTCTTGTAGTGGCAGTAGCAGCCCTGGCAGTGTAGGAGGTGTGCTGTCCACACTACACCACAGCAGGCCATGTGCACGTGGTCCTGACCAGTCCAAGGAGGGACCTGGTATGAGCAGACAGTTGTCATCAGCAGGTGAGAGTAGCACATCGAGGCTTGTGCCTAGACATGCCTGTGGAATCCCTGGCAGGCACAGTCCACGTGACCATGGCCAGAGGCAGTGAATTGCACACCCTGTCAGGTATGATCTGCAGCTGTCCATAAACACCTGTGTAGGGCAGCCACATGGCAGAACTGTGTGCATGCCTACCCAAACACTATGCAAATACAACTAGAGCTACCCCATACCTACACACACCACATCACCTCGCCCAGCTCTCCAAAGTACACCCCTCACCCACACACATGGTGTCAAATGTATGGCCCACCCTTGGTCTCTGGCAAATCATCAAACCCTGTGCATATGATGATACCTGGGCTACATCCCTGTCATCCATACCATCAATGCAGGGGGACAGGCTGATATGTTTCTGATGCACATGGTGACTGTACTACAGTGTACAACAGTACTGCAGTGTAACATGTTGCAGGGAGTAGAGTATAATGCATATATGGCAGGTAGTGTAGCCATACAGCAATGATGCCTTATAGCTGTTAGTAACACTGGTTGGATGTGGTCTCTATACTTATTTATTTATTATTATTATTTATTTTACATTTGTTAACCGGGGGTGTCTGACTGAGCCAAAAAGGCCCTTTTTCAGCAGAGGCCCGGGGAGAAAGGCTCCACATAGAAAAATTACAGATACATTTAGACATGATCAGTATACACACAAATTACAAAAGATGTGTTTTTACAGTGGTATGCAGCACATCAATAGCTACAGTGGAGAGAACAAACAAAAAAAATATTTAAAAATAAAGGTACTTAATAGATTTGTGGTGTACAGCTGAAATTTGGAACATAAGTAGAATACATACATAGTACACAGCTACAGTATATACACTGCAGATTAGCCAGTGTTTGTGAGAATAGTTTTCAGTCTTAATCAAGTACTCTAGGTTTAGTATGTGTACCTTATCTGCTTTCACTAGCCTGGGGAGCAATAATGTTATCCATTTGTGTTGTAGGTGTACATGTGTCAGCACTAGGACACCCTGTGCATATGATGATACCTGTGCCACATCCCTGTTATCCATACCATCAGTGCATGGACAGGCTGATATGGTTTTGTTGCACATGGTGACTGTACTACAGTGTACCACAGGACTGCAGTGTAACATGTTGTAGGGACTAGAGTGTAATGCATATATAGCAGGTAGTGTATCCATCCAGCAATGATGTCTTATAGCTGTTAGTAACACTGGTTGGATGTGGTCTCTGTAATGTTATCCATGTGTGTTGTAGGTGTACATGTGTTAGCATAAGGATGACCTGTGCATATAATGATACTTGTGCCAAATCCCTGTCAACCATACCATCAATGTTGTAGGGAGTAGAGTGTAATGCATATATGGCAGGTATTGTAGCTATCCAGCAATGATGCATTATAGCTGTTAGTAACACTGGTTGATTGCAGTCCCTGTAATGTTATCCATTTGTGTTGCAGGTGTACACGTGTCAGTACGAGGATGGTCTGCAGTCATATTCCACAATGGGATATGTCACTGTGGTGACATCATGGCTGTGACATATCTGGGGTACAGTTGAACACATGTCACAGGTTTCTATACCGGTTATTGCCTGTGCCACATGGATGGATGGCCCGCCAAGGCATGTATACCCTGCAACCTGATGTAGACCCAACCACATACATGCACACTGTTACTTGGCAACATTGGGACTAGACCCCTACCTACCTATGTAGTGATACTGAAGTGTGTGGCTTTCATTGCACACACCACACAGCATTTAGGGTGAGGTGAGTCCCAGGTTACATGTTACATGCAGAACATCCCCAGACATGTACAGTATGCTAATGGGGGATGTGATGGATGTATTCGGACAATAAGTAGTGTGGCATACCGTCATATACACATTTATAGACACATAACAGCCAGACACACATCTGAGACACCAGGGCCTGTCACTGCTAACTAACCAGACCATGTGTCCAATGTGTTGCAGGTAGGCTGCACACATCACATGCATAACTGGCTTGGATTGTGGTAACAGTTACCTATATGGTTGATGTTGACAGTGGTAACCATAACGTGGTACATTGGACATATACTGGGTGTACCTTGGTGTAATGACAGTGCACACAGCACCCACATCCCCCAGTGGATATTGTACTGCCCGAAACCCATGATGACACTCTGCCATACCCACCATCACACATTGGCCACAACTGTGATACAACCCATAGTATACCCCAACAGTGATACTACAGGGATAGGCATCTCATGCACATGCCACACGCATAGTAGTGTGTTGCATTGTCATGCCTCACCTATGGGCAGCAACAACACTATCTGTACTACTGTGTGGCAATGGGTATTGTAATAGGAGTATGTGGCCTTGGAATGCTGTAACCTACAGATATATGGATGTTGGTTGTGAAGGCCCTCATGAAATTCCCAAGTACAGGTGTGCTAACACACATACACTGCATTACTCAGTCATGCACATGTAAATATGTGTCAGTACAGCGGTGCATCCCTGCAGGTGGTCATAGCTGTGTGCCTAGCTATTGTCCAAGGGGAGATGGGTTGTGTAGGGGTTGTGTGTACAGTGTTATCCTGCCACCTGCCAGGTGGCAATGGGCATCTATTGACATATACTACTGTTGTGACCCTCAGGGTGTGAATGACATGCATCAGCCAATGCTCCAGGTGCCTCCTGCACATGGCCACTGAGGTGATCAAGTTGACATGTATGCAACATGCATTACAACACATGGCTATTGCCTGTGATGGTGACCTGTACCCAAGCATGTTCGGTTGACTGTGGTAGTGTAGTGGAGGTACCTGTGGCATGTGGTGCATACAGGGTGACATCTCCTATATGTGCCACTTCTTACACAGCTGGGCAGACATGTCAATGTCAATCAAGCTTAGGTTGCCTGTACATATCCCAGCTGGATACCTGCCATATGCGCATATGTACAGGGACTGACAGTCATCAGCTTGGCAAGTAGCTATGCAGTAGCATGAGTGTGTTGACAGACAGACATCTGACAACAATATATATGCTATAACTACATGTTGGATGCTCTCACTAACATGTGCTGTACAGACAGTAGTCTACAGATACATTCCACATGATGGATCATTACCCAGTAAGGGGTATATACTGTGACACAGCTCACACACCAGGGATACAACAGGGAGGCCTCGGTGTCCAGCCATGCCCACAGGTGTGCCTATTGTCAGTACTACATTAACTCATTACAGCCAAGTGCTCCTCCAGGTATCTTCTGCAGTTAACTCCTACTGCTCCTCTAGGTGTGAAATATTGATTGTTCATATTTGCATTACTAATTCCAAAACCATGTTACTTACAAGGCACCAGGCTATTTTGTCTTGAAACATATGTGATGGCAAACACAACTGTATTGATATCTGACCTCTCTCAATGAGTATTTTCTAGAACTTTAAGGTGATTTTCATTTTTTAAAGGCTTAAGCCATGCCCACTGGGAGTTAAAGGCACACACTCAAAAGAGCTGTACTGGAGGGAATGAGTTAAGCAACAAAATGAGCAGCCCTTGCAGGTCTTAATCCCACGACCCTGTGCACTGAAGTCACAACACTTAACCACTATGTCATGACCACTGTGAAGACAGCTGTTGTTGACCAATATAGCTGTCAATACACATATTAAGTAGTATTGCACAATTGCCTTTAGTTCCTACATTGTGTAGTCCTTGTTATTAATATGACTGTTGCATCACATATGTTGTTTTACCATAATGTGCACATAGCAGATAAATACGGTGAGATACATCTGGGAGTGTATACACAACTGTGAGTTTTACTCATGACAGGAATATGGTTGTATACATATAATAGGTCTATATATGTCTACATGTACATACACATGTATACTCATACATATGTCTGTATACACATCTGTATAGTGCTACATATATATGGTCATTTGTACATCTCATCATATGTACATTATATATATATATATATATATATATATATATATATATATATATCTAGCAGTTGATGGAGGGGAGGCCCCTGCGGTTGATGTAGGCCCTACCCTGATCACCTGGTGGTGCTTTGATGAGTATGTGTGTGCCACTACCTCAGGGTATTCTGTTATTTGGTGAAAGAGATGCATATTGCTGGCCAATGCCTCACGGGTGTTGAGGAAATATATGTGCTGGCATGGCATCCAGGAACTGGTGGAATACTATGGATGCTGATGCCTGTGAGATGCCCATGATATCCCCAGTAGAGCTTTGGGAGGTACCTATGGCTAGTATTCCTAGGCCTACACATACCTTGGTATCCAATGGGATGAGTTCCCCTCAGTCAGTTCGGTGTGTCAGGCATGACCGGCACAGCTCAACAATTTGATGTAGGAGTTCCATGTCCACCCTATAGTGCTCAACTATCTCCAGCTCATGTAGCCCCTGGTAGGTTACCCTGGGTCTATACACTCTTCTCCGTATCCTCACTGTGGGTTGATCAGCAGCATTCACATCCTCACCACCCTCAGCCTCTTGCACATGTTGTTCTATGTTGCCTGCTGCAGTCTGTATCATTTTGTAGCTGTGTTTGTTAAACATTCCCTGCTTGCATACACTGGTGGTGTAGAGTATGGAAAAAAACAGATGGGAAGGTGTTTGCATAGTTTATAGTAGTGTTCTGAGCTGGGCTGGTCTGCTGCCTGTGTAATTGGCTGATTCTGATGCATTTCACCTGCCAGCTTTGCTAGTTCACTTTGATTACCTTCCTACTGCTGTTTTCCCTTCCCATTGCCTTCCTGTGTATGTCTGGGAGCATGCCATGCAAACAGAGTGCTCAAATGTGCACAGAGCTCTTATTTCCTAGTTTAACTTGTTTTTTTGTTCTTTAAAACCCGGTGCGCAGTGAGCGCACCCGCTTAGGCAATGTAAAGAGTGCTAGGCAGACTCACCTCCTTGCTTAGCTGTGCTTCGCTATTAGCAAACCTGAGCCACCGGGTTCCAGTCCACTTACAGTATGCCTGACACACACCCCCATGATGGTAGATAACTCCTAGGCTTGCACCAAGCTATTCCTACTCTTACACTGTTGGGATCTGACTAACATGCTGGGGAAAACTGGGATTCACTATCATTCCCCTCATTTGCATAGGATTGCCTGCTAATGCATAGTTACATGTCTCACACTGAGCCTCCCCCCTTAGCAACCACTACTCACTGGCCATGTTGTCTTCTGCCTGCCATTGACTTTCATGGCAGAATAGTGATTTTAGTTAGAATGCTTATTTTAGGTTTATTTTATTATTTTCCCCCCGATCCCATTTGCGTGCCGCTGCCCTACGCTTAAACAGCCGAGATCAGCTAAAAAAAAAATAAAAGTTAATTTTTTTTATTTTTTAAGCTGTTTACAATGACAGTGGCCTTATACTTGGCTATTGGCATGCTTCCTGACTGATATGCAGCCTTTATTTGGAGCTGTCACGGCTCCGTTTTGGATTTTGTAGAAAATTACTCGGTTACTAACCAAGTACATTTCTGCAGATTACACTAGTCCTGCACGGCCGGTTTCAAGCTTCCTGGATTGCAGTTTCACCTCATTTGCAATGATTTCTCCTGAAAATGGGGTGATTTGCATACAGGGGCTTAATCTGTGCACGATTAGTGCAGGAGTGCTCGTGCACGCCCCTGCAGCCTGTTCCTGGATCGCACAGCAGACATATTGCCTACTAGAGCTCCTGCACTATTCCTGCAAGCCATGCAAGGCATGCAGAATCAGGGGAATGTGTGTACCAATGGATAAGTGGTCCTGTACGAATTTCCCGTCTATGAATTCTTGCCATAATTTGCACGTGTCTTATATGTGTGAATTATGCAAACTGCCTGAGTGGAACATGGCACATTTTCTATAATGCCCTGGGCACAGCTGGATCCAGAACTAGATGATTATGTCCCAGTACTGGCTGGGGTGGATTAAATGGCTAAAATGAAAATACTCAATGTTTAGCTAAAAGATGAGTAAGCCTAGACCATATCATGTATTTAGGAAGCCCTCAGCATGTATGTCCACATCCATATTTAGGAAATGTGCAGAAGATTTAAACTGCATACACCTCTTTCTTTCCACTAGAAGTAATGGATTTACAAACCAAGCAGCAGATTTGTTGGGTAGGTGGCACACAGAGAGAGAAAACTATTAAGAGATATTACAGTATTTTGATCAGCAGTGACAAATGAATATGAACATAAAGTCTGTATGTATAGACATTTATACATAATAGGTCATTTCAGTGATGGGCCAACAGAATTGCTCTCATTTTTACTAAATGTACAGACATGCCCTGTGGGACTGTCAGTATTTATAATGTGACTCCAGGCCACACCTACATGCAATCCAGTCTTGGATTTTGTATGTTACAGACATTAACATCCACCCCTGTTTCTGCAGTACTGCACTTCATTCAAAATGTCCACAGTATTCCCCAGCTGTCTGTTGTACTAAATATGTGACTGGGGTTGGTAATGTTGTATTACAATAGACTAACATTCTCCATACCTCTCAACTCTCCTGATTTTCATAGAATGTACAGAGTTTTCCCTCATATGTTTGGTCTGTTTTTCACACATTTATGGATTTCTGGTGCTTTATTGAATGTTGACATCAATACATTCTACTAACTACAGACAAACAATTGTGTGTCAGACTTGATATCCATCGGACTGTATGTACTGCTACAACACCTTTACTTCCACTAAGGTTTATGTGACTAATACTTAAACTCTGTCCCTATGTTTGTGCCTTTGCCCCCCGATCTTTCTGGCTTTGTCTAGATTTCTTGCACTAAGAGGTTAGGAGGTATGACATTCTGTGAAAACACCAACGTACTACTACCTCATAAGCAAAAGATGTGAGTAATTCCAAATTATAACCATTAATACCATCACCCATGCTAGCTTCCCTAGTCCACTGAGCCACATAGGTCGCTAGACGGAGAGGGGTCATCCATCACACACTCAACAGCATAAATATGTACAATTTTATCCTGCGTGAAGAGAGGCATACAGTGTGAGTGCTATCTATGTTACAACCCTGAGATTGCCTGGTCTACTGCTATACCATAGCTGATTTTCTGTTAAAGCGGTTATATGGGTACACCACTGTGTTGGGGGTGGGGGAACAACAGCACATGATCAGCTTGAGTAGACAGTTTTTCAAATATCATGAGTGCCCACTGTTTAACATCTCCCTTGCCTGATGTCATGAATATTCTAATCATGAGGTGAAGTGAAAATTAAGGAACACATACTATTGGACTGGGTATCAGTTGCCCCATGTGAATGTTAACTCTAACCAAATAGCCCACTACATTTCTTTGCATAACAGCTGCAGATCCATGCATACAATACCTTATTATAGCAAGTCTTACAATTGGTGTGTAGGATAGAGACTTACCTTGAGAATGCAGCAGTTCACAGAACTGTAGTTCAGGGCTGACTCTGTATGATGCAAGCAGTACACGGCCAATATGATAGGTGCAGCTTGCTTGTGTCGGTTGCTTGGCATCAGCTATTTTAATATAAGAGTGTGAGTAGGAGTAAGGAGTCAGTCCCTAGGGCCCTAGGTTGTTAGTGAATGTGCTATGCGTTGTCTCTTAGCCAATGCCAGGGCATACTGGGCACGCCTACATCGGCCTACAGGGACATCATCAGGGGGGTCCTCCTCTGAGTCTTCCTGTGAGTGTGTCTGCGGTGACCTAGACACTAGTGGAGGGCTGTGTATCCCTTCCCTATGCTGATCCTGCTGCAGCTGCTTCCACAGGATCATAGTGTGTAGCATGGCACATACTGTTAACATATGTGCACATGTGGCTGGGGAGTACTGCAGGGCTCCACCAGATATATTGAGGCACTGGAACCATGACTTCAGCAACCCAAACACAAGCTCTATGATGTTCCTAGTTTGTGAGTGTGCCTCATTATGGCATTCTTCTGTGGATGTGTGTGCATTTCTGATGTTTGTCATCACCCCCAGTTCCAGGGCATAGCCAGCATCCCCCAGTAAATGGCCATTTGGGATGACCCCCTAGTAAACATCTGGTACAGCTGTGATGCATGCGAGATATGGGAGTTGTGATAGCTGCCAGGACTGCGAGCACACACATTCATGTTAATGCCCTGGGCATTGCACATGATTTGGCGGTTGATGGAGTGGTACCCATTGCACTTGACATAGATTTTACCCTCCTCACTGGGTGGTGCCTTGATATATACATGAGTGCAATCTATGGCACCGAGTATTTCAGGGTAGTGTGCTACACGGTTAGAGGTGTTGCACATTGCTGGCACTTGCCTCAGGGATGAGGGGAAAATATATGTGCTCATTGGCATCTGGTAGAATGGCATCCAGGAACTGGTGGAGTACCCCAGATGCTGATGCCTGTGAGACCCCCATAATGTCCCCAGTTGGTCTTTGAAATGCACTTGTAGCTAGTATCCTAAGGGCTACACATGCCTTAGTTTCCGCTGGGATGGGTTCCCCTCTGATGG
Source organism: Protopterus annectens (assembly GCF_019279795.1). Classification (NCBI taxonomy): domain Eukaryota; kingdom Metazoa; phylum Chordata; order Ceratodontiformes; family Protopteridae; genus Protopterus; species Protopterus annectens. The sequence goes on from NC_056728.1 coordinate 1,654,271,785, forward strand.
CTGTGGGTCTGAGTTGAGGGAAGCAGAGCTCAGTGAGTTCTTGTAGTATATTCCTGCCCACCCTGTAGTGCTCTACAATCTCCAGCTCATGCACCTCCTGGAAGGTTACCCTGGGCCTAAACACTCTTCTCCTCTATCTAGGCCTATTGTTAGCAGCAGCAGCACTGACGTCAGCATCTAGCACATACAGGTGCAGCAGACCTGCAGCAGCCCCTACCATTCTCTTAGTTAAATTTCCCAAGTCTGTACTCCAGTGGTCCAGAGTATTGGGGGAAAATCAGAATGTAGGTTGCATGCATACTTTATAGAACTCTGCTGTAGGTGCAGAATGTGTGATTGGCTAACTATGATGCATTCCACCTGCCTACAATGTAATTAACATCATTCATTGACCCTATGTTAGCTTAAACAAGAGCCAAAACTAATTAAGTAATTTTTTCAGACACAGCGCAGCAGCATGCTGTGCAAACACACACATGGATGGTAAACAAAGCTTAGAAGTTTGTAGATACACCCCCTTGGAAGGACACACACAGCCAGGTGGTACACCACGCAAACACCATTGCAGCTTAGCTGAAATGAGCTTAGAAGTCAGTTGCCACATCCCCATGGTGTCAGCTGCATCCTGTGTAAACAGTAACATGGGTCTAAGCCTACATGAAGGGGAAATGCGGACATGATTACTCCTTTCTGCTTTTCAGTAACTCCACCTCATTTGCATAGGGGTCTGTGCTCACAGCCTAGAAACTACACCCTTCATAGCCAAACCACATTAGCAACAGCACCAATTCACCCCTGTTGGGACTCCACACACAGTCCTGTAATTCATTTCTGTCACAAAATATTAATTTCTTTTACCATTTTTTTTCTATATAGCATGTTTCCACACTGCAGTTTGCTGTGTAAACATGCCCAGATTATTTAAAAAAAATTAATTTAACTTATTTCCTTTAATTTTTCTGACATACAGGATAATAGTTTTACTCATATGTGTATGTGGTATGGCATTTCTTTCCATATATCTCCATTTTTACAGCACCTTTTGTCTGCTTACACTCCTGTACATGGAATTTTTCCATGTACACTACAGACACTGTCATGGTGTCTAAACAGATGCCTATTTGCTTGCTGCATCACTCTACCTGCCTCATTTGCATGACATTCCCCTGATTATAAGGTGATTTGCATGCCACAGAAGTTTGTGTGTTAGAGCTTGTGTGCGCGCTGCTTAGCAGCGCTTACTGAATCTAAAAATGTTCGCTCCCATGTAAGCAGCACGGTACAATGTCTACACTGAAAAAATGCATAGGCTTTATTAAATTCTTTCCATAAAATCAGAAGGGAGATTGCAAACAAACTATTGCATCTTTTAGCACTACTGCAGAATTTTAACTTAAATAGTTTCATAGATTAGTACTAAGCTAACTGCTCTTGTGAGCCATTCTAAGCCTAGCCAATTATCCCTTGTGAGACTCAAACCCTGCACCTTGTGCTTGTAAGGCAATCACCTTAACCATCAGGTCACCCTCCCAACGCCACTCAAGAAGTGTTTTCATTACTATTATTCAGGCAGGATGTTTGAAATTAACAACAGAGCTGGTAGCAAGGAGCAATGTGTCAGCTGAAGAGATAGCAAAAAAAGTCTATTTTAATGGCAGTTTTGCTTGAGAGGGTTAAGGAGTAGCTTAGTTAGAAGGTTATGGAGCATCTAACAAACTTTTATCATCTAGTCTTGGATTTGTTTTCCTCGGTTTACCAATGCAAACTGAATGAAACATAGCAAGTCACTTAACCAAACAGTGTTCCTGGGCGACTATAAAAAATAATTTTGTCCTGCAGGCTTATCTGGTTAACAAAACAAAAAAAAGAACAAGTGTTTTATGCCTAATATATACTCAACCTTAAGCATACAGACTTTAAATAAGAAAAAAAAAAACTTCATATAATAAACTTTAAAAGTGCAGGCCTTGAATGAAATATAAAGCAGCATGTATTCCATTATGTAGATGCAAACACATTTTAATTATTTGAATTATACAGGTATATCAGTACACATCTATTGCCAATAATAAGATATGTGGGTACTTTTCCATTAACAGGGCAACACTTCTAATGAGCTCTCATGGGCTTACAAAAGTGTCAGTCTCCTTCAGTTTCTACACATTTATCTGTAAACATTTATGAACATTGAGTTTCAGCTGCTGCATCGCACTCATAGTTACACTTATTATTCACAAAGTGATGTAATGACACCAAGCAGTACTCATTTAAAATTCTGGTATTGCCACCACGTCTTATTGCACATAAGATAATTTCAGGAAATTGTCTACATAAATACCGTAGACTCATACAGATTCATGTCTTTATTACAAATAACATTTGATATAAACAGAAAATCACAGTCAATGCAGAAAGGAAGAGCAGCTGAAAGGGGCCACTAGAAGAGAATTGAGTGTAAACAATTTCTACGACCCTTAAGAAATTATAACACAGTGGAACATTGCAGCACAAACTGATAAAACATTCTGCTTAAATTGCGAGACCACATATACGAAGGCTATAAGGATTCACGGACAGTGCCACTGCCTTGTCTGCTTTTGTAGACGGTAAGGTGTGTTATCAGCTTCTCTTCCACTACCAGGCTGGAAGATCACATTTCCACTCAAAGCAGAAAAGCTACTTAGAAAATGTGACCGTTCTTCAAAACGAACCCCCCCACTACAGTTCTTTTAAAGTCAGGCCCCGCTACCCTAAGTAATAGTCGGAAAGCTCTCATTCCTGTCACCCCAATCCCCAAGTGTGAGTAATTATTTCTGCTGTCATTCATCAAATAATTTATCAAAAACAACTGATATAGACTAGTAAACTCTATAGCTTTCATTTCATAGTACAAGCAAAGATAACAAAGAACTACTGGAAGTGTTGCTCCGTTAAAGTCAGGCCCCGCTACCCTAAGTAATAGTCAGAAATCTCTCATTCTTGTCACTCTGACCCCCCAAGTGTGAGTTTTTTTTTTTTTTTTTTGCTGTCATTCATCAAATAATTTATCAAAAACAACGTATATACACTAGTAAACTCCATAGCTTTCATTTCATAGTACATGCAAAGCTAACAAAGAACTACTAGAAGTGTTGCCCCATTAACGGAAAAGTACCGATATGTGCTTCATGTTACCTCAAGTGTGCTGTAAATATGCATAATGTTTAAATGTTACAACTGCATGAGAATGTCAAAAGGCAAACTGCGCAAGTCTGGTCTGTTATGACAAACCTGCAAATAAGCCAAAGACCACAAGCATGGACTCATTTTGGTGGAAATATTAGAGGTAATAGAGGCAGAAACAAAAGAATATGCATTTTTCTCTTGCTTAATTTTACTGACTCAATCTCTTTATATTATCCACAACATTTTATTTTTGTCCAGTTTCCAGAAACATACATTAGATGTTTGGACTTGAAAAAGACTGCTGATAAAGAAGTCTAAATAATATTCTTCAAAAGATGTCAAATTGCCCAAATATATCCTCAAAGATTCATTAAGATCCCAAGTGTAGGCCTTAAGGCCTGCAATAAATAGGCCCTGTGATTGTGATGTAGTGATTTATGATACAAAGATACATTAGCCACAATGAGGAAAGAGACATGAACGAGCTCTTGGATTATGTGGCCCAGGAAGGTATGACCCTAGCCCTGAGAAGCATCCTACTGTTACCGAGAATGATACCGCAGAACAAGCAGAAAATGATTGACTTTAACAACTGGCTAAGTTTCTTGTGTCATTCTAGAGGATCCAATATCTGTCTGCTTGAGATGATATGACTGACAGACCTCGATGCTTTGCCAGAGATGGCTTGCATCTGTCACCCCTAGATTTCCGGATACTGGCTAAGGCTCTTGCCACCCCTATAGTGCCTTTTCTAGGTGGTGTTCCAAAGACCAAATTGCCACTGTAACAGCTATAAATAAATGCGATCTGAGGGTCATGCTGCTCAATGCTAGAAGTCTAAATCTCAAGATGCCCTTGCTCAAAGCACTCCTCAAAATGGAGAACATCGACATTTGTGCTGTAACGAAGACCTGGTTTAAAGCAACAGAAATCTCCGCTGCACTACCAGGTTATAACTCATTCCACACCTTTCAGCCATAGAACATGGACCGAAGCTCCAAAGGCGGTGGTGTCTCCATATTCATAAATGATATGCACACCTCCAGACTAGTAGCCCAGCATAACGCATCTGAGATACTTCAGGTGCAACTAACAGTGGGTAAGACGGCGATTCAGGTTGTAGCCTGCTACAGGTCCCCAACCATGTCCCAAGACTCTCACTCCATGTTCTTAAGCACACTGGAAACTATTAGGATCCAACTTAACACTCTCATACTGGGTGACTTTAACTACCCCTCCATCAACTGGGAAAACTACTCATGCACCAATACACTTGCCCAATGCTTCCTGGAATACATTAATTTCAATGCAATGGACCAACTCATTCTTATCCCCACTTGAGGAAGCAACATCCTTGACCTGGTTATTACTAACATGGGCAACCATTGCTTAACACCAGCAATTCCTCCCTGGTCAGGTCTGACCACAAACTAATTACCATGGAAATCCGCATCTCGCCCACACCACCAGCAAAGGTAACCACCATAAAAAACGTCTCCAAAGCTGACTTTGGGCTCCTAAGAACAGAGGTGGCTAACTTCATGGCACCCATGCAAGTGGAAAATAGGTGCATGACTGCCAAATCATACACCAATGCACTGTACAAGCACATACATAAATGCATGGATCTAGCCATAGCCAACAGAACCATGACACTCTCCTTTAAAAAAAGGAAGCCAATTTCATGGTCCCCACATTCATGCCATTAAAAAACTCTACAACAGAAGGTCAAAACTGTTGCAGGAAAAAGGTGAAGTCCCAAGACTGGAAAAACTTCCTTATTAGCCTCAAAAAAAGTTGAGATCCCTCATCAAAACCTCTAAAGCTAGCTATGAAGGCAGAATTGTGACAGACACTAAAAACAACCACAAAGCCTTCTACAATTATATCAAGAATCTCCACAGCAATACCCAGATTTGCTCTAAGTTACTGCACAATGGTACCTCCTATACTGAGCCAACAGATTTTGCCAACATACTGGCTAACAGATTCAGTGTCAACTTTACACCTCTCTCCCCCCAAAGGAGCAATCCCAAAACCGGAAGAATGCCAGGCACCCAGCATTACTGCAGCACTGGTTAAAGCTGCATTGTCCAAGGCTAAAAATACAGCTTCCACGGGACCCAACAATATCCCTGTCTGTGTTCTACATGAACTACAAAGTGAACTGGCACCACACCTGTGTGCCCTGTTCAATCACAGGCTCACCTCAGGCATTATCCCTACAGAATGGCGCACTGCAACAGTCATCCCTCTCCATAAAGGGGGAGTGACTACAGACCCTGGAAATTACTGCCCCATTAGCCTGATGAGTCGGATATGTAAGGCTATGGAGTGCATCATCATAGACCTAATTAACAAGGCTATAGGAAATCTCAAACTCTGGATCCCATGCAATTTGGTTTTGTGAAAGGTAGATCATGCCTGCTCAACCTGGTTGACTTCTTTGAGTCAGTCACCAGAGCTGTGAATGAGGGCAAGGCAGTTCATAAAGTCTACTTCGATCTGGCCAAGGCCTTTGATACCATTCCTCACTCATGAATTATTGATAGACTCACCAAACTAAGCATCAACCCCTATATCACTAGGTGAGTTGCAAATTGGCTCACAGGTAGAACCCACATTGTGAAAGTAGCAGACTCCAAGTCAGACTGCCGATCAGTCATGAGTGGAGTCCCAAAGGGATCAGTTCTGGGTCCTCTCCTGTTTGGCATCTACTTCTCAGAAGTCCAGGACAACAAGGAGGGACTCTAGCTGACTAAGTTCACTGACAATTACAAGCTGGGAGCCATTATTAACTCCCCAAGTGATGTAGACATCCTACAGAAAGGCCTCACTGAGACCAACGACTGGTGTCGAAACTATGGGCTTAAACTTAATGCCAAAAAGTGCGCCATCATTCCCTTTGGGAAAAACTCAGTTCTCACTGAACACTGAAGGCATTATAAGAGATCTGGGGACACAAGTTGACAGCAGCATCTCCTTCAACCACCACATTGCAACTGGTTAAAAGTGTAATGTCATGTCTGCAGATACTTTTGCAAGGGTCAGAGCTGGTAAACAATTAAATGTGACTAGTTGCGTGAAACTTATAGCTTATGGAAGTGAAGAGATTCAAACCGAAGACTCAGTAGTGCTTTCATGTTATTTGGTTAAGAGCTGTTATAGCCAATTGTTCCATGTGGTTTAAAGACCTCTGCAGTCATTATTGGGTCTCAATGACAGTTTGAAAATGAATCTGCTTTCTTTTACCAAAGAAGCTTATCAAAAAAGCACATGTCCTAGTTCCAGCTTCACCAATGCTATTTTTTCAGAGTATGTTGATGTTTTCAGTGACAGATTGGGCAAACTTCCAGTTGCGTATTTCATGAAATTAGATCCAGAGATCATTCCAGTAGTCAGACCAGCAAGAAAAGTTCCGATATCTATGCAGCATTAGCTCAAAACTCAGTTGGACAAAATGGTGCAAAAAGGTGTAATTTGCCCAGTTACAGAACCTACCGAACGGGTGTCGTCCATGGTACCAGCTCACAAAAAAAAGGCTCAGATAAAGTCAGAATATGTATTGACCCAAGGGACTGGACTAAGACATTGGAGAGACCACATCATCCCATGCATACAGTCAAAGAGGTTACAGCCCTGATACAGAATGCCACTTTTTTGTCTGTTTTAGATGCAAAGAATTCATTTTGGCAAGTGATGCTTGATCGCAAATCTTCATTACTGACTCATTCAGTACCCCATTTGGAAGATATAGATTCCTCAGGATGCCATTTGGAATAAATTCTGCAAGTGAGGCAATGGTGGTGTAGAGCATGACAGAAATATTAAAAGAGTTCTAGACAGAGCACGTGAAGTGAACTTAAAACTCAATCATCTGAAGTGCAAATTCAGACTACCAGAAGTTACATATTTAGGTCATTTGTTTACAAGTATGGGCTTGAGACCAGACCCATCCAAGCAAGCAGCCATTCTTGAGATGCCAGCACCAGATAATATGCAAGCTCTACAGCATTTCCTAGGTATGATCAATTACTTAGGCAAGTTTATACCAGATTTAAGTGAGTTGAAAGTGTCTTTGACAGAACTCACACTAAAATGTTAATTGGTCATGGCTAAACCAGCACCAGAGAGCATTTGAAGTTCTTTAGAAGAAAATTGCTACCCCCCCCCCAACATTGAGATACTATGATGTCAACAAACCAGTAACCCTTTCCTGCAATGCTTCAAAATTTGTTTTAGGTTCAGTTATTCTCCAAGAAAGCCAGCCAGTAGCCTACGCATCTAGAACACTTATCCAGACTGAGATGCAATATGCTCAAATTGAGAGGAAACTTTTGGCAATGGTGTTTGCATGCTCTGAGTTTCATCTATGGTCGAGAAATCCAGATTGAAACTAATCATCAGTCTTTGGTCGCTATTTTGAAGAAGTCTATGCATTCAGTTCCAGCAAGATTACAAAGAATGATGCTCCAGTTGCAAAAGTACAACTTCAAGATGGTCTATATACGAAAGGCAAACTTCTTTATCTGGCTGATACCTTATCTAGAGTGCCTAGAAAATACCACAGAACAGCTTCATGCAAATGATTTTGATGTCATGGAAGTGCATACATTTTCTACCACAAGACTTGATGAGCTGAGAGATCATACAATAACTAATCCAGTTTAGCAGAAGCTTACTCTCTATATCAGTGTTCGATGGCATTCAAAGCAATTGAGTGTACCACCAGAAGTGCAATCTTACTTTCCTTACAGAGATGAGTTGTTGATGAAAGATGGCATTATTTTCAAAGGTCCTAAAATTGTTGTTCCTGCTTCCTTACAACAAGAATATATCCAGATTTTACATCATGGTTCAGAACCTACTAAGAGAAGAGCAAGAGGACTAGTATTTTGGACTTCTCTAGCGAAAGACATTGGTAGAGTACTTTCTTCATGTTCAGTATGTAACAGTACTAAAACGTGTTTGAAAAGAGAGCCACTTCACCTAAGTCAAATTCCTGATCTACTTGGGTTAATTGTAGCTACTGACATATTCGAGTGGAACAATCAACATTGCTTAGTACTACCAGACTCTTATTCAAATTGATTCAAGATCGATTTACTATCTAACTTCTACTACAGTCATTACTAAGTTGAAACACCATTTCTCAGTCCATGGCAGTCCACAGAAATTATACAATTCACCAGTCAATTGTTTCAGAAATTTGCCAGAGAATGGGACTTCATATATGTTAGTAGTCCAGAGTATCCGCAATCAGATGAACTTGCTGAACATGCAGTACAGAGTGCAAAGCAATTACTTGAGAATTCAATGTGTGGTAATACCAATGTTTTTTTTAACTTAATCTCAGAAACATGCCCCATGACGATGTACTTGGCTGACATGCTAAGAGACTTCTATCTAGGCAAACCAGAAGAACATTGCCTATCAGTTCTAGTTTATTGAGGCCTAAAGCTGCAAACAACCAGGCAATTAAAACTCAGTTATCTAGAAAGCGTTCTTTCCAAAAGTCCAGCTATGACAAGTTGAACAGATTTCTTTGTCCAGTGAAAAAAGGAGAGACAGTGAGGATACAAACAGTGAAAGGTTTCGACCGGATTGGTCAAGTAACGAGTATTTGTGCAAAGCCGAGATCCTAGTCTGTTAAATCTGAGGGTGTGGAGTACAGGAGAAATCACAGACATCTTCTTCCTGTAGCAGAACCAATGTTGCAGCATTGTAGCTGTGATAAAGACTCTAACTCTCAGAGCAATCCAGATGATATTCCTGTTCCAGAACATGTCTTGACTCCTGATACTGTTCCGGCAGATGATTCCAGCATTCCTACGACTGAACAGTCAGCAGGGACTATTCCAGTTGCTAAACCAGATCCCAAATTTTATGTCACATGATATGGTTGCATTTCAAAGCCTAGTGTGAAATACACAGCAACCTGGACGTAGCTGTATATATGTATCTAGCTTTGTATAATAGCATGATGAAAATCATTGCTATGTAAATTGCATATTCATTAATTTCAGTGACAATGTCTAGCACATTTTCTCAAAGAGTGAGGATGTAGAATAGAGGGTGTGTTGTACCTTTAAGAAGCATTTCCAAGATCTGTGTGTGCATATAAATACCAAGCACGTGTTAGCTTCAGTGCCATTTTGAAGGTGCAGCCAGAATGCTAACATGCTTGTGTATGGTAGCTTATTTGTTTATAAGTTAAAGTTACTTAACCTCATTTATGATGTGTTTGCATACAATCAAGCTGCTTGAACAAGAACCCCTGATGCATGTCTGTTTTATCCTGACCTGGGGAGCGACATTGGGGTTGCTTATAAAATTAAAAACGTTACTGAGAGGTGTTCACATTGTGTGCACCTCTCGCTTACTTTACAAATTTCCCCCATCGTCTTCCTTGAACTTTTTACAAATTAAATGTTAATGTTCCCAAGCTAATTTAAAAAAGGTCCCACTCAAGCAAGAAATAATACTGTAAATATTTGCAGTGATGTTTCTACTAATCTATATACGTAATGGAAGGGAATTCCAATCTTGCTTGCAAAATTTTACTACTGATGCCTGTACTGTATACTGTAAATCTGACGTACGTGTATGTATGTATGTATGTATATATATATATATATATATATATATATATATATATAAATAGTGTGATTAAGGCCATCACAGAAGTACTACACTTGTATAATTATTTAACTAATGAATATTTTTAGAATTTCTGTTACTAGAATACTTTTTTGTTCTTTGAATTTAAAAGCATATATTGAAATGGTTCATCATTTATTCATAACAATTTTACAGATTACTTCTAGCATTATTATGTATACCTTCATTATTAAAGTCTGATCCCACAATCAATGACAAAGGTGCAGCTGAATCTTGAATTTTAATGCAAAAAAATTTAATTTTATTGTTCAACATAAGCACATGAATGAATAAAAGTATATATATATATATATATATATATATATATATATATATATATATATATATAAATAATAGATCTGCATACTCATTACATATTCATGTTTTGGTTAGTTTTTGCTTATTTTACTCTGAAGTATACTGAAATCTACCCATCTGTTTTCAGTTGACTGTATTGTAAAAGTTCCACTTAGTCAATTTACTAAAGGCATTCTGTCTTGAATTCCACTCTGCTTTCATATGACAGTCAGTGGGATTCATTAATAATCATGTAGGTGCTGCATGATGCCTACAAAATGTAAGTGTGTTAGCGCAATGAGCAGCCGTGCTAATCGAACATGCATGCTGCTCATCTTGCTTACACAGATGCAAGCACCTTTCCATGTCCAGCAATAGTGTTTGTGGCCATGAAAATGTGCTTGTAAGCATCAGCACACAATATAAATAATATCAATCACATATAGGCAGTTCTCAGATATGAGCATGTATATGTGTAGCCCACACATATTAAGGGTAGGGAAGCAATACAGAACATGGGGAAGTAAAATATGGGAAATGTTAAACAAAAAAGTGATATACTAATGTATTAATGTTGTAGAAGGGAACTGTTTAAACTGTACTCATATACCACAGGCCAATGTGATGAAAGTGTATAAGAAGCATTTTGAACACAAAACCTGCAAGATTAATGCAATGATAATTGGTGTGAATGTCAGTCTCAGTCACACATATAAATAATAATGGACATACTGATAAAGGATGTGGATAGGGACATAAAGCTAAATAACAACAAAGTGGAGTATAGATGTGAAAAAACAGTTAATTAAATGATTGACCTGCGATGGCAGTTTGCAAGGATGGAAAATACATTATTTGATGAATGCATAGAATGCAGTCATAGCATATAAGGATGCATATACAGGGAATTGATGTATGAAAGCTGACAACACTGATGTATTATCCATTTCTCCATGTATACACAAGAACAAAAGGACCTTACAGCTGTAATGTCAGCTGATACAGAAAGGTAAGTGTTTATGCAAAGAAAGGAGTGGCAGCAATATAAAGGGGGGTCATCACCTATAAGCATGTAACAGACATGCAAGTGTTGAATTTTTATGTAAATTGATACATGATAATCAAATAAATGCATCAATATTTGACCAATGTCAAGACTGAAAGGATAACATGACAAGAGTCCAGTTTTGCCAATGCTAGTTTACAAACATGTCTGACGTACTAATATTGGGCATGCTCACATACAATCACAGAGGAGAGTAACAGAAAAGCAATTCAACAGTGGTAACACAAGAGAAATTGTTTTAATAGAGGATCGATCAAACTGAACAGCAAATGATGTGACTCTCTGACTAATGATATCTAGATGACTCACAAGTGCCACAGTGGGAGTTTTGCAACTATTTATTTATTTCCAGTTTGTTTAATGGGGAAGTCTACTGGGTCAAAATGACCCATTTTTAGTGGAGGCCCAGGGAGAAATGCTCCAAGTTGCATAATACATTTACAAGTGTTACATATGTATAACAGATACATTATACAACAGTAAGAATTAACATATTTGGAGTCAAGGTATTTAACAGAGTTCAGAGTTTTACAATTTCATTTAAGGAGCACTCTAATGTGCGGAGTTTGACAACAATATATGTGTGAACATGAGAAGAGAGATAGATGACAGATAAAAGACATAGAGAATACACTCTGCTTATGCACAATTGAACATGGATGCTATTTACATTATTTACAAAGTTGAGTTGAGTCAGAGTAGCTATAGGTGTGACTAGTATGACAACTCACCAATGCTTAATTTTTACATCATCTGTATGTATGATAAACAGTCTCTGTGATGAAAGGGATTATGGAGGTTTGTCACAATGTCAATGGACAAATTATCACCATGGCACATGGCAGACATGCAGTATAGTATAAGGCTCAACAATGTGAACATGCAATGATATTGGATGTTAAACAGATGATCATCTGACAGCAGATAATACATGAATATTTCCCAGGATGAATGCACTGTTGTAGATATGTCACTGCAAGTGTGACAAGTGGTTATGTGAAGGCATTATATCATGTTCTTTCTGCAGGGGATATGTGTATCTGTGATTGTTATACTACAACAACAACATACAGCATATTGTCTCATTCCCCCATGCCAGAGGATAACACTTTCTACATATGTTATGTAAGGAACATGGAAGCCAATGTCATCACCTCTCTAAATAGAAACACTGGTATGTGACCAACTATCATTGCTCTTAGTAAGAGGGATGAACATCTATATGTGTGCAAAGTCAATGTGCATGACAGTGGTGTTAGTAACATGTACAGTCACAATAATATTGGCACAATGACTCTGAGCAGTAATGTATGGATTTCAAATAACTACCCCAGATCACAACCTTAACATTATTGGCTGAAGCAGAAGTGCCACATGACCATGTTGATGCACAACTGAGACTGTGGATGGTTAAATAGATGACATCACCACTATTTATAAACTGGATATTTATGCTAAAATTTCTTCAAAGTGTACACTATGACTGTATAGCTACACATCATATATGTGTTTGGAGAATAGTATACATAGTATGACGGTGAAGGACACACCCAAAGCTGGACTCCAGCATCCTACATATGTAGTTACTCCTTGTACAAAGCATGCTATCAAAGTCACATAACAGGAGAATTCACACTCCAAATGTGACATACTGCAGGTATTATAGCACTATGTAATCATTGTGTGGACAAAATGTTATTCTCCCTGGTGATAGTCATATTTGCTAGTGTCTCAAAGTGCCACTGTAATTCTATCCCATAATTTGAAGGGTACCTAAAGCTGGCTGTGAGGTGATTAATGGTATATGACAGTAATAAATGACACACTATTAAAGCAACGATGAATTGAACTACCTACCTTTCCAATTATAATGTTTGTACAGCATATTATCAGCAGTTAGCACCACAGGAGAATATTGACTCTCTGGCTGATACAGATATCCTCCAGAAGGGTCTCAGTGAGATGGATACCTGAAAATTATGGCCTCTAGCTAAATGCCAAAAAAGTGCATAGTCACCCCCTTTGGAAAAAAAAAACAATAGTACCCTAAATACAGAAAATGTAATAAGGGATCTGGGGACCCATCTCTCCTTTGATAATCATATTGCCAAGGAGATTAGAAAATCCTTCTATGTGACCCACCTAATCACAAAAGGGTTCGCATCAAGAACAAAAGAGGTTATTGTGCCCCTCTACTCATCACTCATCAGACTCATCATAGAGTACAACATCCCATTTGGGAGGTACCTTACAAGTTACCTGCAACAGCTGGAAAGACCACAGAAGTACCTCACCAAGAGGATTATTGGCCTCAAACAGATGCCCTATGCAGCCCGACTGAAGAAACTCCAGCTGTACTCATTTGCATACTACTTACTCAGAGGTGATCTCTGCCTGACATAGAAGGCCATGTCCAACTCAGAATTGATGGACATGCTCCACCTAAAAAAAAACAAATCCCCGAGTACCACATGCTCTAGGGATCTAAACCTCACCACAATGACACATAGGACATGCTGGAAGGATAGAGTCCTGTCCCAGAGACTTCCCATGCTTTGGAACAAGATTCTAATCTACATTAGATAGAGCCCCTCACTAACACTCTTCAAGAGAAACCTTGACGAGTGGATGGGAAACAGAAAATTTACCCCGGGGATCACTGCAGTGGCTCTGCTGGACAGAGGCACAGGGAACTAATGGCTCTGCTGGACAGAGGCACAGGAAACTAATCTAAGGAGGCAGCGAAAGACAACACATTCTGGCTAGGCTTATAGATGCCCTCGGGCAGATAGCCTAGTACTTACCTGTGAACCTATGAACACAAGTGAGACACATAGCATCTATGAAGAGATGACATTAGCAGTGTCTTGCCAAGGAGATTTGTGCAGTAAAATTAGTTTAACAGACAATCCAGGCTTGTAAAAGTTGATACTACATATGTGTGTAAAACAACCATGACTGCAGTAGCAGCCACACTTGCAGAAGATAAGCACTGCTGTAGTTAAACTTCCTACCCAGCTATTTACACGTTATTGAGAATAGTGTCACCCATGAAGGCATCACAGAAGATGTATAACATTCAAATAGCTTCAGTTCACTTACAAAACAATGACCTAATCAGTGTGTTGAACCAGGGTTATATACAGAGAATATAATGTTGTGATCATGTGCTCTAACAGATGTCACACACAACAAATGATATTTGAAGAATGGAAACATTCTTACCCCTCTCCTCTTAACAAATGTTTGCATCACTCCCCCCTCTAAAAATGTTAATTGTATGTCTTTCAACCCATGACATTGTTATTTTAAGCATTAAAGTACAAATGTCTGGATATACGTATTGCCCAAATAAGCACAGTTTCCTTTATATAATGCATAGAGGGTGTTAATTATTACACTGTAAGCAGTATGCATATCTACACCCTTCTTTAGCAATGAAGTGTTGGATGTATAAGGTGGCCTTAGTGGAAGGTTTAGCCATCATTGCATTTAAAAATGTACCCACATGATAGGCAGAATGAGCACACCCTTACCTAATCCTAAACAACCACACACACACTTATGCATACAATTCTACCATTTGGGTATTCAACACAAGCTAGAGAGTTTGCCTATCAGAAGAGAGATTGCACTTTTGCTAGGATGACCTCATCAATGTGTGTTGGAGAGGATGCTACTGTAAAAAAAAAAGAAATAAGGGACCTGTGAGAACAGTTAAATGCATTTGTCTTAGGAGAAGATTGTGCAGTGGTGTGGCAGTGTTGTCGCCTCATAGCAAGAGGTTCTCTGGTTGGATTATTGGCTGGAGTGCCTTCTGTATGGCGTCTGCATGTCCTCCCTGCATTCATGTGGATTTTCTCTGGGTACTCTGATTTTCTCCCATGTTGCAAAGACATATCTGGAGCATTTCTCCTGAGCTTCTGCTGAAAATTGGCTTCATTCCAAGTCAGACTTTCCCAGTAAACAAATGTTAAATAAATAAACAAGTGGATATGCCCCACATCAGTACACACAATAGTCTTTCATGCAAGGATTTGAACCTCCTACCTATCTAGGTTACACAATCTTGTGACCAGTATACTAGTCTCAAGTGCAACAGGAGAAGACTAATTCTCAATGAAATGATTGTACTTTTGTCAGGATGACCTCATTGGTGAGTTTTAGAGAAGATATTACTATAAAATCATGGATAAGGAAGTTGTGAGAACAGCTAAATGCTTATCCTTAACGGAAGTAGATATACCACCAAGGGATATACACAGTTTCTCAGAAAAAAAACACATACGTCTTCCGTGCTGGGTATTGAATCTCCAGCCTATCTAGCTTACACAATATAGAGAGCAATGTGTTAGTCACAAAGAACATAGGAAAAGTCTAACTCTCATGAGACAGATTGCATTGTTGTTAGGATGACCTCATCACTGTGTTACAAACAGGATGTTATTGCAAAATTGGGGATATGGAGCTATAACACAATTTAAATATATTATTCTCAGAGAAAGTGGATACACCACCAAGAAATACACACATCTCACACACACAGAGACAAACACAACCAAATCTTCCATGTTGGGTTGTGAACCACCCACCAACCTGGAGAGCAATGTCAGAAGCACCACAGGGGAAGACAAACAATTCCAATATGAAAATAGATATTATAATATTTCTAAAACTCAGTGCTTGGAACAGATGGTACTGTGCATCCCAGGTCATGCAACAAATGCATATGTGTGCACAGGAAAATGTAGCATCACCATGATTATGCATGCACTGATAAACCTTAATTCGGCAATGAAGATGCTATCCTTATGGTACATTGTGATTTTGTAAGGGAGAGTGACATGTTCCACATAAAGGTTTGACATGTACATTCACTGTTACAGACAACTGGACTATAAATCAAAAAAGCTTGTGACATCATGTCAGGATGATTACTCATTGGCTAGACAAACATGGAAGCCATACATAGGACAGTGTACTGCAGAATGACAGTGATATATGTGATGAGAATAGGTTAACCAAGTTGATAACATGGTGCAATTATAAACACTGTAGACCAGACATATTAGTTCACAAATATTAATTAGTTCAGTTAATATAATTCATAATTCACAATCAACTTTGGGCAACAGAAATACAAATATACAAACATTGCACAACAGTAAACTATGATTCTTTCATCTCTTTTTTTTCTTATTCCGTTGAAAAGCACCATCACTAAGCTGATTTATGCTGCTGCTGATGGCAAAGTGTTAGTGCATGTATCATCATAACTTAAAGTGCTGAACCTACAGTAGTAATTAGCAGTACTCTATGTTGCTCTGTGCCAACTTCTGTGCAGACATCTTTATAAGACAACATGTGCCATAGGCAGCAGAGAGTTTAGTGTTGCAGCAGGATAATGATGTGCTAAGTGAAGGGTCAGCTCCCAGTGTTCTCTCCTGTCTATCTGATGAATCTGGGCATCTTGAGGCAATATAACAATTGCCTCGTACACAGAAACCCCTCTCCTCCTACCACCCAACACCACAACCTGTGGAGAGATGCACTTATCTAGCCAAACCGGAAGTAAAGCTTTCTCCAACCAAGACTGAACTTGACAGTCAAGAGGAGAAGGTAAACACGTGCACCACACAACACTCATCACATAGTCACACTAAACCTATACCACCAAAATCCACACATAGAAACACAAAAACATTCACAGAGGCTCTCAATAATAATCTGCTCAAGCAACAAAGACCTCCAAAGCAGAAAGCAAGCAACCTCCATCCCCCAACACAACCCAAATGACATATAGCCCACAGACTCAGTGGGCCAGTAAACCACAGGCCATAAGGCAAACCAACATACCCAACACACTAGTCATAGGTGACTCTATAGTCAGGCACACTGATGTCCCACTCACCAGGCTAAACAAGGAGAATGTTACTGTCAGCTACCTGTCAGGTGCCAGGATCCGCCACATAACCCACGCACTCAGGTCACTCCACAACAAGTGCAAATATGACTCTGTCATTGTCCATGTTGGTGTGAACGACCTGAGATGTACCTCCCTGGACTACATGAAAAGAGACATGGAAGAGCTCTCTGATCTTGTAGCCCAGGCAGGTATGACCCTAGCCCTGAATAGCATACTGCTTTGTGCCTACAGAATGATACCACAGTACAAGGACAAAATGATTGACTTCAACAATTGGCTAAGCTTCTGGTGTCATTCTAAGGGGATCAAGTATCTGTCTGCCTGGGACAACATGATCGACAGACCACGATGCTTTGCCAGAGATGGCCTGCATCTGTCGCCCCCTGGGATTCTGGATACTGGCTAAGGCTCTTGCCTATAGTGCCTTTTTTAGGCAAGGTTCAAATGAGAAATTCACCACCATAACAGGAAGAGGCAAGCAAAAACTGAGGGTAATGCTACTCAATGTTAGAAGTCTAAATCTCAAAATGAACTCACTCTTGGCACTCCTTAAAATGGAGAACATCGATATCTGTGCAGTGACTGAAACCTGGTTCAAAGCTCTAGAGAGCACCCCTGCATTACCAGGCTATAACTCATACCACACTTTTCGGCCATCTAACCTGGACCGGAACACCAACGGCGGACGTGGGTCCATATTCATTAAGAATATCCACACCTCCAGGCTAATTGCGCAGCATAATGCATCCGTGGTTATCCAAGTGCAACTACCTCTGGGAAAAACAGCAATCCAAATTGTAGCTTGCTACAGATCCCCCACCATGCCCCAGGATTCCCACTCCTCTTTTCTTAATATCCTAGAAAATATTAGGGTTTGACCAAACACCCTAATAATGGGCGATTTCAACTACCCCACCATTAACTGAGAAAACTACTCATGTACCAACTCCTTCACTCAATGCTTTCTGGAATTCATACATTCCAATGCCCTGGATCAACTTATCCACACCCTCACCAGAGATAAAAATATCCTAGATCTAGTTAGTCATCACCAACATGAGTGACTGGTGTACCACACCTGAAGTGAACTCCTTTTTGGTAAGATCTGGCCATAAGCTAATCACCTTAGATATCTGCATTCCACCTCCAACCACCATTAAGGAAACTACGGTAAAAGATTTCTCCAAAGCCAACTTCATGCTTCTTAAGACAGAAGTGGTGAACTTCATGACACCCATGCAGATGGACAATACAGTTACGACTGCTAAATCCTACACAAATGCACTTTATAAGCACTTACACGAGTGCATGGACCATGCTATCCCAAACAGAACCAAGAAGCTATCCTCCTAAAAAAGGAAGCCAATCTGGTAGCCCCCTGCCATAAACAAACTCTACAACAGAAGGAAGAAACTGTTGCAAAAGAGAGTAAAATCCCATGAGTGGAGGAGCTCCCTGGTCAGCCTCAGTAAGAAGATGAGATCCCTTATAAGATCCTCCAAAGCTAGCTATGAAAACAAAATTGCCACTGATTCTGAGGGCAACCACAAAGCATTCCATAGCTATGTCAAGAATCTCAATGGCAACACCCAGATCTGCTCTGAGTTACAGCACAACGGCACAAAAATTACAGAACCAACTGATATTGCCAGCCTCCTGGCAGATAGATTCAGTGCTAACTTTAAACCCCCACCCCCTAAAGGACCCATATCTATACATGAAGAGTGCAGAGTCCCTGTAATCACATCTATGCAGGCAAAAGCTGCACTCTCTAAAACCAAAAAACACAGCATCCATGGGACCGGACAACATTCCAGGCTGCATTTTACATGAACTTCAAAACGAATTGGCTCCCCACCTAAGCACCATGTTCAGTCATAGTCTCATGTCATGCTTTGTGCCTACTGAATGGCACACAGCAACAATTATCCCATTACACAAAGGGTGAGCCACTAATGATCCTGACAACTATCACCCTATTAGCCTGACGAGCCTGGTCTGCAAGGCCATGGAATGTATCATCATGGAACTCATAAACAAAGACATTGGTAACCTCCAAACTCTGGACCCCACCCAGTTTGGGTTTCTGAAAGGCAGATCATGCCTTCTGAACCTTATTGACTTCTATGAGGCAGTCACCAAAGCCGTAGGCAAGGGTAAGATGGTTCACACAGCCTATCTTGACCTCGCCAAGGCTTTTGACACCATCCCCCATTCTGGAATTATAGCTAAACTCATTAAACTAGGTATAAATTCCTATGTCACAAGATGGGTTGCCAACTGGCTCACTGACAGAACCCACACTGTAAAAGTTGCAGACTTCAAATCTGACTTCAAACCAGTGACAAGTGGAGGACCACAGGGTTCAGTCCTGGGATCTCTCCTGTTTGGTATCTACTTCTCTGAAGTACAGGCTAACACAAAAAGCCTCTGGCTAATGAAGTTCATAGATGACTGCAAACTAGGAGCCATAGTCGAGTCCCCAAATGATGTGGACATCCTACAAAAGGGCCTCACTGAAACATGCCTGGTGACAGAGGCATGCCCTCAAGCTCACTGCCAATAAGTACATTGTCATCCCCTTTGGTAAAAACTCTGTACCCATTCATAGGTGTTCATAGATTAGTACTAGGCTAACTGCCCTTGTGAGCCATTTTAAGCCTAGCCAATTATTCCCTGTGAGATTCAAACCCTGTACCTTGTGTATGTAAGGCAAACACCTTAACAATTAGGACACCCTCCCATTTTTTAAGAGGAAATGTAATGATCACTCCCCTGTTTTTTATGTATGAGTCTGCAGTCATAGGTTCATAGATTAGTACTAGGCTAATTGCCCTTGCAAGCCATTTTAAGCCTAGGCAATTATCCCTTGTGAGACTCAAACCCTGAACCTTATGTTTGTAAGAAAAGCACCTTAACCAGTAGACCACCCTCCCAACTGTTTGAACTACCACATAAACAGCAGTCTAAATGCCGAATGTGTGATGAGAAACCTTGGGACCCAGGTGGACAGTAGTCTCTCCTTTGATAATCACATTGCCACAGTAGTCAGGAAATCCTTCCATGTGGCACACCTCATCACAAAGGGGTTCTCATCCAGGAAAAAAGAGGTAATTGCTCCCCTCTACTTGACACTCATTAGACCCATTATAGACTACAATGCCCCTTTTGGAATGTACCTCACAAGACATCTGCAGCAGCTGGAAAGGCCACAGGAGTACCTCACAAAGAGGATTACTGGACTCAAACAGATGCCCTACGCTGACCGTCTCAAAAAACACCAGCTTTACTCTGTAGCATATTGCCTACTTCGAGGAGATCTCTGCCTAACATATAAAGCTATGTTAAATCCAGAGCTGTTGGACATGCCACACCGAAAGAAATCCCAATCCCTCTGAGCTACATGCTCTAGGGACCTAAATCTTGTCACCACAATAAACAGGACATGCTAGAGGGATAGATTCCTGTCCCAGAGACTTCCTATACTCTGGAACAAGCTACCCATCTATGTCAAGCAAAGTTCCTCATTAGCACTCTTCAAGAAAAATCTTGCTGAGTGGATGGGAAATACGAAATACACCCAGGGGATCACTTCTGTGTCTCTGCTCGACAGGGACACAGGAAATTAACTTTCTTGGGTGGCATAAGCCAGGGAACCTTATCGGCTGGGCTTACTTAGGCCCTTGGGCCGATAGCCTAGTACCTATCTATGAACCTATGCACAGAACAAGTAGCCAGACAAAAAAATCATGAAACATGTTGTCATCTGTATGTACCTGGATATGTTCAGATGCCAGTAAGTAATTTACACCTTATCTTAGCACAATATACAGAAATTCATATTTGCGAAAGGTAAGAGTTGACATCGGATTTCATTATGAATGTATGCAGTTATCTTTATCACTCTACTGAGCACTGTGATCTGTATATCCAACTCTTAATCTTGTTTGAATTTACAGTAAACTAAATAAATGTGGCTTAACACAGCAGCACAGAGTAAGAAAAAGTAATGCAGATGAAGGCAATCAAATCAAAACATATTGCTGTACGCTCTGTACTTCCATTTAGCATTAGTTTCATTTGTTGCCTACTGCCAACATTGTGCAAATGCAGAAGTGGAGGAATTATGTTACAGAATGGAGAAAATAGATTGTTAGGGTGATGTTGAGGCAAGGAAAAAGTAAATCTTGAATGAAAAATGATAATGGTGGCTCACAACACTGTATAGCCAACAGTTTCACCTAAATTACTAAACCAAAAGCAGTCATTAACACATAACAAATGGCTGGAATAGAATCCATAGCATTATTTAAAAAAACTCTTCATACATATTTGAATATTATTTCATCATGCCACAAAGGAATTATTACTTCACAGTATTAAAATAGCACTACTGAAGCACACTGAAACTTAAGGAAGAAGGAGGGGTTAACAGAGAGAGTTAGAGACAGTTGAAGAAAGGAATAGTGCAAATATGTTTTTTTAGGATATGTAGGAACATGCAAAAAACCAGCAAAGGTATGGCTCCAGACTCGAACAGGCAATAGTAGTAAAGCAATCCAAAAATTAGCAAAGAACTAAAAGTCCAGGCACGAAAACATAAAACTTCTTCACTTCACTTCAGCTCAGCTTTATTAACACAAGCGCTTTCACATATATAGCTTCATCAGGTGTTTGAAATACACTGATACTCTACACCTTTATATAAACACCTATGTGATCATGTGACCATTATTTAATTCAAATTTAAAAATACACATATTTAAAATATATATAAATCGCTTAAAACATAAAAACAAATATAACAACAATATCAAAGCATGACAGAAGAACTATTACATGCAAAAATGGGACAAAAAATAACTTATTATTACGTCCTCAAAGGTCTATTTTGTAATACTGGTTTAATTGGAATATGGTCATTTAATCCATGACCATAATTAGCTCTTAACCTAGCTATCCAGCAGGCTTCTAGCTCTTCAGTTCTATGCCTGATATTGCCACGTCTCACATTCTCACATGTAATACTTAAAACCAAAAACTTAAACTCGTGCCTTGTATCTGTACTAGCAACGTGTTTAGCCAATGCATTTGTAAGATTCTTTTTACTGATATTATAAAGATGTTCCCTAATTCTTTCCTTCAAACAACGATCAGTTTTTCCTACATAATATTTGTGACACAATTTACAGACAGCTAAATATAAAACATGTTTAGTGTTGCAAGTAGCTGCAACTCTAATATAAAAAAGTTGACCATTATCTGGATGTTTGAAAGTAGTATCAGTAGAAATATAAGCACAATAATTACATTTACCACATGGTTTGGTACCAAAGCGTATGTTACTAAAGCTGTTAAAATTCTGTTTATAACATAATCTACTTTTAAGCGACCTTTTATTCTTAAATGTGAATTGTGGTTTTACACCCACAAGTGACTTAATATATTCATCTGTCATCAGAATATTCCAATTCAAACTAATAACATCTATATATTTATTAATGTCCCTGGTGTAATGTAGAGACATTCTAACTTTATTGTCATTCTTTCTCTTCCTACGATCAAGAGTATCAGAAAAATATGGATTAGCAACTATAGATCTCAAAAGATCCATCTCTCCTGCTATATGTTGTATCATCTCTTCATTGTACCCTCTCTCTATTAGTTCATTCACTGTCTTAGATTTACAGCTTATATAATCATCATCATCAACATTAAGCCTAGAAGCTCTCAAGAATTGATTCTTAACTACGCTCCTAAAAACAAACTTTGGATGCATGCTTTGTCTGCTTAATAAATGATTTGCATGACAAGGTTTTCTATGCAGGCTGCTTTTCAATAAACCATCTGAGTTCCTACTTACAGTCACATCTAAAAAATTAATATGAGTATATGAAAAATTCAACGTGAAAGACAGAAAAGTAGTAGAGTTATTAATATAACTCACAAACCCATTCAACTGCTGTTCACTACCACTCCATAACAAAAAAGGTCATCCACAAACCTTTTATAAAAAATAATGTTGGTGGAAAATGGACCATCGATTATGTTATCTGTTTCCCAAACACTCATAACTATATTTGCATAACTATTTGAGCAGGAACTGCCCATGGTAACACCATTTCTCTGCCAATATATTCTCTCATTAAAAACAAATGTTGTTATGCAAAACTAAACTCAACAGTTTTTGTGTCACATATAATTCATCCTCTCTGTATTCACTGGACTTTACCAAAAATTGCATCACTAAATCAATACCTATGTCATTCGGTATCTTGGTAAATAAAGAAACAACATCCAATGTTACAAACATATAAACACATGAACTTGAAAGACTTTTAGCAAAATCATACAACTCAGATAAAAATTGTTCAGTGTCTCTTAAAATAACATTTGACTTGTCTACTAAAGGTCTAATACGTTTCTCAATGTAAATAGACATTGGCTCTGTACACCAATTACTGCCTGAGACAATAGGTCTCATAGGTGGTTTTATCATATTCTTATGAATTTTAGGAAGCCCGTTTATTATCAGTACAGTAGGATGAGAAATAAATAAATATTTAACTAAATCATGGTCTACAACAGTAGTTAGTTCCAACCATTCTATGGTATTATGAACAGCCTTAATCATAGAATCTACACGTGTAGAATGAATAATTTCATAAAAGCTCCTATCTGATAACATTGCATCCATAGCTATATGATAATCTGTTTTATCCATTAACACAATCTGTCCTCCCTTGTCTGCCAGACGAATAACCAAATTAGGATTCTTTTGCATTGATATTAAGGCTTCGTATTCCTGCTTAGTCAAGTTGTAACTTCTATTACCTTTCTTACTTAACTGCTCTTCATTATAAACTTCATACACACTAGATATGCATAACTGCTCAAAAGCATTAACTAGCGAATCGAGTTTGGGTACAAACATACTTGTTTTTTTAAACTCATTCATACCTGAATCTTGAACTCCATTAAACATGCATTTAAGCATAATATTATGTATAAACATTTTAATGTCAAAAACAATATCAGTTACTTGTGTATCTGTATTGGGTATAAAAGACAACCCCTTACTTAACACATTCTTTTCATAAGTATTCAAATCGTAAGTGGACAAATTATATATTAATGTCTCACATTCTGAAATGCCCTCTTTATCATTAAAGGGCTCACATGTCCTTCTCCCACTTTCCGATTGTGCCTTGTTACACTTCCTCCTCTCTGTTGCACAACTTGCGAGTCTCCCCTCACTCGACTTATAGATCTCACTCTTATAGGGAGCGGAAAAGTGAGACCTTTCTTGTTTAAATCACTCACATTACAGTTATTACCAGCTGCATGCTCAGTTAACACATCATTATGTTCATTTGGAGATGCTAAAGATGAAAAAATAGCGTCCTCAGATCTATGCACATCAGCCATTGTAGTTAACACTTTTCTGTTCGTTTTAACTACATTGTCAACAGAAACTGGTGTATTTAAAGCAGTATCTTATAGCGCTTCAGTCAATTTATTAGTACTTACAAAAGATGAAGAGTTTATGTTTGTAACATCACTCTTAGCTTCCATACGTTCTTCAACTCTCTTCTGATGCATCACGTTACGCTGTTGTGTATGCATACATTGTGATTGGTCTATATTATCACGTGGCCAATTAAAAATGTTACCATTTGAAAAATCTTTATGATCACGAATTACTTTATTCATTTTAGTTTGTAACAACTTTCTGCCATAAGCAGAAACATTATCTAATGTATCAGTCAATGGTTTACTCAGAACTATCGAGCAATACTTGAAGCAAAGAGTCAAATATTTAGTTTTAATTACATTTAGTATTTCAGCTTCATTCCTAGTCGCTGAAGAAATTAACAATCTCAGGTAACCCATACTAGTAGATATATTCGACTGTTGCCATTCAGACAATAAAACTGGATTACAGTCAGTCTGTGCTGGCATTTTCATTACCGTCAGTCCATGAGGTACAATCTGCTCCGCCAGACATAACTGCAAATGAAACCTTTCATATTGTACCCTCTTTAATTTACACAAGTCTCTTTCCAACATTAAGAAATCACTCTTCAGTGCCAAAAAATCAAGAGAAACTTTTTCATTGCCCACAATAGGTACAAACTCAGTCAAAAGAGGGTTATCTTTAACAGTAACACGTGAAATGAATGCATTCACATTCATCTCTGTCCAGTTAAATTGTTCAGTAGTTTCAGCAATTTCAATAAGATCATCAGGATTATTACTTACAGCCATTATCTCGTGGTAGTTTGCTGTATAAAATATATACTTGAAACAGAACAAAAACACCAAACAAACCACTAGTACCTTTGCTATAAAATATAAGTCCAAACAAGCAAAAAAACAGCAAAGGTATGGCTCCAGACTCGAACAGGCAATAGTAGTAAAGCAATCCAAAAAGTAGCAAAGAATTAAAACTCCAGGCATGAAAACATAAAACTTCTTCACTTCAGCTTCAGCTTTATTAACACAAGCGCTTTCACATATATAGCTTCATCAGGTGTTTGAAATACACTGATACTCTACACCTTTATATACACACCTATCTGATCATGTGACCATTACTTAATTCAAATTTAAAAATACATATATTTAAAAATACACATATTTAAAATATATATAAAGCTCTTAAAAACATAAAAACACTAAGCAATATTCTTCTTCTTGCCAGAGGTCTGGCTGCAGCAGCATCTGTAGTAACAGCACCATAATTTAAAGCCTGTTGCACATACAGCATAATATTAGCAGCAGCAATCCCTAACATGTTTCTTTCATAAGTGTGCATGTGCCTGTACTGCCACAAGGTTTTGGTGTACATGGCAAAAGCCTACACCAAGTGTGCATCCTTGCTTTATAGCTTCCTGAATAACTCCTCCATATTGGATTGGTTAATTAGCGTGTACTTCAGCTCTTTATGCTTTGCTTTAATTAGCATATTCCTTCATTTTCTATTGTTTTTCAGCTCTACACATCATGGGGAAACAGATGGTGACTTTGAGGGCACATGGGCAAAATTCTTGGCTAGGCTTATAAGGGCATCTGGGCCAATAGCCTAATATCCTCCTATGAACCTCAATGAATACCCAGTCATGCTCTGTCAAGTTGGTAGCACTGCACAATGCCAACATAATTGCTACAGTTCATGTAGCTGTTAATGAATTCTGCAAAATCTTTCTATTACATAAATATATTCTTATGCAATTTCAGGAGAAGATCCCTTATTAACCCCACATAGTTGTATTTTGTATACAGTAATATATGTTAGAGAGAGTAGACACGAGAATATCAAATATTAACATGCCTCTCAGAGCATGTAAAATATGCATATATTGCTGTAATATTTTTCCTTAGAATAAATATGTTTTTTCTCTATTCACTGGAACACAACAGTAATCTGAGTTAGATGTTTACTGGGTTTGTCAGATTGACAAAATGCAAATTATATATATATATATATATATATATATATATATATATATATCTATAAGGGTTACCTTCAGTTTACCGACAGTCCCCTTCCCTGAAATCCAATTTACCGACATGTCAAATCACCATTCCCAAAGCTGAAATTAAACGAGTGGTTAGTGAACACTTGGCCATCCCGATGGACTAAACCCACCAATGTCGGGGATTTTGTCTCCCACACTCCCCTTACTAAATATACCAACTCCAAGAACGCACTACCGCTGGGGTAAGGGGAAAAGTTCAAGTTGATGGCCAAGTGTTTACTTACTGCATGGTTAACCTTGGCTCTGGGAAATTTGGTGATTTGACATGTCATTAAACTGGATTTCAGGGAAGTGGACTGCTAGTAAACTGAAGGTAATCCATATGTATATATATATATATATATATATATATATATATATATTTTTTTTTTGCAAAATGAGTGTCAAATCCTAACACCCAAATGAGTATATGAGTCTAATGATAGTACCTAGCATTGGAGGTCTATATCTCTATAGCAGTATAAAGCACTGCAGCAAATTTCTGATTTCTTATACCATGAACCTTAGATAATACAATTAGCTGCTGACTTTAGTGGTAAAGACACATAAACAAGTATTTTAGTTTACTAAAGGAGTCTAAATGGGACATGTCCCAAGACAAGTGGCAAAAAATGTTCATAATAAAGTATTTTAGACAGTCATTGTACTCAGAATCATGAGTAGATGCTCACCACCCATCCTGCTATGAAAAAATAAGTATAATACAAAATATGGATTAAAAACAATGGTGCCTATTTTGGAAAAAGTTGTATCTCTATTCCTCTTTGACATTTCATTACAAAATCTTCAGGTTATAATAACAGAGATTTCTGCTACAAGACAGACTTAAGACAACAATTTTATCCTCAGAGTTTCCCATTCAGCATACATTTAAATTGGACTCCAAAGTTTTAGCCACTTGAAAACATGGCATTGTAGACACAGTGTATTACAGTTAAAACTATATTTGTATAGGCAAATATAGAGGATTTTTACCTTCTGACATAGTAACTCTTAAAAAGAATCATTTCTGGCCATTATTGTATCAGCAAAAGGTCACTACATTATCCACAAGAAAATCCAAATGTAATACAAACTGTCAGAATGCATCAATAAAGGCACATGAAATAAAGCCACTGAATCACATTTTTGAAAGGCTATATATCTGCTATCTTTTGAGATTTCATTACAAATATTTAAAGTAATTACATTAGGGTGGTCTGCTATACAACAAAGTAAGAATGCAATTCTAACCTCAGAGCTTCCAGTGCAGCTTGAGAACATGGCATTGATACTATGGCATGCTACAACTGATATATATGTTTACTGACATCAGGCTTGATTTCAAACTCTGTGTTTCTAAAGTATGGGCAAACAATCCACTTCTGCTGTACTGATGAGGTCAATAAAAAGGGCTGAAACATACATGTCTACAGCCATTGGGGTTAGGCTTCATTGGCCTGAAAGTCAAAAGTGCAGGTATTCATAAACCATGTAGCTGAAAAACTATTATGCCATGGGCCTTCACTGCAGAAGGTTTATGATATTACACATTGAAGATTTAGCTTGGCTGGATCTTTCTTGCAGTTGGCACTGAATGGTGTGTCTGTGTCGCTCTTACATTTTTTAGTTTGGATGTTATTTGGGATATTTTGCAGGCACTCTAATGTTTATCAACATTAGGTTTGATTATCGTCTCTGTGTTTTAAAATATACCCAAACAAGCCACTTAGCTGAACTCTTCAGGTCAATAAAAAGGCTGAAACATGCATGTCTATAGCTAGAGATGTTTGTCTATATCGGCCTGAATGTATCCATAAAGACCTAAAAAGTGAAACATCATGTGCCTTCAGAAGCCATGTAGCTAAAACACTGTTATGTCCATAAGGAGTTATTTCCATGTATCTCATGGGCCTCCACTACAGGGGTTTTACAGTATTATACAGTCAAGATTCTAACTTGGTGGGGTCTTTCTTGTAGTTTTTGCTGAATGGTTTCTCTGAGTGACATTTTTACCCTTTGGTGTGGATGTTATTTTGGATATTTTGCTGGCAACATAATGTTTTTGGACATTGGGCTTGATTTTAAGCTCTTTGTTTCTAAAATATAGTGAAACAATTCACTTATGCTGCACTGATGAGGTCAATAAAAAGGTATGAAACATGCATGTCTACAGCTAGTGGAGTTGGCTTTATTGTCCTGAATGTACATATAAAGACCTAAAAAGTAAAAGGTCAAGGGCATTTATAAGCCATGCAACTGAAGCACTGTTATATACTAAAAGGTCAACATTTGCATATATCCCATCAGCCAACACTGCTGGAGATTTAAGGTATTACATAGTGAAGAGTTTAGGTTAGCTGGGTCTTTTTGCAGTTTTTATAATTCATAGGTAAATAGTAGGCCATTATCCTGCAGATCATTACAAGCCTAGCCAAGGAACCCTATTCAGAGTGTCACTATAGTTTCAAGGAGTACAAGACAAGACAAACTGGACTGGTGGAAAATTTGAGGTTGCCCATCCAAAACTCTAGGTTTACCTTGAAGGGGGCAAGGTGTTACTGTGACTGACATGTAATAGAAGTTTGTTACAGAGGAGAATGATACATTGGAATATGAATTTATCACAACAATGTGTCTCTTATGTGTAGATGGAGGTTTGGTTCCTTTAAATGACCAATTGATGTGCTATTTTTTTTTGTAAAGGCATAGGAAGTCAAACGGGTTTGCATCTTCCATGGCTCAGAAGTCTAGGCACATATCACCATGCAAGAGTCTAAGAAACTGAGTACAGAGAAAGGGAAGCCAGCTTCTTCTGATAACTAAGATTTTTTGATGCCACTGCTCTTTTTGTTATGGATCTCTGAGGTCTCACAAGCTGTGTGATATGTTTAGACAAATACATACCAAATGGTGAATTCTGTTCAATAACGTACCTGGTAAGATACAAGTGAAGGGGAACTAAGCCTTCCTTGGATTGATGGAGATGCCTTTGGTAATTAGATGAGCCAAATAAAATGCTTTCTAAACTACTGTGCAGACATGATAGTCGAATGATGAGGAATGATTGACAAGAGTGCTTAGATCCCTAACAACGGTGTCTGATATGAGGTGCCATCACCTATGTGGTAAGGGAAACTGTTGTCTTTACCAAACTTAGCTATGGTACATTTTTGTTACAATTAATTTCAGGCCATTGTCCTTGCATCAGGTGTTACATGATCTAACCCATGTTCGATCCATTTGATATAATTTGAAAACCAAATAGCATTATCCAATTCACCATCATCTGCAACTTAATAAATCGTAGTCTGAAGGTCTGAGAAATATATGTCAAATAGGAGAGGGCCTAAAACAGAGAAATGTGGTATACCACTGGTAACTTTTTGCTTTCAGAAGTGGGACCTGCAACTCTAATGACATGGGTTCTGTCAAGCAACCAGTTAGCTATCTACCATATGGCATAAGGATTTATATTCAGATGTACAAGTCTATTCATAATTCTTTCATGTGGAATAGTGTAACAGCCTTGGCCAGGTCTAGATATACTATTTGTACTACATAACCACTATTTACTGTTTTGGTTACTTTTTTAAATAAACTAATGAGGTTGAAGTGTCAGGACCTTCCTTTGACTAAGCCAAATTGTGGAGGATCCAAGCCAAACTGTAAGAGATTTTCAATGTCCAGATTAATGAGGTCTGAGATAACATACTATGTTAAGGCCTTGCCGTGTCTATGGTGGCTGCCAAAAAAGCAATTACTAGAAAATGGAAATGTAAATCTAAACCAACTATATTAGAAATAGTGAATATAGTAACAGAGATAAAACAACTGGAACTGAGATCTTTATAAAAGGGTAGGAGCAAACTACATAGGAAAATGGGAATTGTGGGAACAATACATACAGGGGAAGAAGGAGGTTTAAAAGAAGGCAGGACTTAAAATGAGCTATGTAATGTTTGATTGAAAATGACTGGGTAGCTTATAAGAGACATATAATGTTTGCAACTGGGAGTGGGTCAGTATGGTTTGTGATGTAAAATGCTTGCAACTAGGATTGTGTCAGTGTGATTAATTTTCCTTTATATAAATGTAAGATTGCTTATGTCGCAAGTGATGATTTAATAAAGATGTTTCTTGTTTAAAAAAGGGGGATAAATTGATTAATTTATGTAATGTTGCTTAGGTTATATGATATATAGAAATATATGTGAAGTATAATATTTGTTAATGTTAATTTAATTCAGTTTGATTACTTTTTTATAAATGTAAATTTGCCTGTGTCACAAGCGTTGATTCAATAAAGGTGATTAAAAAAACACTATGTACCTTTACAGATGAAGCTAGTGAGACTATTCGGTCTATAGTTAACAGGGTCAAGGTTTGGGCAACCTTTGTATAACTGGACCACGATGGATGCTTTCCAAGCTTCAAGAACATAACCAGCCAAGAGGCTTAGATTAAACAGGTTACGTGAGTGTTCAGAAAGTCCATGTTTGGTACTGATAATCAGGCAACCTTGTATTTTATCAAGGCTCTAAAAGGTGATATTCTTTGCTTTTGAGATGGCTGAAGGAGCTTGTTCCATAGTAATTAATGGGTGTGGATAGGATTGTGTAACTTGTGGAATAGCTATAACTGTGGGTGGAATTAAATTTTGCACTAAATGTCTTGGCTAGGAGATTAGCTATTTCCTTTGGATCAGAGAATGTAGTATTGTGGACTAGATTGGAACATTGTTGGGTGATCGTTCTTATCTCTCAGACATGAGCAAAGAATGATTTGTATTTATTTTTGGTTTTTTGGGCTATTTTATGTTTATACTGATCGTTAAGCTTTCTAATGCTTGCCTTTAGCTCTTCAATAATTTGATTAGGAGTACTCTTAAGATAGATAGAATGAGTCCTCTTATAAGCATTAGGTTTTTTTCTTTCTTTTGTTATTTTCGCACACACACACACACACACACACACACAAAAAAAAAAAAACAATGTATGGTGAAATAAAGCATTTTTAGTTCTGTTGTATTTTTGACTCAGTTAAGAAATATTTTGTCCAGTTTGTACTCAGTTTATTGAGCAGGAGTTTGGCACAGCATCTACAATGAATACAGATTATAAGACAAAATATCGGACTGACAGGAAAGGCACATAAAGTAAAGCTACTTAGGTAAGTCTTTGAAAGAATATATATTTGTCCACTTTTTGAATTAATTCTGTATATTTCACGTTAAAAACTAAAGGGTACTCAGCTAACATGTCTCTGAATTTAACCCCACAGCATGTGCCATTTGAAAGCTGGCTTTGTAACAATGGCACAGTGCAACTGAAAAAAATAAATAAATACCAGGTTTACCGAGTATAATAGGCCATATGCCAATTACTTAAAGACAGTTCTAAAAGTCACATGGATATAAAGCATGCACATATACAGACCCAGTGGAGTATGCCCCTTTCGAGAAAGTGCACTTCCTTACACTATGAATAAATCACATAATTATAATGTCAACATTACTATTTGACAAATGCTGTCCCTCAATAAAAATATCAATAATCATTCAGAAATGATTATGGTACTGCAGTTTGCAAGCATACGGGTGGCCACGGTGATGCAGCGGTTAGCATTGCCACCTCACAGCAAGAGGTTTGCTGGTTTGATCCTTGGTTGGGGTGCCTTCTGTGCGGAGTCTGCATGTCCTCCCTCTGGTCACGTGGGTTTCCTCCGGGTGCTCCAGTTTCCTCCCACATCCCAAAGACATGCTGTAGGTGGATCGAGCACTCTAAATTGGCCCTAGGTGTGAGTGTGTGCCTTCTGTGGAAGGTTGGGCACTGGACTGGCAACCTGACACTGTAAAACTCCACTGCCAATCATGAGCGGACAAGTGATACACTGTGGCGACCTCTAAGCAGGAAAAGCCAAAAAAAGAAGAAGAAGTTTGCAAGCATACATCATATACCCCAAAATAGTATCCACACGTTTAATGCTTTGGTCAACTCATTAAGACAAATGAAAAAGATAGTGGCCACAGTAATATATTTCAACTTGTTTATGTCATTATATTTATATATATATATATATATATATATATATATATGTATATACCCACAGCAAGCCATATCATTTTTGCCAGTGATCATGTAAAAACAATGTGCACTGACAAGCAGCATTCTCAATAGACTTTCACATTCTGTGTATATCTCAGATGCTTGTATAAGAGGAAATTGAAAAAACAACGACTACAGTAATTTATTTGAACGTCTTGCTGTTAAACATATATACGTCTCCCCCCAATTGCCTTATTTATGATTGTTTTAAATAAATCATGTAATCTCTCTTTGCTTTCACACATATCTTATGTTCTAATAAAAAGAGGTGCTTTCTTTTCATATTTCAGATATCTGATTGCAAAGAAATTAATATACAGAGTAGTAGCCTCAGTAATGAATTTCAACATGTTATTCATAGCTATGCACACACACACACACACACACACACACACACCACGCACTTCCCATAAGAGAGATCTCATAACTGCCCTATGTTTTTACACATATCTGCTTTATATATCCCCGCCTTCCAAATCTTTTTCAAAAGATAGACACCTTCTGTGTACCCTTTGAAACTATGTTGTGAAGGAAGTGAAAGTAATATTAACTTGCAGATCACAAGCACCATGGTCCTTACCTCCACTAAACTGCAGCAATGATTACATTATTGTGATCATCTTAAGTGCTCTTTCGCCCACAGCCCCACCAATGGGTAACCACTTCAGACAACCACAACTTATGTGTGATTGTCAAAAGTGGTAATATAACAAGCACCAAAATGAATTACACTTCCTGCCATAGAGCACCCTACAGCTACAATTGCCACAAAATTACATGAAAATAGAAGATTATTGTGCTATGGGCAATGTGTACTTTTACAATTGCCCATATATATATATATATATATATATATACATATATATATATATATATATATATATATATATATGGTTTCCTGTCTAACATATTTTACAGCATATGGATGATATACAGAGAAATATGCAAAGAAGTGCAGTAGCTCAACACATTAATGAATTTCCATAGCATGATTTTACATTTATGGCTTTGGATATTTACACTCCTGCACCAAGAGGTGGTGATATAAAGAATGCCACAGAGCTTAAAGAAATCCACTTGATAGCTGGTTTGAGAGTTGATGTTCCACCAGGCTTAGATGGTTTTATAACTTTAAAACCTATTTTAAAGGCTAGAAAATGTTAATTGGTTAAATGTTTTAATTAATGTAATTGTTTTTAAGTGTATTTATATGCAGACTGATTTTATATTTTTTGTTTTGATCTGATGAAGGAGGCATCTCCAAAAGCGTTTATTTGTTTACTGCTTATTGCTTACTAAATATATGTGCTTTGCCGTGGTTGTCCCATTGTTGTTTCTCAAGTATTTTTACCTGCTTTTTTCTACATTGGGACTGATTTTCTCCTTGTTGCTGTTTGCCTACTTTATAGTATTTCCAGGATTAGGTGATATAAATCAGCACTGACAGTGAGTTGTCCTGTCTCACACACTGGTGTTTCATACCATACACCTCAATAACATGTGGATCTCTCAGTTATGAAAATATGTGCATAAATTTGAAAATATGAATAATAAGTATCAAACAAAGATTAATTTCTGCACTGCAGGGCATCCTAGACTAACAATCTTAATGTAATTTTATTAATGACTCCTTGCCTTTTCTAATAATGCCTAATATTAGCTGGTAAGTCACTTAGTTAATGAGGCCAGACACAAACAAAGTTCTGAATGCCATAAGGTAGCATGGATGGGAACTGGAAATATGTGGAAAAAGCATTTTGGGCTTGAGAGAATTAATGTAATTAACTTCAGTCTGCCATTTGTTTTCTTCCACCAGCTGCTTCCCCCAACAGTTAGCCAATTCTGGCATTCATCTGTCATCACTAAAAGGAGTAAACTGTAGCAGCGGTAATATGTTTCCAGTTGCTAATGCAAAGCTGAAGGCAATGCTATAAGGACTATTCCTCCATCAAACACTGAACACAGTAAACCAAACGAAACAGTACTAAACTAGGAAACCACAAAGCGAGCTGACACCACAGGAACAAGAATAAAATTTTATGTTGAGCGCTTTCGTCACAAATTACAGTTGACGACTTCAGAAAATACAGAGTATCACCCCACAGCTCCTTAAATACTCATTACAAAGACATCAACATGTGTGTTGAACATCATTTATATTTAAAGATACAGACTCCCTTATTCTTACATACAAAACGACAAGTCATGTTGCACTGCTTAAGATATCTAATAATGTTAAAAACGTTAAGCCTAAGATGTGAACTTGAGTTATATGAAATAGTAAAATATTCTAATAATAATGTTGTAATAATATAATAATAAAAGTTAACAAATTACATAAAAAAGTTTGCTTTTAGTTTCAAAAAACTAGTCAATGACACCATATCATTCAGTTCTGGATTACTGTTGGCATTAACCCTCAATTGCCATAACAGTTCTTTATATTCAAGTAAATATTCTGTAGGGCCTCCCCTCTCATCCACTGTAAGTTGTTCAAGAACTGTGAATTTGAAATTGTGACCTGGGTAGGTATTGACATGTTTAGCAAGTGAATTTTTTAAATTCACTTTCCTAATGTCATATAAATGCTGGTAAATATGTGGAGTTAGTACATATAAGTTTGGGGGCACTGTGTGTCCTGCCACATAAGGTTTGCAGGGGGTGTATTTCGTTATTTGCTGAAAGTGTCTCAGTGATTTCATTCTGCAACATTGTTACTTAATAACATTGTTTTTTAAATCAACATCAATACATGTGATATTAGAAAATTCTATGCTGAAATCCACAGATTATTTTTATTATTAGTAGTAGTACTAGTGGTACCTTTTTCTAAATAGCATCAGATTTAAATTATGTCTGTTATCCACTAATTTCTCTAATCACTAAAGGACTTATTTACTCATAAGTAATGACAAGTAAGTAAGCAGGTCCTTAGTGATTATAGAAAATTTCACACGTTTTTTTCTGCATAGACACAAACACACACTTGCGCGCAGACACACACACACACACACACACACACACACACACACACACACACACACTTGATAATGCTGTTACAATTAATGACAGGCATGCCGTTTTATATACTTGCTTAGTTACATATAAGAGCAAAAATTAAAATTCATAAAGAGACAAAACAAATTAATACACAATAGGCCAAATCCAGAAGAAACATGTATTTTGGGAAAATAGCTTCATCTTCAACTTTATTACAAAGCTCTAGCTGCACCTGCAAATGGTCTATTGTGATCAGTGTACTATCCTGTTAAACAAACCAAATAAATAAGTACATACATGCAAGCATTCCAAGTTAACATAAAAAAGCGGACTCTAGGCTTCATGATAAAGGATGATACAACTCAAGTACAAGTTAACAAGCTCATGGGCCAGCTGTTGTTCTTCCCATTTTTAAAAATGGCAAGCGCTGTCATTCTGAACACCAATAAGCACCAGTAAGCCAAAGCTTCCCTATAGTCATAGTCCCAAAGTGGCAGAAAATTGAGAAAGCCACACAATTAAGAGATGATATGTATTGCTAGCATAATGCCACAGACTAATAATACTGTATTAGTATACACTCAGCAGGTAGAAGGTCGAAAAACTGAAGCCAGAAATACCAGAAATTCTAGCATTGTATTCAACAAAGGCACACAATTGACTATACAGCTGTTTGTAGCAATTTGTATGCAAGATAACTCTTTTCAGGCTGGGTAGAACAAAACCACAATCAGACGGCATTGTGCAGAAAACAATGACCTTTCTTGGAGCTATAAATAATCTTAAAACTTTATCAAACTTTTAGAAAGAGTTATTCATCTGAAGCCTCCACATAACAGGTGTAAGCAGTGAGTGCAGAAAATGCTGACCCACAAAAACATTGCAGCACTTCTCAGGTAAGTCCATTCAATTCCATTCTACAAAAGTTAACAAAGGAAACATAACTTGGGGTGCAAACAGCAAAGTAACAGGAAGGAAACAGAAAGCATCTCTAAGAGTGAGCTGTTGTCATCTCCGAACATATGCTCTCCTCTGTGTTTTTGTCTAATAAATAACATGACCGGAAAACTTAGGTGACACAGAATGGGAGGAGTTGTAGTACTGATGCAAGATTCTGTCCACAAATTCTATGAAGATGTGATAGGGTGGTATGACAAAGGAGACAAGGGTCATGAGAACAACCATATAAAAATTGTTTGGCTTCTTGAACATAGAGTGTGAAAGCATCATGCAGAGCTTTGGCTCCTTCATAGTTGACTACTTCAGTTATTCTCCTAGGACATGTGTGTTTTTCTGTGCTATTCACCTAAAGTGTTGTTGGTGGCATTCTTTCACTGGAGAGTCCTTACTAATGAAGTACTCTAAAGTTACACCACAATAACTGGTGACTAAACGAGTGATCTATAGCTGACAGAAATACTAACTGACATTATTTTTATTTTTTTGTAACACTGCTTACAAAGAAATGAGACATCTTTGGGAATCATCTACTGAGAAGGGAGATGAACTCCTCATTCTGACATTTATATATTACACAGTGCAGCAAGGACCGATTCATTCATTCCAAAACTATTAACACCTTCCTAAAAATAGAGCTAGGCAATGCTAGTGTAACAAAGCTGTTTATTGATTTACCACAGATAGTGTGCTTTGACAACACATATGCAGAGTGGTTAGATGTAAATTGAATATAGTGCTTGTCAACTAGAGATACTGATGAGGGAGAAAAGACATTTTCTGAAAATGAAACAAAAATCACTATTTTGAGAGTTTTAAAATTAAGAATTAAAAAAATCTATTTAATTGTAAAAAATGATCTATGGCACATATACATTTGTAAATTAGAAAAAAAAAAACAGTATCTGGCTGATGAAGAAGTGATGAGGGTCTGCCTGCTTGCCTTCCTTGGAGGAATGGGGCTAACATGATAAATCAAAAGCACTCCCTCTGTACTAGTGTAGACCAGAGTAGAGATCAGCAGCAAGGCTGCACAACCAAGTGGCTTTGGTACACCTCTGCCCAATGGCCCATAGAAGGACCATTCCCAAGTAATAACCCTGCATTGCTGAGCTCAACCTTTAAAATGATGCAAGCTCATAGGTGGTATGGCCAACATTAGGAGTTTTTGCCCTACTGTTTATGGGTATATCAGCAGTTATACAGTCTTTCCCCTTCTGTGTTTATCATTTTATCAGTTTAGATGGTGATCTGGCAATCCTAAAACAGATTTTATCTCCTGTATAGATTTTACCCTTGGGTATTGAATGAGAGGACCATCGCATTTATTGTATCTGACAAGACATGATAAATTCCCGTTGATAAAAGTCAAATTATATCTGGTTTTAAAATGTCCTCTGAAAATACTTCCCCTGAATTTATGTTTATTTATCATGAGAACCCATTCAGGATTTCCATTTTTTTATTGTTGTTTTTTTGTCAAATTCCATATTCTGACATTCTAAAGTCCCCCTGGATACCATCTCAATGCCTTAATTTCTCTGAACAGCAAATGTCTTGTAGCTTATTCATTCATTTCGGGTAAAAGTCAGGAGCTAGGAATTATGCTATCATATCATGAACAGGTAGTAGCTGTCTGTTGTCATCACATGGCATTGTTATGATTTATTTTTCTCACTTGCGACTGTAAATGCATTCATGATTCCAGGTATGCAGTCTTCAGTTGGGGTACTATGTACCTCTATTATAAGATTCCTTCCCCTTCAGGTATACAAACTGATATTATTTGCTCCATTCCCATCTTTTTTTCTGTGAGTTTCTCCAAATTTTGAACCACTATGTAAATTGCCCTTACCTGTCTATTACATGCATTCTCCTAATTTCACTAACTGAGTGTTCAGGTCATATAATTGCACAATATTGTGGGACTTTAAACTGAAATAACCAAAACAGGTAAAAGAGGGTGAAAAACAAGTATGGTTAATAATATAAGCAATGTGTGACAAAGGAGTGTAAACAGTACACATGTATCAAAAAGGATCTTCTTAAGAGCATCTCTAGCTGCTTTAATAGTAATCACAGTTATTAGTCAGCAAAGAACAAGCTATGGTCTTTTAGAGAGTAGAATATTACACTTTCAGTTATCTAAATGATTCTCTATTTTTTTCTAGCCTTCATGGAGCTGATAATAAGCAGATGGCAAAATGTATTAATGTATCTAAAATAATGAAAGCTCACTCTGTTTTCTAGTCACTCTTTTCCTGTATGTGATTATTGTTTAATGTATAGAATTTCTGAGATCTATGATATGTGTGAGCAATAATTCAAAGTGGAGGATACAAATTTCTCGCAAGTTGTAAGGTTTGGTCCTAAGAGTGATGGCTGAAGGATGCATTACTCTGAGCAGAAGGAAGAAAAGGCTCCCCTACAGTTTCTCAATGTGAAATTGTTTGAATGTCGGTAGCACGAAGAAAAAAAGAAAGGTGTAACGTTGAATGCTGTTTTCCATAGGAAATTGCTGCTGGTGTGATTTCATACTGTGTACAATAATTCACTTGTTTTTGGAGATTTTGCCTTTCTTTGAGTTGGTACAACTGTGGAGCTGGTACATATATATATATATATATATATATATATATATATATATATATATATGTGTGTTTGTGTGTGTGTGTTTATATATATATATATATACATATATATACATTTATATATATATATATATATATATATATATATATATATAAGTTCAGGTGATGCAAGAGGGCTTACAACCATGAAAAAAACAATTAAAATGATTTTTTCACCCTTGAGCATTTTAATTATGTTTTTATCTTTCAGCTCGTCAGCTTTCAGGAAGTCAAAGATTCATACTAAAACCATAAGAAAGTGCAGTGGCAGACCATGCCCCTACCTGGTACGCATGGAATATTATGGTTATGACACGATCTTTGTGTTATATTTAGTGGTCTCATTTTCAGAGGTGAATGAACTTTAAAAAAATAGAAACAAGCATAGGTAACACCCACTCATTGTGGGTGATTAATATTGGTATTTTTTTCTCAAGTCCTGGCACTTTTTTTTTTTTAAGAATGATTTTTATAGGTTTTAATTAATTTTGTAGTAGTGGAAAGTGTATAAAGCATAGTTCAGCTTATAATACTATACTATTATACATTAAAGCAAGTAATTCTTTAGAAAAGTTGGTAATAAATAGTTACTCTAGTTTTCTTGACTTTTAAAGCAAACATGCTCATCTTAATTTGGTCTCACTAGAAGCATACACATAATGAACAAGTCACAAGAGCAGTAAATCATATTGTCTTAATAAACAATGGACACTATTCTTTCACATGGGAAGTTTGCGACTAGTCAGGAAAATATACACATTTATTCTAATTACTAGAAAATAGACTACAGTAGGAAAGTTTACAAATTGAAATTAATAAAAGGCAATGCTTTTATTTCAATTCCACAACAGTAAATGACTGCAGGGAAAACCTGAGTATCATATTTTATTCATCCCAGAAACCCTCTGGCTACTCATTGTTTTACATGCATGTCCCAAATTATTGTGATAAATGTGTTTTCAGACTACAGAGAAATATAAAATGGGTCATAGCAATCATTGTTTGATGCCAAAGAGGTTAACATTTGTCTAGCAGATTTTATCTTGGGAATGAAAACAGTAATTTGCAGGGCAGATGTCAACTCTGGGACTAATTTGACATTTGTTTGTGCTGATTCAGGTGTACCATTATATAGCTTGCCTCTGAAAAGTCATTTGTCTTTGTCAGGAGGCAACTATAACATTTTTAATACTTATCAACTTGGTCAGTGCACTGATTTTTTTTTATAAATTTAAATCATAATATAAAGTTTCAAAAGTAAAAAAGATTTTTCAGCCTGATAGCTGTGCATTTTCTTAGCCACATTTTAATTGCTTTCCCATTTTTAACTGAAACTTGATTTTTCACTGTTGTTTTTAAGTAGCTGTAGTCGATTTTGCCATGTATAGCCACTTTTTGTAACAATAGCTTTCTATGTATGTTTCCAAGGGCAGGATCACAAAATGATAATATATTTCTGGAGATTAGCCTGTGCATTATCTCAAAATGTACAACTGAATACATATGCTTGTAAATATGCATGAACTATAATCAGATATTGTATTCATTCCATATAATTAAAGATTGTCTGAAAAAGTGACATTATACAGGTTCATCATGATAGATACAAAGCTATAGGACATTATCTACTGTTAAAATGGCAAAAGTAATGAGAAACTGCTCTGCATCTCACTTTACAGGTCAAATAAATTATTTAATGTGCTGTTTGAATTTAGTATAATTATTAAAACAACAAGCAGAGGCACCATTCATGGCAATATTAATGTGATTGAAAAGTACATATACATAGTGCACATATTAGATATAATCAGTTTGGAATGACCCATTTCAATAAACATTTTGGTAATTAACATTTTACATCCTATGATACATGTTAAGGTATCACTTTGTTCTGTAAGAGATATTCATCTTCTTGGAAACAGAATGAAGAAATTTAAAAAAAATCACATGCTGACAGTCTCTATGAACAATGGATGGATGGGCAATCAAAATCTTAATTTTTTTTATCACAACCAATCAAGAACTCAACTTTGATTTATGCAAGATGTATATTTATTTATTTAATTTATTTATTTTATTTTACATTTGTTTACTGGGAGAGTCCGACTAGGAACGTAGGCCATTTTCAGATGAGGTAATGGGAGAAAATTACATACATAAAAAGAACATGAATGGGCAATATACAGACAGTATTGCTCCAGTAGAATTGATAGAAAGTTACATGTTAAAATAACGCATGAACATATTACAAAATGTACAGACATTTATACAATATAGGTTTTTTTTTCTTTCTTTTTTTTTTTTTTTTTTTTTTTTTTTTTGAGATAAGCATAGAGGGATACCAGTGAAGCTTTCAAGAGAGGAATAATTCATTAAGCAAAGAAGGCTTACAGAGAAAATCAAAGGGAGGACATGATGTGGAGGAAGAGGAAAAGCGTTTCAGGAATATAATAGTTTACAAAAGATAATTTGGTATAGTTAGGGTAGGTAAGGGGAAGCTGTGGGAGAGGGGAAGTAGAAACAAAAGGGGTGGTTGAAGTGTTTCAGTTGGTTCTAATATTGAGAATGTTGATAATATGAAAGAGTGTAAGGATCCTTAAGGAAGAAATATGAATAAGATGGGAGGGGGGATTAGCCCGGTGTGCTACATGCGCAAATCCAGTTTATGTTTTTGGTAAAGTGAAATTTGAGTAGTTTCTTAAAGTTGAGTCAGTTAGGGGTTGTTAGGATGGACTGTAGGGTGGAATCCCACTGTCTGAAAATGTAATATGAGTAAAGTGAATCGCCTGCTTTGTAGTTAGATTTGGTAATATGTAGGAAGGATTTGTTTGAGGAGTGGAGGGCTTAGGAGTTCAATTGTGCATTGAGCAACTGGTGTAAGGCTGGGATATTCTCTTTTTTGGTGAATGAGTTTGTGGGCAACAGTGAGTTGGGTAAATAATAGTTGTTGGGATAGTTCCAGCCAATTTAATTGCCATAATGCCAGGTAATGGTGAGCTCTCTATGGAGCATTTGTTGTGATTTTTTTATAACAGACTTCTAGTTTTGTTAAGTCAAATTTATTTAGATTAGTGAATATACAGGATGCATGTAGTAAGGTGGAGAGGAATTGCATTCTAGCTATTTCCAGTGTAGTGGTTGTGAGGAAGGGTTTAATTCTGCAGAGAGAGCCTAGCTTTATGAGTATTTTTTGATGGCTTTCTCTAGGTGTATATTGAATTTTGTTATCGATGGTTACTCCTAGAAGTTTGGTGTGAGATACTGTGGTTAAGATAGTATTCTCTGATGAGTGTATTTGAAATGAGGTGGAGGAGTCAGGTGATTTACTAGGAAGAAACAGCATGAACTTAGTTTTGTTTGGGTTAAGTATTAGTTGAGAATCATTTAACCAAGATTTGATAGCAGAGACGACTTGTGTTGTAGCTTGAAGTTGTTGTAGAGTGGTGTCAGTGCAGATGAGTGTAGAATTATCTGTGTATTGAATGATGGTAACTAACTGGGTGGCAGTGTGGAGCTTGTCTGTAAAAATGGTAAAGAGAAGTGGTCCCAGGATTGAACCCTGGGGAACTCCCATGTTTACTGATTGGCAGGAAGACAGCTCCTGTTGCCACTTGCCTTCTTCTTGGTAGCCAGTTAGATAACTGTGAAATCAGACAAGAGTAGAGTGACTAAATGTAAGGGAGGCTAACTGGGCAAGGAGTTTTTTTGTAGGAAACTGTGCTGAATGCTTTTGAGAGATCCTGGAAGGTTGAAGATACAATTTTGCCCTCATTTCTATAAACAGGAGAGCTGTTGTGGTACTATGGTAAGGCCGAAAGTCATGTTGTGCATTTGTTAGGAGGTTGTTAGATAATAGATAACTCATAAGCTGAGTATGAATGTATTTTTCTAATATTTTAGCTAGTGGTGACAAAACTGTTATACAGAAAAAAAAACAACCCTATTAGGAACCATAGTATTACAAGATACTATTTCTGCAGAGAAGAATCCTTATATGTACTCTATGCTAAATATGGAAGCATTCATGTAAATAATGTATATATGTTGTAAGAATGTTG
Organism: Protopterus annectens; assembly: GCF_019279795.1. Lineage (NCBI taxonomy): Eukaryota > Metazoa > Chordata > Ceratodontiformes > Protopteridae > Protopterus > Protopterus annectens. The sequence goes on from NC_056728.1 coordinate 1,654,315,172, forward strand.
TTAGAAGACTTGTTTGGAAATTACCTGTGTATTTCTCTGTCAAATGTTTGTATGACTAAGGTGAAAAATAATAAAAAAGTATTATTGAAAAAAAAATTGTGATTGGTCTATAGTTTGATATTTTGGTAGATTTTCCATCTTTATGGAGTGGGGAGATGTATGATATTTTACAGAGGTGTGGTACTTGTTGTTCAGTGATGGGGTGGTTAATAAAATGGGGATAGGGTATGCTGGGGCATCTGCAACTTGTCTGAGTTATTCAGATGGGAAGTTGTCAGCAGCTAGAGAGGATGTTTTCAGTTACTAAGCAATATTTTGAAGGTATTGGTGGGGACTGGTTTAAAGTGGAAGGTACTATTGTTATCATATGGAAGGGCTGGTATAGGTGATGGGAAGTTGTTTTGTTTTTTAGTAAGCATTACTATTGCAGTGGTAAACAATGTATTAAATTGTTCAGCTATATTGTCTTGAGTAGAAGTGGCTGTTGGGGGTGGGGTTGTTTGTTTGCCTGGTTGTTGTAATTTTTTAGGGTGGGCTAGAATTTTTGTGGGCTAGTATTATGTTTTTTCCTGGATGTTAGTGTAGTAGTTCTTTTGTCTGTCTGTATTTGGAGTTTAGCTTTGTTTCTTAGATTACGGTAGCAGTTGAGATTAGCTTGGGTTTTATTAGCATTCCTGTGTGCCCAGGCTATATCCTTTTGCTTTAGTAGGTTTTGGTTTCTGTTTTTAGCCATGGTGCATAATTTGCTTTGCTCCTAATGGTTCTTAATGGGGCTTTTTTACTGAAAATGTTGAGGAACGTTGTATGGAAGTACTCTATGGCATTATCTAGGGGAAGTGTTTTGATTGGTGTCCAGTTACTTGAGAGTAGAAGGGTATTGAATATCTCAGGGCTGAAGTCCTTTTCTCCTTTTCACTCCAAAATTGCCTATGTGTGGTCAGTCTTGGGGGATTTCTTTGCCTTAGTAGGTATGTTGGAAGGTGGTCGCTGATGCTGTCGGGAGACAGACAAATTGCAGGTTATGGGTTGTTTACTTGATTAGGAACTAGTCGAGTGTTGGTTGTCTGTTTGAGGGTTTGTCTATTCTAGTTAAGGTTTGGATGAGTTGTTTAAAGTCATGTAGGTTAATAAAGTTATTGAGGTTTTTAATATTGTATATGCTCCAGTCACCATTGAGGTCACCCATTATAATGGTTTCTTGAGGGAATAACAGTGACGTGTAATGGAGTATTTCTTCTATTGTCATGAAATTATTGCCTGGAGGGATATATGCAGCAGTGATGATTAGCTGTTTGTTGGAGTTCATTCGAGTTTGGTGAATAAAATTTCTGCATTGTTAAAGGACTGATTGGTAAGTTCAAGCCTTTCTAGTTTTTTGTACCCTTACTGATGTATATTAATTTTATGGTCACAAGCTGGGAGGATAGGGGAAATATTCCAGTAAAGTGCACTTTTGTCTTACACAAACATTGATCCTTGCAATGTCTATACATCAAGGATATAATGTCCAAGGAAATGTAAATTTTGTTTACATTTTTTAGCTAGTTTCAACCTAATTAACTGGTTCTTGACCACATGATGGGAGGTCATCAGTACACACATCTAAAACCATTTCTGCTTAGAAATCAGTGACAAGATCTTCAAATTTGTTTTCATAAAATCCTGTATTGTATCAGATGTAGCTTAGGATCACTATTGACTTGCTATAATGTCAAAATGTGTGTGTGTGTATTCATTATTACTTACTGCAGCAGTTTTACTTGAAATATGAAGAAAGGGCAGCAATAATTTCTTGACTGATTCACATAGCGTTTACCATTTTAAATATGGATAAATAAATATGAAATGTATTTCATATTTAAATAGTAAGCCATACATCATAAGCATACAACAACACTGGAGTGATGGTGATAGGTACTATTGTTTGTTGCACCGGTTATTTTGAATTAAACGTCATGTTAACTATTTAACTGTTCATAAGAATTTACTTGATGATCAGTATCACCTTTGGCATTTAGCAAGAGATAGCATTGGTTTAATTAGTTCTGATAAAGTCCTGCACTTAGAAAGGCCAAAAACACTTAACTCTGGTATAATAAAATAAAGTTTCAATGTATTGTTTTGGACATTTGCCTTCGGCTGAATTCTTGCCATTTCACTGTGACCTCAAGGTGGATCTTGTTTCTTTTGATTACTACTGATGGTGATTATGACAATGTTTATGTTTGTGTGTCTCTGTGCATGTATATGTGTGTGTGCCTGTGTGTATGTGCATATGTATGTCTGTGTGTATGTGTGTGTGTGTATATCATCATAAGTTAAAACTGTTCAAAAATGCAGCTTAACAAGTTGTTCAGGCAGCTTCACTTATCAGATGTTCTGTTGTAGATTTTTGTCTTTTTCCTACTCAATAGCTGATTTATACTTCCATGATAAATATAAGAGATACATTTATTGTGAATGATAGCCAGACAACAAAGAAGTAACTTGTGTAAGAACCCCACATCTTTATGATAGAAACTACACCGGATATTAAGAGATAATTCTGTGAATGTGGTGCTGAATGGTAAAGCACAGCTTCATAACTCAGGACATCTCACTTTAAAGAATATGTTAAAAAAATATGATCACATGTTTAGGAAGAGTTATTTAAAAAAAGTTTTGGTGAATGCAGAGTAAAAGAGAAAAAATGAAAGAAGACTAGCATCTCACAGATGAGTGCATGTATCATAATACACTGAGATATCTGTACAACGGAATCAGTACAGGGTTTATCCACAAATTATCCACAAATAACCAATAAAGGCAGATGTGGATAAATCTTTGCTAGTCAGGCTTGAGCATTATGTGTTGCTGTTGTGCAATGACAGTATTTAAAACAGAAATGTCTTACCTTTGTAAAATAATGTCATTGAATTACAGATTTTAATTTTGGTTAAATCTCTTCTCGCTCACTTCAGTGTCTAGAAATATCTTAATCACGATCTGCACCTGCATAATACTATGTATGTGCCGATGTTTGCACAGTATACATAATTTAGTGCCATGTGCACCAAGTTTTAATGGAGTCATGCTGTTAACTGTTTAAATTAGGAGGATGCATACCCCTGGTGTCCTGTGGGTGTTTTTCTGGGAATGTTTTTAAATGATTAGATATTCTTTTGCTTTGGAGACAATTACCGCATGTGTGGGAATGTGGTCCTTTCTCACAAAACATGCAGCTCTTTGAGATTCTCCATTTTCTGTCAGACACAAAGCGATGGCTACAATGTGGTTTGTAGCCTCAGCTGTTATAAATACTGTATGATCTGTTTTGTGTCTTAACTTTCTATCGTGGGTTCTCTACAATAAAAATAACTGTTTAAAATTTATATATGCTCACATTTATTTATTTATTACTTTTTTTTTGCTGTTTTCCCTCTAACAACTATCATCTTTTGTGTTTTCACAGTCTCACTCTTTCTCAATCATTCTTCTTTACTTTTAAACTTTTTTATAAAGATTATGTTCAGGATTCCATAAACTCTATACATGGTTTGCTAAAACTGTGTGTGCATCATGGAGTGACATGTATGCAATAGTTTGCTGATTTGTATTCAATAAGTGGCTCTACATGATGTGTAGAGTTTCACAAACATGGTAAACACTGTGGCATGCAAATTCCTGCATAAGCAGCAGAAGTGTATGCTAATCAACCAATCCAAGATGACAGAGCCATTCAACAAGTTATACAGCAACTGTGTACACTTAGTATAGCCTTTTGCCTTGTATTCCAAAACCTACTAGAATATACCCACAGAAAATACACTAGAGGGAGGGAATGTTAGGGTCTGCTGCTGCTCTTCTGCATGTGTATGCCCAACAGGCTGAAGTCTATGCTGCTGCTGCTAAACTCGAGCAAGGAGGAGAGGGATATTTAGACCCATATAACTTTTCATAGTATGCATGAGGTGGAAATAATAGAGGACTACAGAGTTGATAGAGACATACTCCAGGAACTCTGCAATGACTGACATCCTCAAATGAGAGCAAGGGCAGACCAAGGGGAATCAATACCTGTGAAGACTAATGTATGTGTAGCACTTAGAATATTAGCTACAGAAAACTTTCAGATAGCCTCAGGGGACATGCTGGGGGTGTCACATGCATCAGCATCAAGGATTCTACAACAGTTCCTGAATGCTATGCTACAACATGCCCATGACTATATATATATTTCTCCCATACTCCTGAGAACAGAGCTAGAACCATGCAGGATTTCTACCCTATAGCACACTTTCCTGAAGTCTTGGGTGCCAAAGACTGAATGCACATTGATATCAAAGCATCACCCGGGGAACAGAGAAGGGTCTACATTAACCGATAGGGGTTCCATTCCTTTAATTGCCAGGTCATTTGTAATACTAAGGGAATCATCCTGAATGTGTGTCCTGGCAACCCCAGCAGTTACCACAACTCCCATATCTGGCCCAATTCACAGCTCTACCAGAGGTTTTCCAGGCTTGATATCACATGAAGCCATATACTGGGGGATGCAGGGGATGCACTCAAACCTCGGCTGATGAAGCCCATTAAAAATGCACAGACAACCACAGAGGAATGCTATAATGAGGCACATGCTCAAACAAGAAATATGATTGCTTATGTGTTTGGGTTGCAGAAGTCACAGTTCTGGTGCCTAGATACATCAAGGGTGCTATGCAGAATGATCCTGGCACTTGTGCAGAAATTATCACTGTATGTGCCATTCTACACAATATCATCCTGTGAAAATAACTGCACCAAGACAATGATGGGCTACAAGCAAATGCTCAACCATCACTGGCAAGATCATCACATCCGTATGCAAGTGAGGAGACAGAGGGGGAAGCCCCTGCTGCTGTGGGTGTATGTAGACATAGGCATGCGCAATATGCCCTCAATTTGGCCAAGAGGCAATGGATAGCACACATGCTGACCACCTAAGGGTTAGAACTTTCATCCTATGCACATACATATAGTAAAATTGATACCAGGCAATGCTCACAACCTTTACTTACCCATGTAATGATTGTGTACTGCTAGCATCAGACAGATTCAGCCTTGAATTACAACATTTGTAACTAAATGACTACAAGGTAAGTGTTGAGCCCGTAAAAGAAAAGCAAATGTGTAAAAACATGAATAAATGGCAGATACCTGCATACTGTTACTTGAAAATGTACCTAAGTAGAATGTATGTGAGTTGTCCAGCAATGACATCAGTGTGTGACAGCAATGACTTATAGGTTCATAGGTTGGTACTAGGCTATTGGCCCTAGGGCCTATACAAGCCTAGCCATAGCAATTCCCTGGCTATTTCTTCCTAGAATATTTACTTCCCTGGTCCCCTGTCTAGCAGGGTGACTGACGTGATCTCTGGGGTGAATTTCTTATCTCCCATCCAATCGTCAAGGTTCCTTTTGAAGAGGGCCAAAGAGGCGCTCAGCTTGACATGTATGGGCAGTCTATTCCAGAGTATAGGGAGTCTCTGGGTCAGGAACCTATCCCTCCAGCATGTTTTGTTCATTGTGATGACCAGATTTAGATACCTGGGGTGTGTAGCCTTGAGCGATTGGGATTTCTTTAAGTGTAGTATGTCCAACAGCACTGGGTTTGACATGGCCTTTTATGTTAAGCAGGGATCACCCATGAGTAGGCAATATGCGACAGAGTATAGCTGGAGTGTTTTTAGACTGTCAGCATAGGCACAGGTGGACAGTGGTCTCACTTTCCATAACCACATAGCCACAACAGTGAGGAAATCCTTCTATGTGGCAGACCTCATCACTAAGGGCTTTTCATCCAGAAAAAAGGAGGTCATTGCCCCACTGTACTCATCCCTCATTAGACCCATTATAGAGTATAATGCCCCATTTGGTATGTACCTCACAAGACATCTGCAACAGTTGGAAAGGCTGTAGAAATACCCCACTAAAAGAATCACAGACTTACAAAATATATATTTATGCAGTTTATTAGCTAATATAACTCATACATCTAAATTACCCAGTACAGAAAATTCATTCCAAACTCTACTTATCCCTACATTCTCACAAGTGGCGCAATAAGCATGACTGCCATATCAATGATTTCAAGGTAGGAATTATAAAACTAAAATGCTGTAATAAATCAGAAAAAAATTCCAAGTAACATCACCAATATATATCCTAAGCACTCATTTAGCTATCCACCCAGAGCATCAGACAATATACATATATAACTCTGAATCAAAAAGATAGAAACAAGGTGATGGCAATGTTATTATCATTTTTGCAGGGTGGGGGTTGGGTGGGCAGGAGGCTAAAAGTGATACTAAAGAAGAGAGTGTGTGTATAAGTAAAAAACAAAGGTAGGCAGAAATGTACATAATATCAAATGGCCACTGAGACAGAATGACCTGCAACCCTAATTAATGCCTCATGTAGGTGGAATGTGTTGGTGTCTGTATTGGCACCCTATGAGAAATGAGTCTGTGAGTGTCTGCATGAACACAACCAAGCTATGTGCTAGCACTGTTTCCTGGCATGTCTGACAGGTGTGAGCCATGCATGGTAGCGGTATCACTTCATTGTCATCATTACCCCTAACCATGAGAACTGGCTTTGCCAGAAGTTGCATTTGCATATGCATGCTCATGGCCAGATGTAATGGTGCTACTTGAATGTGAGTGATGTCTGCCAGATGAAATCTGTTCACAACTACACCCAGGTTCATAACCTCACCACATCTGCATATAGACACCTTAACCACTGATGAGGCAGTGGAAGTAGTGTCACTCTGGGAGTGGGATTGGGGATGGCCACATTGGATAACACCAGATGATGCTGCAACCCTATTGCCCCATGGATGTTGTCCCCCTCCCACCAGACATTATATTACAGACACTGCCAGTTCCCATGTGGCATTCATTTGACCCATTTAATTAGCCACCTGTTGGAGGTAGTCGTGCACATCAGCTTGTGCCACATCTAGAAACCTAAGCATGTCATTGGAGTCCCTAGTGGAACATGCCTGTGCCTTCCTGATGCCCTGAAACATAAGTCAAGTGGAGTGTAATGACACATCAGCCTCAGGTGGAGGGCGGATGACAGGCCTCCTCCGGTCACCCCTACTAACTCTCCTGAGTGGCACTTTGGCTACAACCAGAGCCAACTGGCACTGAAACTGCAGTAATTACACTACCCTGATCAACTGTGTCACCCTCAACCTGTCCACTGTCTGAGGCCTCAGTGGAATGAATATGCCTAGACATACTGACTGTCTCTGAAGAAAATCCAAGGGATGTGTGAGTCATAACCTCAGTGTCAGATTCAACCTCTGCACCCACTGACTTTGCCTCTGTTTGGCCACCATCATAATCACAGCCTACCGATGCTCTAACATTAGGTGGTAGGAGTTCTACACTTCACTGTTAGGATCACTTGTGAAAATAAGAAATAAACACAGGAATGAAATTACTATTCCCTTAAATATTAACCCAAAATATGTAAATAAAAAGTAATATTGTTTGCACAATTGAAGTTGCTATATCAATACAGACCCTCATTACACCCTTCTCACACATACAGATAATATATATCAAATAATACTTAGTAAAACCAAAAACAGAAAAAAAAAATTGTTTACCACGTGCAGTTGTCTCAACACTTTGCAGGGAGGATTGAGCTGGAAGAAATGAGGCAATGAAAGGATGTCAATTAATCATCACAATGCGAATAACACAAGGGCACAAAATACACAATAATCTATATGCCCTGTAATAAATATCACTAACTGAAACCTGTCTGACTCATCCACCCACTTCCATGTCTACTGAAATACTCTCTTGTATAACTATGATTTAACAATAGGTACAGATAGAAAAAACACGTATCACAAGCTGCAGCAGCAAAATTATATTTTAGCCTACAAGCTAACTATGGTACCTATTCCACTAACCTCTCAGGCAGTGGACATGTTAAGAGTGACACAGCTAATCAGGGTAGTGAGATTACTCATTGCACTAAATATGTTAGCTACACATGTACACCCAAATGACATACCAAGTGTCCTCACAGAATGCCCAGTTTTTGCTTCATATTTTTAGTCTGTTCCTCAAAAAAATTTCAGTTTTCTGCCAAATCATTGAGAACTGAAGTCACAATATAATACTAAACAATGACAGATATTTCAGTTCCAGCCTTCATATCCTTTGAAAATACATAATAATGCAAAACCTGTTATTCTAGCAATTTACTAAACTTATAGGAGCAATATTTAAAATCTGTCCCTGTTTTTGGGCCATTTTCTACCAATTGTTTTGGCTTTGTCCAGATTTCTTGCACTGAGAAGTTGAGAGGTATGACAAGTGAGAATGCCCAAGTGTATGAGTTGTTAATACTGTATATGGAATGTGAATTGCTTGTATGCATATGATTTGATTGGTGTTGCAAAGCTGTGTCTCTGGCAGAGAGATAACCCACTACAACTGTGTTTTGTAAGTGCAATAGTTTGATGTCTCAAATTGAGAGTTGTGTAATTTATTAACCTTTGTATCACTTTTTTATCTTTATTTTTTGTTTTTACCACTTGAGCACAGTATGTGACTTAGCACAAATATGGTTAAGTGCCTAAAATTGTAAATTTAATGTAATTTGCCTTACAAAGTGCAAATACGCTTTATGGCATTGTATGGTGGTCAGCAACATGGATGATAATGACTCTAGAAATTACACACCTAACTCAACTGTCTCTGGCACAAGGTGTAAATACATTCAGCTACAAAAGAGAGAACATAGGTGCAGCAGGCTTAGAGTCCCCCCGTAGTTATTTTTACTGAGGAAGGGTCATAATGGCTATTTGTACAAGTAATATGTATACTATTGCCTTTTACATTTGCACAAAGCCTACCTATGCACAAACAGTTCAGTATCTAAGGAAAAAAGTAAAAAAAAATACTTTGGTTTGTCTTCCTGCACTCAAACAGGTTCTGCGGTGAGGCACAGCCATTAGATCTCTGGACATGCTGCTTGGCTTTCCCTGTGGTGCAAGGTGTATGTGCAATGAGTTTATAGTCAGAGCACAGCTGAGTTAGGGTTCTAATCCGCCATACTGTACTTGTTAGTAAGGGTCTCCCAATGTAATTTTATGTAATACAACATAACAATAGCTATGTATAGCAGGTTGACTGAGCAAGCACATACCTTTGTAGGTATCATATGCATTATGTGTGTAACTGGTTTATCATGACATCGATGATGTAAAAAATGCGCATATCTGAGATGTACACAATAGTTTACTGACAATCATCTAAACCCCTTCCATAACTTAGATGCAACCTTAAAAAGAATGTTATATGAGGTATGTACCACAAATCACAACTTAATTACTAAAGTAATGCAAGTCTATAAATTTCCAGTATATTATCACATTTTAGTCTTGCATCACATATCAGAATGCATAAGCCAGGACCTTGTAATGTCACACACATACAGTCTTAACTGAATTATAGCACCAGTCATTCTTTAAACTGTGTATCTATGATGACCACAATTGGCAAATACTTCCTCTGTGGCAGTGAGGAATAATAACCTATGTGGAAATGTATATATTCTCTGTTCTACATAGGTTTGAATCCCACATTGTACAAATTACTTTTAACAGTATGTAAGTCCCCAAGATTGTTGTCAAATGATCTCAATGGTCCCTCCAAAGTCATGGCTTAAAGGCCAAGTCATTTACCATTTCATTGTTGAGCATTATACAAAGTGTGACCAGGTAAAACAGCATCATCATTATCATCATCATCATCATCAGCCCTTTTTTTCCCATTTTATATATGGGGTCGGGGTATTGTGTTAACTGTTGCCATCTCTTTCAATTCAATGCCACACTCCTGCCTTCTTCAGAACTCATGCCTGACTGTTTTAGATCTCTCACACAATCCATCCACCTCTTTGTTGGACATCCTTGTTTCCTCTTAGCTTCTTTCTGTGTATCCAAATCTTCTTCACCAGATTGTCTTCTGCTTTTCTGCACATGCGTCTGAATTATTGTAATCTGTTCTCTTTGATATTTTCTACAGTTGGAGCTACTTTAGCTTCTGCTCTTATGTCCTCATTTCTTCATCTTTCCAACAGTGTGCATCCTACCACCCTTCTCAGGCACTTCATTTCCATCACCTCTAGCTTCATCATCTGATCTGCATTTACTTCCCATGTTTCTGTACCATACAGTAGTATTGGTTGCACCACTGTCTTGTACACCTTACTTTTCAGCTTCTTTGGCATTCTTCTGCAATAGACAATACCTGAGATTCTATGCTAGTTGGCTGCAACCCTCTTATTCTAGCTTTGACCTCTTCATTCAGACTTTCCTTCTCTTCAACCACCCCTCCCAGATACATGACCCATTAACTTGTTCCACTATCTTTCCTTCTATGTCAACTCTCAGCTTCTTTTGATTTTCCTTAATTGCTGCTATTACCACTGTCTTATCTATGCTTAGTTTCATCCCATGTGTCTTCAGTCTTGCATTCCATTCCTCTGTCCTTTGCTGAAGTTCTTGCTTAGCATATCACAACATTGCTGATCTGCCCCTTCCAGCCTGTTAGCTAATATAGTCCATCACCAGTATGAACAGCAGTGGGCTCAGAGATGAACACGGTGTACCCCCACTCCCACTGGGAACCACCTGTGAGACCAAACGCTGTTTGTACTTGAGTCACTGGATCCTTGTACATAACCTGCACTAATTCTACCACTTTTTTGGGACTTCAGACCACCACAGTACTACCAAATCATCTTCTTGGGACCTTGTCATATGCTTTCTCCAAGTCTAGGAATGCTAAGTAGGACTGTTTCCCCATCTCTAGCTTCTTCTAAACTATCTGTCTCACTGAAAAAATCGGGTCAGTTCTGCTACATCTTGATCTGAATCCAAACTGCTCATCTAGCATCTGACATTCTACTACTCTGCATTATTATACAGTATTCCCTTTGTGTCATGTTCAGGTAATGATGGATGAAATGTTCATCTAATGTACATGGGAATTGTAATTACTGTGAAGAAGCATACTGCACACACTTTCAGAATATCTGGCTATACACAAATAGTTAGAATATCTGCAGAGTCATAATAATAATTTTGAAAAGATACACAAAACTAACTTGTGATTTGCAATGAGATCTGCAACAAAACTACTAGCTGTACAACTATATTGATGTAGGTATTACTGATAAAATTTGATGAAGGCATATTCTTTAATGTAGTCATTGAGAATCACATTTCCAGTCCTGATCACATTTACTTAACTAATACCATCCATTTGTAAAAAAATAAAAAGGGAATAAGTTGAATTTGAACCCTGGAGCACTTGGGCTCTGACCTGGGCTCACTGCTCTTACACACTGTCACACAGAAAGCTAGGCAGTGGGTGTATATTCCATACTCAGTACTGTCCATAGTACTGACAGTTGTGCTTCGCCACTTAGCCTGTTTGTGAGAAGGAAGGCATATTACGTTACATTTTTCAATATTTTCCTTAAGCAGGGAATTGTGTTTGCTGGCTGCTTAATGTTGCACAAATGAGGAAGGCAATGGCAACAGTTATTCATGTAATAAAACTTGGGCTCTAACATTTCAAAGACAGACTATAGCATGACCTTCATAGTAGTTGCCAGAAATTTCTCCCATAACATATCTTGCAAGCCACTTCACATGTCCAAGTTGAATTCATGAAATGCTAATCACACATGCGCTAACAATTTGCCATCATACATGCAAATCAGCTTCTTCATGATGCGCTTTGAGAAGATGTGCTTAGCATGTCTTACTCTGGTTACTGGGCTGTTATCTTTCATTGCATGGAAAGGCATTAATAAGCACAAGAGAAGGGTAGGACACATATTTTCTGATATTCATGTGTGCTCTGCAGCAATGCACTTCTGAATGATATATCCGCACTTGGTCCTTTTTCAAGTAGACTACAGAAATACAGAGCATAACTGCATTTTTACATTTAGTATGGGTTTATACTGACACTGGACATTGCATTGGTCATACATGCTCATAACACATTGATATTGTCACTAAATTGTATTACTGTATACATCACTTCATCTGAACATGAAGACACATGCCTCCACCCTTGCATTACTGGTGTTTCCAAAGTGTGTGTGTGTGAGTGTGTGTGTGTGTGTGTGTGTGTGTGTGTGTGTGTGTGTGTGTGTGTGTGTGTGTGTGTGTGTGTGTGTGTGTGTGTGTGTGTGTGTGTGTCTGCATGTGTGGGTCTACTTCTGTTTATCAAAAGTTCATTCCTTTGAATAACAGAATCATGACCCCATTTATGTGAAAGTGAACTTAATCAAAAGTGTACTTTCATGAATACCAGTTCACCAAACCGGAAATAAAAACAAAAACAACACTGCATCACCAAAGCACACTACAGTGGGGATAAGGAAATATACCTGTTTCCCCACTGTAGTGCAATCTTGGAGTTAGTATATATAAGTAGCGGGGGTGTGGGGGGTGCAGAGGGGCTTGCCCCTGCAAAACTGCTTTTGTAGTGTTTTTTTTGTTTTGTTTTGTTTTGTTTTTATTTCCAGTTTGGTGAACTGGTATTCATGGAAGTACATTTTCAGTTTAGGGAGCATGCTTATGTTATTCGAAAGAATAAGCTTTCGATAAACAGAAGTAGACATGTGAGCATATATGCGAGTGTGTGTGTGTGTGTGTGTGTGTGTGTGTGTGTGTGTGTTATCTGAACAACATGATGAGAAACCGATAAATATATGGCTAAGTTTTGCAAGATACATTCATGACAGCGTCTTTCACCTAGGTTACCTGAATGTATTTAAATGTATTTTGGAAAATTGCAATCACACAATTTTATCCCAAGTCCTTCCTTTGCCCACAAGTCTCATGACAGTATATGTTACCTGTGACACTAAAATGATGTATAAAGAACACTGTGACAATGATAATATCATATGCCTGTGATAGTGAGAGTGTTAAGTACTGTGTTCTCCAGCTTGTGTAATCAGTTAGGTAGGGGATCGAATCACACAACAGTCAGCTTGTGTGTATGTCTGTATGCTGAGTGTGTGTGCATAGTCATAAGAGCTTGACCTAGGTCTTGCTGCCATCACTCAGAAAATACTTTTACACTGGTACATGACTCTACAGCAATTTCATACAGCCCTGACACCATTATCTTCTCACCATACACCGATGATGTCATCTTCTATAAAATGCAATCTGACACTGTTAAAGTCAGACTTGTGCTATGGTTCTAGCATTAAGTGCTATGTTCTATAGCTTGTGTAAATATGTAGGATATCATATCTCACAACAGTCAATTTTACACTGGTACATGACTGCACAGCAATTTCATATAGACCTCCCAACATCATCTTCTTACCATACACTGATGATGTAATTCTCTATAAAGTGCTGTCTGACACAGTTAAAATCAATCTTGTGCTATGGTGCTAGCGTTAAGGACTCTTTTCTCTAGCTTGTATAAGTAGTTAGGTAGGGGATTTAATCTAAAAACAGTCAATGTTTGTGTGTCCTCATAGGTCTTTACTAAGTTAATGACCACAAAGACCTTTTTTAAGCCTAGCCATGCATCCCAAATCTCCACAACAAGATCTCATACCCTTGATAGGAGTAAGAAGGGGCTTGGGAGATGAATCATTTACAAGCAGGGGCCTGGAAGATGAACTATTTATAGGTCACTTCTCTCCATTAGAAACATAGGTGCCAAACTCAGGGTGAATTTCCTTTTCTTCATCTAAATGTCCAAGTTATACGTGAATTGGGTTAGGGAGGTACTCTGTTTCACAAGAACAAGAAGCCTGTTCCAGAGAAGAGGTAATCCATGTGATATGTACCTGTCTTTTCAGCAGGTCTTATTTATACACAGTCAGGGTTTAAGTCATTAGAACATGGAATTCTGGTGCTGTTTGTTTTGCAGATATGCAGGAGGTCTATCAGAGTGGGGTCTGGCAATGCCTTTTATGCAGGCATAGATCTCCCCTCATCAACCTGTAGGATACAGAATACAGGGATAGGGGCTTGAGGAAGTGTGCATAGGACATGTTACTTATGTCCTGTATTCTTTCAACTAGGAACCTCTCTGGACATTTCAATTGTTGGATATGCTTGATTACATACCAAAGGGTCTGTTGTACTCAATGATAGGTCTGATGAATACGAAATATCGTGGGACAATTACTTCTTTGGACATAGATGCCATACATTTCTTTATAAGTTGCACAACGTAGTATGATTTCCTCACTACTGTAGACATGTAATGGTCAAAGGCTAGATTACTGTCTATTTGTGTCCCTAAGTCCCTGACAACTGTGTCTACTCATAGGGGTGTGTTGACAATATGATAGTTACCAAGAATGGATGACTTCCCATCATATACTAGTATGCATTTCTTGGCATTTAGTTTTAATCCATGGCTCTGATATCAGTTATTTGTCTATGTCAGCCTTCCTGGAGAACATTTATGTTGGTGAAGGATTCATTGACAGCTCCTAATTTACAATCATCTGTAATTTTAGTCAGCCAGAGGCCATTGATGTTGGCCTTGCCTTTAGAGAAGTAAATGCCAAAAAGGATCAGTCCCAGGACTGATCCCTGAGGGACTCTGCTCATGACTGTCCTCTTTGCAAAGGTGGACTCCCCAATTCTAACTACCTGGCCCTGTCTCTGAGCCAGTTGGTTATACACTGGGTAACACATGGACTTGTACATAACCGCTTGAGTTTGTCAACAATGCCTGAGTGGAGTATTGTGTAAAACACCCTGCCCAGGTCAAGGTAGGCAATATGAACCATTTTGCCCTCATCCATTGCTTTGATAACCTTTTCAAATAAGTCCACCAGTTTAAGAAGCATTACCTGAACTTGATATAACCAAGTTGTGTTGGGTCCAGTGTCTGGAGTTGTTTGTTCATTCAACTATCATTCTAGAGACAATTTTACATCAGGATGTGAGTCCACATCTATGTCACACAATCTTCCATGCATCTTCTTTTGAGCATACACTGATGATGTCATCCCTTAAAAGTGTGCTTTGCCACAGTTAAAGTCAGAGTCATGCTGTGGTTCTAGAGCTAAGTACTGTGTCCTCTATTTTATATAACTAGATAGGCAGAGGATCTTATCTCAAATCATTCAACTTGAGTAAGTGTGTGTGTGCTTATTCAAGTGTCAGACTGGATAACATTTTGCAATGTGATGTGAGTCCACATCTATGTCACAAAATCCTGCTAACATCGTCTTCTCAGCATACATTGATGATTTCATCCCCTGTAAAGTGCTCTGTGACAGTATTATACTCTGGTGTCTGTGTTGTTGCTAGCATCATGTTCTGTGTTTTCTAGCTTGTATAAATAGATAAGCAAGATGTGTAATCTTATAGCAGTCAACTTGAGTGTGTGTGAGTCTGTTCATTCAACTAGAAAACAAAATGAAAAATCCATGGTATCCATCAAAGTCTCAGAAAACCAAGTATGCCACCTATACTAGTCAAAGGAAAACCAAGAAGAACCTTTGCAGTGTGGATGGTGTGAAGTTCACTCCTTGAATTATATTATGCACCAAGCTCACTAATAAAAATTGAACTGTAAAATGTGTACTACAAAATAATAAAATAGAAAATAGTAGGTAGTCCACAGTTGAGATAAAAAAGGAATATTCATTATTGAAGCACACAAACAATCTAGTTGAGTATAATGAAAAGCATCAAAAATATACATTATTTATATATAATCAGGTTATTTGGAGCAGGGGATTGTTTACAGTGGGTGGTTCTGTTAATAGCAATAAAGCATTCAAATCATTCCTGTAACCAAGTCCCCATTCCCCTTAACACCATAGTGTAAACTGAGACTGTGCTACCTTAGAACTGAAACTAAAAAGCTAGAAACAAATTAAAATATATAATATAAGAGCAGCTTATTAAGGTTAACCTGCTACCCTTACCAGCACTTTATTTCTGACATCATTGTGTGTGGAAGGGAAACAGTGTTAAATTAGAAGATTTTATCAACTATCTGAATCAAACCACCAGCTTGCTGCATTTCACCTCTTCCCACAGCCTCACCTCGGCAGTCTGCTTAGATATACAGATTACTAAAGACTTGCACCAAGGTAAGATGGACACATATCTTTACAGAAAACCTACCAGAATAAATCACTTGCTGCATATAATAAAAGTCTTCATCCGATCAGAGCAAAATTAAGTCATAGTCAAAGTAAACTTATTGTCATTCAAACTCCACATGTGCAACTGAACAAAATTACATTACTCCAGGCTCTATGTGCAAACATCTAACCTATAAAACAATTCACATTACTACATTTAGACATTACTAGTACATAACATTTACTGTTTTACATACCAACAGACATTTACTAAGCTAAAGTGACATGGTATTTATTCCACAGAATTCCACAGCTACTTCTTATTGCACAGGATTCTGTTGGCACTAGTCTAAGAAAACATGATATTTATTGCACAAAAGATTCACAGGTGTTGCTTATTGCACATGATGCTGTTTTCGCATCACCAGATATTGCTTAGAAATAAGATTATACCCTGTTAGTTTAGAGACAAAGAGACTGGTGCATGTCTTGAATAGATGGTAGAATGGTCCTGGTAATCTTTTCTGTTGCTTTCACCAGTCTTTGGTGGGACTTGTGATCTGTGGTGGAGAGGTTGGCATACCAAGCTGTAAAGCTGTTTGTCAGGATACTCTCAGTTGTGCCGCTGTAGAAGGTATTGAGAACAGGGGCTGTTAGATTTGCTTTTCTCAGCCTACACAGAAAGTGTAGGCATTGCTATATAAATAATTATAATGTTAAATCCCAGGGCTACAGGTTGACTAGGATCACCATGAAAATGGAATCCTTCCTTAAGAGCATAAATGATTTTGAAAATTATTTTTTGGTGAGGGGATATGAAAGCAATATATTAAGAAGCAATCTGGAACCTATAATTGAACTAAAAAGTAAAAATGCACCAGCGCTAAAAAGTCTTTGTAGGAGAGTGTTAAAGAAATCTATGGACAATAATTCTAAAGACAGTTGTATCTTGACTTTTACTATTGACTATCACAGCATCATTAATATTATTAGAGAGAACTGGGCCATAATTACTGAAAGGCAGTATGTAATGAACATCCTTGTAGAAGATCCTTCCTTTGTGTATAAGAAAGCAAGAACCATCAGCAGTTGGGTTGAAGGTAAACCCAGACCACTGGTTACTTGCACCAATAAGAGTGAAGCCAACTAACTCTTTTGTCAGCACATACAGGCCTGAGACATGTTTTTCTGCTCTTATTTAAAAAAAAATGATTAACGCCAATGCAAGAAGTGACTGTTACTCAGTGCAATTGGTTTATAGGGCATGCCACAATGACTGTGAAACATTTTACATAGGGAAAATGCTCAACAGACTTAAAAGAAGGATTTCTGTCCATCTTTCTGAAATTAAAGCTAAGTGCAAGAATAATGCACTGGCTCAGCACCTGCAGCTTCACAAAAGACAAACTGGCTTTACATTTCAAATTATTGATTGTGTGGACCTTTTGGAACTGAAAGGAGACATCCTTAGTCTTTTAGAAAAACATTAACTACTGCAGCAGCTGAAATTGAACTCTTTTAGAAAACCAGGGCTTAATTATTATTCCGCCATAGAAAGCATACTAGAACTAAAAAAACTGCCCCACTATTTAAAAGACTATTAAAAGTCTGATATGGGACTGATTAATGCTGATATTACATGCTAGTATTGTTCTAAATAAGTATCAAACATTATAAATATCTTACAATGAAAATAACTGACACTGGTGCTGTTTTCTGATACTCTTGAGTGGACTTTTACTCATTCAAACCAAGTACTTTCTTAGTTAGCTGCCACACTTGAACAGATCCCCAGGACCTTAATGCTTTATTTTCAACATTTTTCACTGTATTTCCACTTTAGCAATTATAGTGATGGTTTTCAGCCTAGTTAGGTGCTCATTTGTAGATTTTATATACATGTTCATTAATATTATGAGATTTATTTACACACAAACCTGATGAAGTATTTATTTGGTATGAAAGCATTCTTTGTTAAAAGTGTTTCACTTGGGTCTATATGACTACACCAAAAGATCAGAACAGCGAATGTATGTACATCGACAAATTTACGTCGATGTACATACTGAGCAAAACACCTAAACAGCAAAAACCAGAACACCGAACGTGTTTCATCATCATAATGTGCCACACTTGTAAGTAAAATCTAAACTAAAATAATACATTAATTAGCTTTTGCAGGGGGCAAATCCCCCTGCACCCCCCATGTGGGGGGCTTTGCCCCCCACACCCCAATACTTAAATATACCAACTCCGAGACTTCACTACAGTGGGGAAAAGGATATATTTCCTTATCCACACCATCGTGCTGCTAGCTATGGAACACGTTTGGTGTTCCGGTTTTTGTTCTTTAGGTGTTTTGCTCTGTATGTACATCAACATAAATGTGTCAATGTACATACATTCGCTGTTCTGATCTTTCGGTGTACTCATATAGAACCCTTTCAGTTTATAAGTATTAATATTTATAAAATAACAAACTCTTCAGCAAGTAGCTAATTGCCAATAAAACGAGACCAAAAGTAAAAAGACTTTTTTGATAGTAAAATAAATACGTGGTTAAGCACTTTCATCATAAATCTGACATCTTCAGAGCCAGAGTTAAAAATCAAAAAACATAGTTTTATATATATATATATATATATATATATATATATATATATAAAATCAAAATCAAACTCCTCCCCAGTGCCCAACCAATCAATAGTTATTACAATTTATGTCTTCAAGAAATATACATGTAAAAAAGTAAAAAGGTTTCAAGGAGAGAGTCTAAAACTTAAGTTACACTTCCCTGTGTCTCTTCTTAAGCTCACTAATAATAGAGACACCCTCATTAATACCAGGGGATTCTGTGGTATTTAATCTAAACTGCGAAATCATCTCCCTGTGCAGTAAAAAGTTCTTCCAGTCACCACAAAAGGGGCCACTGTGAATGTACCCTAACACCAAAAACATAAACATGTTAAAGTTTTCACAAACCATCAAGTGCCTTGTCAATACACTCTTACTGTCCAGTTTGGTAATGCTGTACTGATGCTGGTAAATCCTACAAATCAACCCATTCTCAGTCTTGCCAACATAGAAAGCCAGGCAAGACTGACAGGTTGCTAAATATACCACCCTTGCCGATTGGCAGTTAAACCTGCCACCCCTTAGCCATAGCTGGTGACTGGAAGAACTTTTTACTGCACAGGGAGATGATGTGGCAGTTTAGATTAAATGCCACAGAACCCCCTGGTATTAGTGAGGATGCTTCTATTATTAGTGAGATTAAGAAGAGACACAGGGAAGTGTAATTTAAGTTTCAGAATCTCTCCTTAAAACCTTTTTACTTTTTTTACATGTACATTTCTTTAAGACATAAATTGTAATGACTGTTGATTGGTTGGGCACTGGGGAGGAGTTTGATTTTGATAGTATATAACTGTGTTTTTTAATTTTAACCATGGTTTTGAAGATGTCAGATTAATGATGAAAGTGCTTAACCACGTATTTATTTTACTATTAAAAACGTCTTTTTACTTTTGGTCTCATTTTATTGGCGAACAGCCACTTGCTGAAGTTTGTTATTTTATTTTTTGGCTTTGTACTCTTTTCTGGGCGTTATTAATTTTTTTGTTATTATTATTTATTCTAATAGATGTCTAGTGGTAGATCTTTTTGTTAGTTAATTAGTTAATAATTTTGTCAGTGAGTTAGTTTCTTAATTAATAAAGTTTGGATTAATAGGTTAGCCTTAATAAGCTGTTGTTATATATTTTAATTTGTCTCTAGCTTTTTAGTTTCAGTTTTAAGGTAGGAAAGTCTCAGTTTACAGTATGGTATTAAGGGGGAAAGAGGACATGGTTAAAGGAATGATTGTAAATGCTTTATTGATCTTAACAGAACCCCCCTTTGTAACCACTTCCCTGCTCCAAATAACCTGATTATATATAAATAATGAATGTTTTTGATGATTTTCATTATACTCAGCTAGGATCGCTTGTTTGTGTGTTTCAATAAAGGATATTCCATTTTTATCTCAAGTATGGACTACCTACAAGTTTCTATTTTATTATTTTGTAGTAAGTATTTTACAGTTTGATTTTTATTAGTGAACTATGTGCATAACATAATTCAAGGAGTGAACTTCACACCCTCCACACTGCAAAGTTTCTTCTTGTTTTTTTCATTCAACTATCGGTCTGAAAGTAATTTTACTCCAGGATGTGAGTTCACATCTATGTCACACAATCCTCCCAACATCTTCTTCTCAGCATACACTGATGATGTCATCCTCTATAAAGTACACTCTGATACTGTTAAAGTTAGACATCTGTAGTGGTGCTAGCCTTACATTGTGTAGAATCCAGCTTGTATACTTACACAGGTGTTGTGTTTGAATCTGACCTCCATCAACTGGTGTGTGTGGTTGGTGGTATATTGCAGTCATTGTATAATGCGCTGAATCTCTTTTCATTTGACTCCCACTCAGGATAACATTTTACACAGCCCTATGAATCCAATGTCCCCTGTTCCCTCTGTGCCCATAACATCCTTTCTATGGAACACTGAGGATGTCATCATTTCAAAGATCCATACACACATCGTGAAGCACAGCCCTTACATTACCCTGTGCAAGTCATCTGCAGACCACTGGATGTTTGATTGCTAATGCTGTTGTAGGGTGATGCATATGTCACATATGAACAGAGGCAGTCTGTAATAACATCAAACACATAAACACATACACCTTCTATCTTCCATCACATAGATATAGCAGTTTTGGTTTAAGTGATATAATAATTGTTAGGATTTTATGTGCTCTTGACCGTTAGCCTTTTAACGCTTTATGACCTTCTGAAAATTGCATGTATAAATGCTGTAATCCACATGCGCTATGTTGAGGTGTGGACGTAGCCCTACAACAGTGTATTCCAATCTGTGACTGGAGGTACTGTGCTGATATTTGCTGCTGCCATTTGATTACATGTTCTTTCCATAACAGCTGTAGTAATATAGATGTAGTCTTACAACAGTGTATTCCAATCTGTGATATGAGCTACTGTCTTGATGTTTGCTGCCATTTGGTTACATGTTCCTTCCATAACAGCTGCAGTGATATGCCTCCTGAGGTCTGTTGACATGGGATGATGCTATGAATATTGCTGTCTTACTAAGGCATGTATTCTTGTAGTGGATTATATCAACATTCTACACAGTTCTCATTCAACTATAACAGTGACAACTGCAGAATGGCACAGGTGTGTATGTGTATACCTAACATCTGGAAATGTTATCTGACATATATAATATTAGCATCCATTGACAGCCCCTTTTTCCCATTTTTGCACATGGGGTCAGAGTGTCACTTCAGCACTGACAATCATCTAGAGCCACGGTTTACACTGCCGGGTGACTAGCCCTGCCATGGTGGATTCTTCCACATCACACCACACAGTTGCATGCATGCTTACTCCTGTGGCCAATTTAGAATGTTAATGTATTATTTGGTATCTTCACAATATTACAGTGAGTGCTTCCTTGATCATTGACACTTGACTTTGCACTGCTGCACTTTCCCTGTACATGGGCATAGTTAATGCATTGCCATCATTCTCACATACTGCTGTGCCATTCATTATAATGGATCATTTCTTAATTCACACATCAGCTGCTGATGCATTACACAATATCCATTGGTATTACATCTTTCAGATGCATACTAAATAACAAATGGACCAGCTTGCTGTAAAATCCACACACGTTTATTTTGTAAGCGCTTTCGGGCAAGTCCAGTGCTTGCACTTCTTCAGACAAACTACAATCCCAAAAGCCAAAACTTATATACTATTGTGAATCAAATCAATTATTTATTTGATTAGTATCAGTTATTTAAAGGAACATGACACTATTTAATAAATGCTGAACCATTTTAAATACAGAACCCTTTACCTAAAAAAGTATATCACAGACACGATAATTCCAAAATGCATAAAATTCATAAAATTGCTAACCTCATAAAACCATTACATTTCTAATATAATACATTATTTTATATAATATAAATTTATGAACCATGTTATTTAAACCAAAATCATGTATAAAATATTATTAAATATTAAATATTTGATATTAAATATAAAATTCCTTTCACCTATCCAAAGCTTTCAATTTAAGGATGCATTTAATAGAGCTATACTCATTAAGACCTGGAAACATATATGCATTGGTGATAATTTGCCATATGAGCTCTTTTTCTTCCGGTTTTAATTGCCAAGGTTCTCCTCTAATATCCTTGCCAGCTCATTCTGCAATGACATACTTAAATGTATGTGATGGATATTCCAATTACGTCTTGCTAATGCATTAGTAGTGGTCCCCTTATTAATATGGTATTGGTGTTCATATATCCTTTGTTTAAAAGCTCTTTCTGTTTTACCAATATAAAAATTTGGATACAGTTGGTATGGTATAACATACACTATGCCAACTGTGTCGCAGTTAAACTTCCCATGAATATGATATTCTCTTTCTTTTATGGTAAACCTACTACCTGTCAAAATATGTTGGCACTGTTGACACCTGCCGCACTTATTCATAGACCTATTGGTCCATATTCTATTATTTTTCTTCTCCAGTAAGGCCTTAAAGTTAAGGACTTTCCTGTAAACTACATGTGGCCCATCACCCACCTTTCTCCTAATGTTAGAATCTTCTAACAAGAGTGTCCATTTTTTACTCAAAATATATCTTATTTCACTGGCATCAATGGAGAAAGTGGTTATATAGCTCATCTTAACCTCTTGATAAGAAAGACTAAAATGTTCTTCCTTCCCAGGTTCATCTGCTTGCTCCAAATACCCTTTACATAAAATGGGTTTGAAGTGACCATCATTTCTTTTAACAACTACTTTATCAAATACTTGCTCGAAAAGTACCTTAGGGTAGTCCCTTTTAACAAACATACTCCTCAAATTATCACATTCAAGCAAACCATCTTCTTCTAAAGAGACCATCCTGGATGTTCTTACCAGTTAGCCCTTTACCACTGCTCTTTTTTGGTGCTAAGGATGATTATTGATGAAATGCAAGAATGCATTAGAGTAAGTAGGCTTCCTAAATATAGTTGCCTTATATCTTTTAAACAGTCATCCTTTAGTTAGTCTTACACCTAAAACATTGATAGAGTCATATTCGAACTGATAAGTAAATTTAAGAAACTGTGTGAGCCTTGAAATTGCTGCAGTAAAATCTACTGCTGAATCTTCCGTCCCCTTCCACATAAAAAAACATGTCATCCTGGTATCTAATATACCAGTCAACATTCTCCTTAAACATATTATTGTTGAAAAGGTACTGCCTTTCCCAAAAAGCCATTACACAATTAGCGAAGGAGCCCCCACAGGGGGACCCCATTACTACAACTGTCTTTTGTAAATAAAGTTGTTTGTTAAACAACATAAAATTATTGGACAATACTAGGTCAATCAGTGTCTCGATCAAATTAATTTCTTCATGTTCATTTCCATGCAGAATAAGCAATTTCCTAACCCATTCTAAACCTATCTTTTGGGGAATAACAGTGTATAAATCCATTATGTCCACTGTTAAAAAATTAAAATCATTATTAAATTCTAAACTGTTAACATTTTCCAGAAAAACCCACGAATCGTTACAAATTTGAGATTTGTTGTTAATGATGGGCTTAGGTTTGCTATATAGCAACTTTGCACACGTATACATAATGGATCTCCTTCCATCTACAATTGGTCTAAAAGGTGGATTAATCAAATTTTTATGTATTTTAGGAGATCCAAACAACACAAGTGTTAACAGTGCTGGCATAGTTAAGTAATGATATACATCAATGTCAATACTATTTTCTAACAGAAGGTCATTCAGTGCATCTTTCACTTTTTTATATGCAATATTGACTTCATTAACACTGACTCCAGCATATCATGTAACCAAGCTGAAACATTCAGAGTCCCAATAAGCCCCGAGTATTCACCAAGTTCTCTGTTTGAATTCTGGAACCGTTGTTTCCTTTGCTGGCTTAATAATGGCCTCACCATGTTAGAGTTAGTAGAGATAGTAGGAGAAACAGAAATGGTATCCAACCTGTTAGAATTGCCTTGGTTAATTCCAAGTTGGTTTATCGGGTTAGTGTTACAGCTGCCAGGTTGGTTACTTGTTGTAAATCCACCCAAAGTGTCTAATCTATTAGACAAATTCTCCACTCATTGGGAGAGTAGGTTGATTAAAACTGTGAGGTTACCAGGTTCACTGTTCTGTGTTCCTGGTAACTGAGAACTGTTGACACTTTCTGCAACCATAACGAAAAAGACGAGACACACCAAGAAAAAAGTTCAAACTGTACTAGTAAGATAGTAGCTGCGGAGAGCAGTCCAAACAGTAATTACTGTTTGACTTGTTTCATTTTCACTTTAGTTGAAAATAACAGCTCTCCACTTTGTGAAATGTTGATAACCATTTATTAAAAATTTGTAAAATGTAAATGAAGCGAATCCAACTAATAAAACAAGTAAAAACAAATAAATGTATAAAATTATGCGCTTTTTGTCTTCTTAATGTGAAAACTTCCTCAGACTTTCTCCTAGAATTCCTTTATATATAACCTCCTGTTGAATCACATGGTTCTATTAATTAATTCATACACTGAATTAAGTTTGTTGTAAGTTAAAAACTGCTGACAATTATTGTGTATCATTTGCCAGCATGTTTATACTTGCATACCTTTAAAAAGGTGCATGCATACACACATATTCAAATCATGTTTAATCTCCTGCACTTTACTTAAAGAATTACAACAATCTGCTAATACTTATTTTGTAACATTTACTAAACATATTACTTTGTTATGCTTGCATATCCTTAAAGTGATACATACACTCACACTACTTCAAATCTTTTAAAGCGAATCCAACTTAAAAAAAAAACAAGTTAAAACAAATAAATATGTAAAATTGGATCACCTACACTACTTTAGTACAAATAACACAATCTATGATCTACCTTAAGTTCATTCAAGGACCATTCAAAAAACAGTCTAACAAGTGAAAGTTTTATTTTATGTTGTTTAACAAACAACGTTATTTACAAAAGACAGGTTTAGTGATGGGGTCCCCCTGCAGGAGCTCCTTCGCTAATTCTGTAATGACTTTTTGGGAAAGGCAGTACCTTTTCAACAATAATATGTTTAAGGAGAATGTTGTCTGGTATACTAAATACCAGGACGGCATGTTTTTTATATGGACGGGGATGAAAGATTCAGCAGTAGATTTTATTGCAGAAATTTCAAGGCTCACACAGCTTCTTAAATTTACTTATCAGTTCGAATATGACTCTATCAATTTTTTTTTAATGCAATAATTTGTGGAGTATGTTTGTTAAAAGAGGATACCCTAAGATACTTTTCAAGCAAGTATTTGACAAAGTAGTTGTTAAAAGAAATAATGGTCACTTTAAACCCCATTTTGTATAAAGGGTATTTGGAGTAAGGAGATGAACCTGGGGAGGAAGAAAATTTTAATTTTTCTTATCAAGAGGTTAAGATGAGCTATGTAACCACTTTCTCCATTGATGCCAGTGAAATAAGATATATCTTGAGTAAAAATTGGGCACTCTTGTTAGAAGATTCTAACATTAGGATAAAGGTGGGTGATGGGCCACATGTAGTTTACAGGAAAAGCCTTAACCTTAAGGCCTTACTAGAGAAGAAAACTAGTAGAATACGGACCAACTCTGCTTAACATGCAAGGCCATGTCAAACCCTGAGCTGATGGACATGCTCCATTTAAAGAAATCCCAATCTCTAAGATCCACACGCTCCAGGGATCTAAACCTTGTCATCACAATGAACAAAACATGCTGGAGGGATAGGTTCTTGACCCAGAGACTCCCCATACTCTGAAATAGACTGCCCATACATGTCAAGCAGAGTGCCTCCTTGGCCCTCTTCAAAAGGAACCTTGATGATTGGATGGGAGATAGGAAATTCAGCCCGAGGATCATGTCAGTCGCCCTGCTAGACAGGAGCCCAGGGAAGTAAATATTGGGGGAAGAAATATCCAGGGAATTGTTATGGCTAGGCTTGTATAGGTCCTAGGGCCGATATTCTAGTACCAACCTATGAACCTACAAACCTATGAATTGGTCTATGAATATGTGCGGCAGGTGCCAACAGTGCCAACATATTTTGACAGGTAGTAGGTTTACTATAAAAGAAAGAGAATATCATATTCATGGGAAGTTTAAGTGTGACACAGTTGGCATAGTGTATGTTATACTATGCCAACTGTGTCCAAGTTATTATATTGGTAAAACAGAAAGAGCTTTTAAACAAAGGATATATGAACACCAATACCATATTAATAAGGGGACAACTACTAATGCATTAGCAAGACATGTATTGGAATATCCATCACATAGATTTAAGTATGTCATTGCAAAATGTTTTGGCAAGTATATTAGAGGAGGCCCTTGGCAATTAAATCCTGGAAGAAAAAGAGCTCATATGACAAATTAACACCAATCCATGTATGTTTCCAGGTCTTAATGAGTATAGCTCTATTAAATGCATCCTTAAATTGAAAGCTTTGGATAGGTGAAAGGAATTTTATATTTAATATCAAATATTTAATATTTTATACATGTTGTTATTGTTTGTCTTTCGACTTTTCCCGGTAAGGGGTCGCCACAGTGAAACTCCAATCCGCTAATGATTGGCAGTAGATTTTTATGAAACACCGAGGTACCAGCTTGATGCCCAACCTTCAACGAAGGCATGCCCATTTATGCACGCATGTCTTTTGAATGCTACCCAAACGCGGGGAGGACATGCAAACTCCACACAGAAGGCATTCCCAAGCCCAGCAAAGAATCGAATGGGAGAACCTCTTGCTGTGAGGTAACAACGCTACCGCCGTACCACCGCGGCTAGTGATTTTAGTTTAAATAGCATGGTTCATAAATTTATATTATATAAAACAATGTGTTATATGAGAAATGTAATGGTTTTATGAGGTTAGCAATTTCATGAATTTTATGCATTTTGGAATTATCGTGTTTGTGATATAGTTTCTTAGGTAAAGGGTTCTGTATATAAAATGGTTCAGCATTTATTAAATAGTGACATTTCCTTTAAATAACTGATACTAATCAAATAAGTAATTAATTTGATTGACAATAGTATATAAGCTTTGGCTTTTGGGATTGTAGTTTGTCTAAAGAATTGCAAGCATTGAACTTGCACGAAAGCGCTTACAAAATAAACGTGTGTGGATTTTACAGCAAGCTGGTCCGTTTGTTATTTAGTTTGTTTTGTTTGGACTTGGTTTAATTAATCTTTCAGATGCATGCAAAATCCAGCTGTGTGTAGGAAATCCACACATAATAGTGTGCTATTTGTATGTGTTCTTATCCATGTGGCCGATACCTATGTCATCTACTGATGCTTTAGTTAAGTGCATCACTTTAGGCACAGTGAGCTCCCATAAATCTGATAGCGATATGGAACTATTCTTTGTGATGTATACCTATTAGGATTTGACAGTGCAGACTTCTGTTCAGTTTGTTCTACTAGATGGTTGTTTTATACATCTTTCTGAGTTGCACCCAGTAAATGCACAACTCAGTGACAATATTGATGGTATGGGTTTGACTTATGCAGGTGGTGATTGTAACTTATGTGACATGCAAACCTATCGACTGGCCATGACAGGCCCTGATTTCAAATGCAGTTTTAACAATGTCCCTCTTAAACCATCAAAAAAATTGCCTTTTTTGTTTGGAAAGGTGTGCTGAAGTCCGCTTTTAGAATACTAATGATCATTACAGTTGTAGACTTCTGCTCCTGAAGAACATGTATAATAAGTTACATTCACATATTCTGTCAAAGATGCAGATTAATGGTCATAATATTGTAAAAGTGTCCATGACTGTGCCTGTTTCTGTCTACATTTGTCCAGGGGTCTGTTGCTATGTGTCCCTGACTGGTTGAAACCTATGGTGACATGTCAGTCATATTCAAGTAAGTTCGTTTTGCAGATCTTCAGAGTATGCACATAGCCCTAATTTATGTACCATTTTTGAAAAATGTCCTCTCCGGTGAGCACGTCTATCATGTGTGTTTATATCATAATATAGTTGCCCAGGAGCAGTAAACATCAGTAGTTACTGAGCTACTTATATATGTGCTTAATGTTGTGCTACTGACTTGTGCTGGAAGTGTACATACATTGAAATATCATGTTTTGGGGCCATTCACATATTTACCATGTCTTCTATTTCTTCATTCATTCCTGTCATTCATGTCTATGTCCATTTTGTTGCCCAGTGTACATTTCCTTGTATTTTCCTTCTTGTTTAACACACACTCCTACATTATTCCATTCTTCAAATAGGTTCATAGGTTCATAGGTTCATACTAGGCTATCTGCCAGAGGGCATTTACAAGCCTAGCCCATCGTTTTGTGGCTTACGCCACCCCTTTAGTATGGGGAACTATACCCATTATTTTGCTGTGCCTCTGTCGAGCAGTGACACTGAGGTAATCCCTGGGGTATATCTGCGATCTCCCATCCATTGGTCAAGATTTCTCTTGAGCAAGGCCAGCGAGGTGCTCTGCCTCACATGTACCGGGATTTTGTTCCACAGCATAGGGAGTCTTTGGGTGATGAATCTATCCCTCCAGCACGTCCTATTAATAGCCGTGTCAAGGTTTAAGTCTCCCGCCCTTGTGGCTCTGATGGATCTAGATTTTTTGAGGTGAAGCATATTCATCAAATCTGGGTTTGACATGGCCTTGTATGTTAGGCAAAGGTCACCTCTGAGCAAGCGGTGGCGACTGAATAGAGCTGGAGTTCTTTCAGTCGGGCAGCATAGGACAGATTTTTGAGACCCTTTATCCTTTTGGTGAGGAACTTTTCTGGCCTCTCCAGCTGCTGCAAGTGTCGGGTCAGATACATTCCGAATGGGGCATTGTACTCAATCATTGGTCTGATGAGTGATGAGTAAAGGGAGACTATGACCTCCCTTGATCTAGATGAGAATCCCTTCATGATAAGGTGGGCAATGTAGAAGGTCTTCCTAACTACTTTAGCTACATGGGTGTCGAATGACAGACTACTATCAACCTGGGTCCCCAGGTCCCTGATAACTTCTTCTGTGCTCAGTGGATTGCCACCTATTTGGTAGCTAGGGGTAACCTTGTTTTTCCCGAAGGGTATGACTATGCATTTTTTGGCATTTAACTTTAGGCCATGGCTCTGGCACCAGTTATCCGTTTCTGTGAGACCCTTCTGAAGGATATCTGTGTCAGATGTGTTTTCTACTATGGCCCAGTTTGCAGTCATCTGCAAACTTTGTCAGCCATAACCCTCCTGTGTTTGCTTGTACTGGAAAAGTAGATGCCAAACAAGAGTGGGCCCAGGACTGAGCCCTGTGGGACACCACTTGTGACAGGCTTTGAGTCTGACATGGCGCCAGCAGCTCTGACCCTGTGGGTTCTGTCACTCAGCCAGTTTGCAACCCATCTTGTAATGTATGGGTTGACATTTAAGCTGATGAGTTTTTCAATGATACCCGAATGGGGTATTGTATCGAAGGCCTTAGCCAGATCGAGGTAGGCTGTATGGACTGCCTTTCCCTCATCAATGGCTTTGGTGACTGTTTCAAAAGTCAACCAAGTTTAAAAGGCATGATCTGCCTTTGACAAAGCCAAACTGGGTTGGATCCAAAGTCTGCAAATTCCCTATGTCTTTATTTATGAGGTCCATTATGATCCTCTCCATGGCTTTGCAGATAAGGCTTGTCAAGCTAATGGGCCAGTAATTTCCAGGGTCGGTGGAGGCACCGCCTTTGTGAAGTGGTACCACAGTTGCAGTGCGCCACTCCCTGGGTACGTATCCAGAGGTAAGACTTTGATTAAACAGCTGTCCTAGCTGTGGGTTTAATTCCTCATTGAGTTCATGGAGCACACAGCCGGGGACACCATCAGGTCCCATGGATGCTGTGTTTTTTGCTTTGGAGAGAGCAGTTCTCACTTGGGCGCTGGAGATGTTTGGGGGGCTGCAATCGTTTTGTATAGATATCTCTCCTTTTGGGGGGGAGAAGTTTGCACTGAACCTGTCAGCCAGTATGTTGGCAATGTCTGTAGGATCAGTAATCTTCACATCATTTTGAACTAGCTCTGAGCATATCTGGGAGTTTCCTCCCAGGTTTCTAACATAGCTAAAGAAGGCCTTATGATTGTCTTTTGAGTCTTTAGCTATTTTTCTCTCGAAATTTGCTTTGGATGATTTTATGAGAGCTCTTAGTTTTTACTTATAGTGATCAAGGGTGTCTTACCTTTTAAGGATTTTGCTCTATCTTGTAGTAGCTTCCTCCTTTTGTTGTAGAGTTTGTTTATGGCTGGGGTCCACCAGACTGGACGCTTGCCTTTGGTACAAAGAGTCTTTGTTTTGCTTGGGATTGCCTTATCCATGCAGTCCTGCAGGTGCTGGTAGAAGGCATTTGTAAGTGATTCAGCGGCTTGAGTACTGTTTTCCGCCGGCTCGGGGCCTTAAAGGAGACCACACTAGTCTTTAGAAGTGTGAAGTCGGCTTTGAGAAGTTCTTTACTGTGGTCTTTTTATTTCAGGTGGGGTGGGATGAGGACCTCCAGCGAGATTAGTTTGTGGTCTGATCTCACCAGTGAGGGGTACACCTCCGGTGTTGAACATTGTGCTCCCATGTTCGTGATGATGAGATCAAGTATGTTATCTCCTCTTGTGGGGATGGTGACTAGTTGTTCCATGGCATTTGAGTTTATGAATTCCAGGAACTTTTGTGCTAGGGTGTTAGGGCTTGAGTAGTGTTCCCAGTCTATATTAGGGTAATTGAAGTCACCTAGTATGATGGTGTTTGGTGATACATTTATCCCTCTAGTGTTTTCAAGAAGGCCATGTGAGGTTCCTGAGTTTGTGAGGGTGGCCTGTAACATGCTACAATTTGCAGAGCAGTCTTGCCTATGGTTAATTGCACCTGGATGGTCTCCGATGCATCGTGCGTTGCCACCAGTCTTGAGGTGTGGGTGTCCTTGATGAATATGGATACCCCCCCTCCTTTCTTGGTATTGTCCAGATTTTGGGGCCGGAACGCATGATATGAGGTAAAACCTGATAGCGCTGGGGTGCTCTCAGGAGCCTTGAACCAGGTTTCTGTCACAGCACAGACATCGATGTTCTCCATACTGAGAAGGGCCTCGAGTGCGTGCATTTTGAGATTTAGACTTCTGGCATTGAGCAGCATTACCCTTAGTTTTTTCCCTTTTTTGTGTTCTAGGGTGGTAGGTTTAGAATTTGAGCCTTGCCTAAAAGGCACTATGGGGTGGCAAGAGCCTTTGCCAATATCCGAATCCCAGGGTGACAGGTGCAAGCCGCCCCTTGCAAGCAGCGTGGCTTGTCCAGCATGTCATCCCAGGCAGACAGACACTGGATCCCCTTTGAATGACACCAGTGTTTAAGCCAATTGTTAAAGCTGATCATCTTATCTCTGTATTGTGGCATCATTCTTGGTGAAGGTAGGATACTGCTCAAGGTCAGGGTCATACCTGTCTGGGCTACATAATCAGAGAGCTCCTCAATGTCTCTTTTCATGTAGTCCAAGGAGGTACGCCTCAGGTCGTTTACACCAGCGTGGACAATGACTGAGTCATATTTGTACCTGCTGTTGAGAGACCTGAGTGCTTGCGTTATGTGGCGGATTCTAGCGCCCGACAGGCAGCTTACTGTGACCTTCTCCTTACTCAGTCTGGTGAGCGGGACGTCAGTGTGTCTGACTATGGAGTCACCAATGACTAGTGTGTCTGGCATTGTGTTTGGCCTTAAGGGCTGTGACTGTTTGACACTCTGACTGTGAGGTCTATGTGTTGCAGGTGTTGTGTTCTGAGGTGGTGGTTGTTTGGGTGTCTGCTTTGGTGGCCTCTGCTGTTTTGGTAGATTTTTGATCAGAGCCTCCGAGTATGTCTTTGTGTGTTTATGTGTATGATTTGAGGTTGTAATGGTAATATGTGAGACTGGGTCTATAGTGTGTGTGGTAACCTTCTCCTCCTGACTGGTCTTGCCAGTCCTATGTTGAGAGAGCTCAATCATTTTTTAGTGTACATTGCAACGAGTATACTTTTCTTTGCTATGTTATTACTGCTGGTATTGTAGTATTTTTACCCCTGGTGGTCATTGTGGCACTTCACACAATCTGGCTGAGCATGTTTCCTCATAAGCAAACTTGAATACATCTTCTTTCTGTTGCTATGCATGGTTTCCTGGCCTGCAACACATCTGCTGACCATAAAGTCATACTTGTATATGTATAAGCGAGACGAACTGCATGACTATATGATTAGCACTGCTGCTCATCTTGCTAACATGTAATCTCCATGTAGGCTTCACGTGAAGCCTACATGGAGTTTATTGAATCCTCAGAAATATCTGTTTAACATGAATATGTAAATTAGTCATACTAACTTTCCCACTGACCCAGAGAACCCTAATAGTGCCTTACAAATATCAACATATGTGGAAATATGACCCAGACAACCCTAATAGTGCCTTACAAATATCAACATATGTGGAAATATGACCCAGAGAACCCTAATAGTGCCTTACAAATATCAACATATATGGAAGTATGACCCAGAGAACCCTAATAGTGCCTTACAAATATCAACATATGTGGAAATATAATGTCATAATGCAATAATTTATGTCTATACATTTTAACTAGTATGCAGTTCATTAAATCATATCTGTGCCTATGTACATGTAAAATAATTAGAAAAATGGGAATAATACTTGGCAAGTAGTCATATGCACTTTTAAGAAGACTTCTTGATAACCTCATCAAGTACTTACTACTGCTTACCTCTCAGACCAAGCAAGGCCTTACATGATAAGCCTAATGTAAATTCGAGTCAACCCATTTAGTCATCAAGATTAGCCTTAATGGTGGCCAAAGTAGTACTTTGCTTGAATTGTAATAGCAACTTATTCCATAGGTTGGTTATATGCAGTGTTAGGAACCTATCCCTCCAGCATGTCTTGTTTATTTTCTAGTGTAAGTTTAGTGTCCTAGTGTAGTGTTTGTACAGGCACTAGTTTTGTGAGGAAATGGTGTTCAAATAGGATTGAGACTTTTATGGCTCAAAATGATATACCAAGGTCACCTAGAGCAACTGGTATTCCACTGAGTATAAGGAGAGCATGCTAATCTTTCAGGATAGCTAACGGATTTAATTCCTTTAATTCTTGCTGGCAATCTCTGAGAGACATATTTGGATTTCTGCATACCAAAGGGGACATTGTATTCAGTGATGAATCTGACCAAAGGGGGTATTGTATTCAATGATGGATTAGCCCAAAGGGAGCATTGTATTCAATGATGGATCTCATAAGGGGAGAATACAGGGGTAGGATGCCTTCTTTGGCACTTGAAGATACTCCATTGGTAATTGTTTAGGTCATGGAAGCATGACGATTGAATGAGTGAGAGTTATCAATATAAGTTTCAGTGTTGGGATTCCAAGATGGCCGCCGACTAGATTGGTCCCTACTCTCTGAGCTCCTCACAGATTTTTAAACTTTAGTGATTTTTATAACTTTATAGCAAACTTTTTCCTCAGTTTTTTTTCAAAATCCATTCTATAAATCCTCTCATACGTATTTGGATTATTTTTGGTTTGGAACTTCGGATCCTAGGACTTATTTTACCTCAGAACAGCTCTGATAATACAACTTTTGGGCCACCTGCTGCTTCAGGCTATTCCTGTCACTGACATCCTGTCAAGTGCACTTCATTTTGGAGCATGGCTACAAAATCTGACTCCATGGAGACTCAAACCACAAAGGCCAAATTTTCTTCAATGCTCTCTCCTGAAAAAGACTCTAGTTCAAAAAGATTAAGGACATCCAAACAATCAACTGATACTTCTAAAGTAAGTAACAAAGACTTAATTGACTCAAACTTTTATTTAGAGGAACTAAAAGTAGCTTTAAAACCTATTCAAAGTGCCATCCAAACCTTCTCAGAACAGTTTGCAGATTTTAGTTAAACTTTAAAACAAATAAATGACAGAATGGACATGTTAGAAAATAGAAATACTGCTCTAGAGATAAAAA
This sequence comes from Protopterus annectens, assembly GCF_019279795.1. Lineage (NCBI taxonomy): Eukaryota > Metazoa > Chordata > Ceratodontiformes > Protopteridae > Protopterus > Protopterus annectens. The sequence goes on from NC_056728.1 coordinate 1,654,349,495, forward strand.
CTGATACTTTGGAAACTGTTCTTAAATCTAAAGATAAGACTATCTCTGATATACAAACTAAAATGCTGGATCTGGAAGCCAGAAGTAGAAGAAATAATATCATTATCCGTGGCTTGCCAGAATCTTATGACAATAAAAAGTTATTATCTGTGGCTAAAGACATTTTTGAAGCACTGTTAAACTGTGAAACATCCTCAAAATCCATAATTGTTGAGAGAGCACATAGAGCTTTACGTTCCAGACAAGATTCTTCTGCTCCAAGAATTATCTATACTAGACTATTAAACTTTCAAGACACTTTCCAAATACTGGAGACAGCGAAAAGTAAAAAACAATTTATATGGAAATCTCACAAACTGTCATTTTCCCAAGACCTTCCTTTTCAAATAAAATTAAATAGACAAAAACTTGCACCTTATTGCGCTGACTTGATAAAAAGAGGAATAAGATTTTGTATGTCTTATCCAAATACTTTGTCTTTTATATTTAATGAAAAAAGATATGTGTGTTCTGAACCAAAAGAAGCTAAAGACATTTTTGTTAAAACTTTTAAAAAGTTACCAGACAATGTGTCATAAAGTGTCACTCTGAATGAATTTTATAATATGTTACATTACAGTCATATTTCAGGTCTTAATTCACTTATGTTGGCTATCATCTAACTTTACTTTTCTTTTTCCCTAATATGGTAAACAGGAATGGAGTTATAATGTCATTCGTGTTCAACAATGCCTTTTATACCTTACATTCATATATTTTGCAGGCAGGGATAATGTGGTCATGTTGTTTTTTATTTATTTGAAAAGTCATATAGTTATATATTTTTTCTTTCTCGTATTATTCATCAAGAAAATCCAGTTTCTGTTTAATTTCCATTAGTAAGATTCCTTTGCAGAAGTGCGATTGTGGAGGGAGAAATTTGCTCAGCTCGTGATCTTCAGAAGAGAAAATCTTCTGCTGAAGCGCCGACTGCTACTGTGTGCAGCACGCACCTTCTAGGAGTGATCCGAAGATGTGGGTGACGTCATCATTCAATGCGAACAGCTGGTAGCGCCGCACATGTAGAGGTGTGTATCCCTAAATAGATTGTAAGCGACAGAAATGTATTTACTTCTATATACACACCGGTAACCTTACAGCAAAGATGCGATTTTCATTTTTAAATTAACAGTGGCTATCTACATCTATTTTTTACAAGGATTACCCATATTTTCCTTCTCAAACAAACAAATCTGAGTAAAGCCACTCGGTGTTAAACACGAACATTGTTCATTCTTTAAGGCAGGTTAGTTTTATTGTTTATACCATATAACAGTGTAATAACATTCATAATCATTTTAAAAGTATAGTAATATTAAACAAGACTTTTATGCTTCACTGATGCTCGTTTATTTAGCAATTTGTCTTATTTTAACAAATATAGTGTGGGGTAAATGTGCATTTAAGCTATGTTAAAGGAAATATCTTAATCGGCTGAAAATATACATAGATTTAATTTTGAGCTTGTCGGCTTTATTATATATGTTGTGATTGACTTGATAGAGTGTCTTGGATGTTGTTTATTTAGTTTTGGATTGACAAGGGAGATGCAGAACAGAATGTATTTAGTGAATGAAATATTTAACAATATGCTGTCATGTTACTCTTTATATTTAAAAAAAAAAAAAAAAGGGGCAGTTTAACCTTATATGAAGAAAACTATTGTCACTAAATATCTTATAATAATTATTTTAAGTTATATAGGGTTACAACAGTTTACATGAGACTAGGTAATGTTCAGTGGTGTTTCTCTTTGTATATATTGTGCCACTAGATGGCGAAAAAATACATGCATTACACAGTAAATATTGGGAGATATTACCTATACTACCAGCCTTGTCAGTTATGCATTTATTCATATGGTTTTGAAGTATAAATTCTAATTTTCATAGAAAAAATACTTGCCACATTAGAAATAGTTTTAAATAAATATACTTTAATTTCAAATACTTCTTATTATAACTATTTTTAAATGGATACCGACATAGTCATTATAGTTAATTTTATGATCTCAGATAGGCATGTAATCTTGTTTTGTTGTACTCCTTATATAGTCATCTTTATATTCATAACTAAATTAATAGCTTATATTTGATTTATTTACAGCGAGTTTTTCATAGGTTTATTAATCTAGACTGTAAGGTGATTATATTGGTCTTTTTATTGTACCATATATTACTTTAAATAGCTTTGACTTTTATCATAAAGGTTCACTATATGGATATGTTAAGTACTTGAGGAAATATATTTATCACTATATAGTTTTCTACTTAAAAATAAGAGCTCGTAGCTAATGTTTTTAAGTAGGGATTGAACATGTTGGACATCTTGAATGTAGTTTGTATTGTAAATAGGTTTAGTAATATATTACGGAGTTTAATTTTTGTTAGGTTAATATTGAGTATTCTAGATACAAATTTCATACTTTTACGACCAAAAATTTCATTATCTAATATAGTTACATTACATCTTCCTTTATCATTTGGTGTTTGGTGGGTAGGCACTAGGGGTAGGATAAAGGTTATGAAATATTATCATAATACTTTAGATTCTATCTCTCTTTTACAAGTAATTCTTATTAATGTGATGTCATTTTTAAACACTGTTCATTTAAAATATGTTTTTTTTAGCTTTTTCAAATGTAATGATATAACTGTGTTTTGGACTCTAATCTGTGGTATCAGAGCAATATCAATAACAATGGTAAGCTTAGAATATGACAATTGACTTAATCTTAGATTCCTGGAATGTTAGAGGTATTCAAGACAAAGCAAAAAAGTCTTTATTGTTTCATTTGATGTTCAAGTCACAAGCTAATATTTGTTTTATTCAGGAATCCCATATTCCTCGTCTTGATTGGGATAAAGAGAGTAACAAAAAATGGATTAGGAAGATTATAGCTTCTGGAGATTCATCAAATTCCAGAGGAGTAGCAATCATTATTAAGCAAAAATTTTTGGGGAACATTATAGATGAGAAATTTGATAATGATGGTAGATGGTGTTTTTTTACTGCTTCCATTAATGGTCTTGATAAACCTCTTTTAGTTTTAAACTTATATGGTCCATGTAACGCACAACATCTGTTTATTTTAAAGATCCATAAAATGCTCTCATTTTATAGAGACCATTATATTATAATAGGTGGGGATTGGAATGCAGTAATAAATCCAGAAATTGATCGTCCTCGCTCTGTTATCTCCGACAAATATCAATCAACTAAGGCCCTTAATGATTTGATGGAAGATTATAGTTTAATGGACCCAATACACACTGTTAAATTCCCAAATAGAAGTGATACTTAGACATACTACTCTAAATGTTACCATTCATGGTCCAGATTGGATTTTTTTCTATTATCTCATTCTATTTCAAAATATATTTTAGATTTTATTATTGAACCTAGATTCTTTTCTGATCACTCAAGAATTTTATTAAATCTAAACATAAATAATAATAATAAAAATAAAAGTAATATTTACAGATGGTCCTTAAATAATAATTTATTACAAAATGAAGAAATTCGCAAACAATGTTCTGAAATCTTACAAGAAATGGAGATCAATTTGGAATCATCAGATATCCCTTATGACATACAATGGGCAGCTTGTAAATCTAGATTAAGAGGTTTATTTATCAGTAAAGCGTCCTATTTTAAAAAAACTTTACTTTAAGAAAGAGGAGTTCTTAAAATCTAGAATTTTATCCTTGGAAAAACAACTCAGAATGAAATTTTATTATTCTATAGAAAAACAAATTCTTGAGGATCAAAAAGAGTTAATATTACTGCATCAACATAATCTATCTTTAGCTGAACAAAAGTTACTAGCGTTATATTCAGATTGGGCGCAGGTTCCATCTAAATTACTAGCTAGAATTATAAAAATTAATGTCAATAGACCTGATATAACATCTTTGTCTTACAAGAATAGATTATATAACACAGATGAAGAAATTATTCAACTCTTTACTACTCTTTTTACTGATCTATACTCAATCTCGCCTACTACTGGTAATGAGAACAATATAAAAACCTTCTTAGAATCTCTGCAATTTCCAAAACTAAATGAAAGTCAACAAAGTTTACTTTCAACTCCTATATCTTTACATGAAATCTCAGATGCTATTGACAATCTTAAATCAGCTAAATCTCCTGGTCCGGATGGATTCACTCCGGAATTCTTCAAAACCTTTAAAATGGTAATTCTTCCCTTTCTTCTCAAGGTGTATAACTATATAAGACTTAATAACATCTCAGATATTCATTGGAATACTTCAAAAACTATACTAATTCTGAAAAGTAATAAAGAAAAGTCTGACCCAGCTAACTATAGACCCATTTCTTTAATAAATATAGATATTAAGATTCTATCTTCTATCTTAGCTAATAGATTGAAAAAAAATTTACCCTCAATTATCTCTAAAGATCAATCTGGTTTCATGTCTCGCAGACATACTTGGGACAACACTCTGTCATTGGAAACTATCATTCATCTCATTAAAAATGACGCAAACCCATTATATGCATTGATCATGGACGCATCAAATGCTTTTGACAGAGTCTCTTGGAATTTTCTTTTTCAGACCATGTCTTGTTTTAATGTTCCTCTATTTTTCCTAAACTTCATCAAAATGTTATACAAAGATATGTATACCAGAATCTATATTAATGGTCTTTTTTCTTCTCCTATAAAGATCACTAGAGGAACAAGACAGGGATGTCCGTTATCTCCTTTTCTCTTTAATATTTACTTAGAACCTTTATTGCTTTATATTATTCAAAATACTTTTCACAATGTCCCTCGGTTACTTAATACCAAAATTTATTTTTCAGCTTTTGCTGATGATTTAATAATTTATTTTCAATCTCCTATTTCTGACTTTAGTAAAATAACTAACTCTATTAATTGCTTCTCTTCAGTTTCAAATTATATTTTAAACTCTTCTAAAACCTTTATATTTCCTTTAAACCATCTGGTACATAATACACATCTGTTTATGGATCATCAGTATCAGTTTACTTATAATATAAAATATTTAGGTATCAACCTAGAACATAATAACAAATCATCCTCTCAAAATAATATATATAAAGCTTGGAACTTGTTGTTATCTGACATAAACAGATGGCAACTATTAAATCTTTCGCTATTATCAAAAGCAGCGATAATTAAAATGAATATTTTGCCTAAATTCCTTTATCAATTTAGGTCATCTGATCAGATAATTCCGAAATCTTTCTTTGATCACAGAATAAGGCATTGGCCAAATTTTTATGGTTCCCCAAATCTGTCAGAATTTCATACTCCAGACTATCAGTATCCAAGGACAGGAGTGGTCTAGGACTTCCTGACTTATATCTCTATTATCTGATAGTTTCCTCTAATAAGCTCCTTACCATATCTAATTTCAAATCTATTAATCATATAAATCACTCTTTATGGATAGAAATATGGTATAAATACATCATTTCAAAAAAATTAAATCCAGCTGCTCTTCCCTTTATCTCTTTGGACAATAGCTGTACCAAAAACTTATCTATATTTGTTAAGCAAAAAATTGTTGCCTTTCAAACTTTATTAAATATCTGCAATTTAGATAAGATTTCTCATTATATACAACCACTCCATCTAAACCCAAATATAATGATTGATAATAAACCTTTTGATTTAACAAAATATCCTCTTATAAAAAATCTAAAAATTGGAGACATCTTGAAACATCTTGACCTTCCTTTACCTGTTTGGCGTGAGTCATTGAAAGTTAATTGGAACTATACACCTATTCTTCGTCAACTAAGACAAATAATCAAAAATAAGTTTTTGTGTATAGACCCAACAGAAATTCAAATGAATAATCTCAACACAATCATCAAAATGATATCTTCATCAGATAAAATGCTCTCAAATTCATACAAGTTGATAAAAAGTTTAACGACAGTAAACAAATGTCTATTATCGAATACTTGGCTGAATTATAATTCTAAGATTTCTGAGTCTCAAAAATTACTGGCTATCAGACATACAAAGCAATTTATCCCTTTCAAAAAATTATTATATACCCAATTAATGATTTATAATGATGCCTATTACACCCCGTATAAATTAAATAAATTCAATCCAAACAAATCTTCATCATGCTCGTGTTGCTATCATCCCCAAGCTGATTTACTTCATATTATGTGGTATTGTCATTTTTCTCATAGATGATGGACATCTTTGAAAGTCAGACTACAAAGAATGGGATACCATAAATCTACGCTATCCTGGGAATTTGCCATCCTACATATTCCTCTAACTCATCTATCAAATTTAGACACACATGTTATCATTTTTATTTGCTCTTTAATAAAATTTTATATTGTACAAAATTGGCTTGATCGTACCAAACTAAATTGGTCAACCTTTCAAAAAATGGCTTATTCATATATTGATGCTCAGGGGTGCATAGTTAGAAGTAAAAAAAAAATGGCATTAAAAAAGCTGGTATTGGAGAAAGTGTTAAATATTATCAACAGTTAAAGTCATCACATTGATTACTGTTTCATGATGGTATTTTTCTTACAGTGTTTTCTTTTTCGTGTTTTATTTCTTTTTATCTGTTCAGGTTACCTAACATGTATATAGTGTATATATTTGGTAATGTTTTATTATTATTGTTATATGTTAACTCTCCTGAATGATTGTATTCTAGACATGAGTTGTAATATTCTTATTTAAGTCTACGTACATGTACAAAACTCTTAATTGTTTTGTTTTATAAAATGAATAAAAATTTATTGGAAAAAAGTTTCAGTGTTAATCAAATGGGCACTGACTGACAAACAATAAGACTCCCATCAGATACACCATATCAAAATAAAACTTTTATTTTGTATTAAATCAGTTTTCAACAAGACTTAAATACCTGCTTTAGATTGTTATTTTACTGTACCTAACAGCACCTGCAAGTACTGAAGTTAAAACTCTACTTATCAGTGATTACTTGCAATTATACTGAGTATAAAAACTGCTTGAATCATTATTTCTTTTCTTTCCCCATATTTCCTCCTTTACACTTTCTCTTCTCTATTGCTTTCTTTTACAGAACTGGGAAGAATCACAAATACAACAAAATGATAAAGTAGACAATTTTGTTCTATTTAAATGTAATCTTTAAAAGGACACACAGCTAAAAAAGTCAGTAACTTAGAGTCTGCCTGCATCTTATTTTAGTGGTGTTTTTTTCAACTTTATTAACATTATAGTTTAGTTGTAAAAGTTAATTTAATTAGTAATTTAATCCTAGTTACACTGTTGAATTCTCAGGTTTGATTGGATTTGTTAACTTTTGTTTGTTTTCTTTGTGGTTTATACTTTATATAATAATTTATGACATTTTAGTTCTAGAGAGAAACTTGTATGAATTCTATTCATTAACTTCTACTCATCAACAGGAGATTCTGCCAACTTCTGAAACAAACTACTAAAATACACTAACATTTCTGTAATCCTCCAGTGCAAACCCATGCACCTCCAGCAGAATATACAATCATTCTGAGACAGCAGAGCAATAGGGAAAAGGAGGAACTTTCTTAACCCCATTATCCACTGTTCTGGCTGTAACAGAAGCACACACAAACTTATTAATCTTGTACTCACAAACATGCACATATGTGCATGTACACATGCAAGCATGCAGAAACACAAACACACACACACACACACACACACACACACACACACACACACACACACACACACACACACACACACACACACACACACACACACACACACACACAATTTCAAACATTTGCAGATCTAAAACTTATCCACATAAAGATTCTTTTTAAGCAATCTCATTACACACACACACAGACTTTCTTGGACAAAAGAACCCATGAAGCAATTGAACAATTGACACTTCCACCAAAAGTCTCCATTCAATGTAATTAGTGTAACCACACTTTGTATATCTTTGTAGCATTCCATTTAGCGTTGATCAATGAGTAACATATACACCCATTTCAAATCCTATTCTTTGGAGTGTTTCATAATTCTGTTTTAAGGAGACAGGGTCTATCCTGTACGTAATGGCTCATTTGCCATTTCCGCCATTAAACATTAATGGTTTAAATAATTACTAAAAATGACAAAAGACCATTGCATTTCTGAAAATTAGTAAATGTAATGTGATTTTGTTTCTTTTTGTGGAAAACCATTTGCAAACAGGTAGTACATGGCAAGTCAAGCAGTTCTGAGTATGAAATTATTTCCTAATGATTTAAAAAAAGAGAGAAAAGGAATTGCAGTTTTCTGGAAACAATGGTCTTTTACACAACAAAATGTGCATTCATATATTGACAATGAGAACAATGGTATGCTTTCATTTAATGCAATCATAGTTCAGACTAAATTATACACTTAGAGTAGGATATTTTGGATTCTGAGACTGTCTGCCAAAATTGCCAAAAAACATGCTGACCATAATTTTACATAATATAAAATGGCAATTAATTATAACAGGATACTTGTATATCAGAGAAAAATATATTTATACAGAAAAAGAACCTAACTTATTTGCTTCTACTAAAGATTTGAAGAATTGGGGCCATGATTTCAATTTGAAAGATTTAATACACTACAAGGATGATGACTTCTTATTGTTTAGTTGAAGGTACCCAAACTAGTATAGGAAGGACATTTGTGCATGCTATTTGGCCTTTGAAATGAAATACTTTAAAATCATTGCATGTCCCAGTTCTGATCACTTTATTTTCAAAATCAAGACAGATAAAAAATACCTTACAGCTTTTGATGTAATATCATTTAATGGCTTCAAATAATGGTATCTTAATAAGATGAATAGCACTCTTAATTATCTGAAACCAGCTGATTATGCCCATGGGATTTTTTAAAATGTTATTTCTATGGTAATGTTTTCAAATTCATGTAAAACAAACTAACATTTTGGAGCAGTTACAATGAAGACAATAAAATAGATTCAGTAAAAGATAAAGAAGATAAAGTATTGAAAGGAGACACAATATACTTAGATTCTATACCCTCAATAAAAATGTCAACAAATTCATAAGCAAAAAAAAAAAAATCAATGTCCAAATTCAATAAAAGTGAAGTAGTAAGTGTGGACAACCTACATCTGTGCATTGAACTGTGAAATCAATCCCTACTGCTTAAATGAAATCATTCTAGGTTATGATTCAACCAATTTAATGTTACCATGTTAAGTTATTACCTGCGGTGGTGGTGTTGCGGTAGCGTTGTTGCCTCACAGTAAGATGTCCTGTTCGATTCTCAGCTAAAGCGTCTTCTGTGTGGAGACATGCCTGAATGGGCGTACCTTCGTTGAAGGTTGTGTGTCAGGGCTGGCAACTCAGTATGTAAAAATCTACTGCCAATCATTAGTGGACTGGTGTTCTGCTGTGGCGACCTCTAACCGAGAAAAGCAGAAAGATACAACAACAACCATGATGAGTTATTGAACCAAGTAGAATCTTACTATGACGGAAGAGGAACTGTGGTTTTAAAATGAGTTATATCAATAAATCTCATTACCTATTTCAAGCATAGCCCTGAAACTACCTGAAGACTTAGCAAGACCACTGAATCTGGTAATGTTCATCACTGCACCAGAGCTATTTCTGTGTTAATGCTGGTAGTGCAGTCTATGAGGATGTCCAGTGCAACAGTTTTACCTTTATAGGGGACTGCTAAATGCAATCATAATTGCAAGCATAGCCATCATGCCTATATTCTCAAATATGGGCATGTGGTCCCATTAACCCACCAGGAAAACATTTCTATTTTAAGTACTATACAATGGGAACTGTCTACAAATAAATTTCAGGAAAGACTCACACATCTCACATTTGATGCATATATGTAGTCAGAGATGACCATCCCCCTGACATCTGCAATACAGTTCCACCTGCATGTGGAAATCAGTGCTGCAGTGAGTTTGGTTTCCCACCAGGTACTGCTTAGAGTACTTAGGCACATATGCAGGTGGAGCTGCCAGTTCTTTCCATTCACTTTAATGGGATTTTGTGCATGCATGTGTGTGCGCATGTGTGTGTGTGTGTGTGTGTGTGTGTGTGTGTGTGTGTGTGTGTGTGCACGTGTGTGTGTGCGTGTGTGTGTGTGTGTGTGTGTGTGTGTGTGTGTGTGTGTGTGTGTGTGTGTGTGTGTGTGTGTGTGTGTGTGTGTGTGTGTCCATGTATCTCTGTTTGCATGTGTTTTTGTGTGCAGGTGTGTGTGTGGGTGTGTGTGTCTGTGTGTTTGTGTGTGTGTGTGTGTGTGTGTGTATGTGCAAGTGCATATATAGTCCTGTTTTTTGCTTGATTCACTTATGGTGACTGTAACTGTTTTTTGGAATCTCACGAGTTGAGAATCTTTTTCATAACCTTGGGGAGTAGGTTTATCATAAAATATTTGCTGTTTTATTAAGTAGACAACACCCAGAGGAATGCTATGGTAAGGAAGAGCTGATTAGTGAAGGAATTTTCTCTCATTGGTTTATGGTGAGATGTATACATGGACAGAGCATTCATTAATGGAATGGATAATATGATTTATATTATTTATTTACTGTGTAGCACAAAGTAAAGAGATTTAAGATGAGTTACACTATAAGATTAACATGCTATTACATGTACTAAAATAGAGCCTCCCAGAACCAGATAAGAACTTATCTAAGATTGAAAAAATAAGGTATTTTATAAATAAATACAACAATTTTTATTAAAGCAATATAGGGGGTAATTCAATAAACCCTAAACAAAGTGATTCTCCATGTAGGAAGTGTTGCAACCCTAACACGGAATATGGCTGCCTAGCGATCCAAGAATCAGGGCTTGGGGCGTGAACAAGTATACGGACACCATGCAACCATGGAGGTGTCTGCAGAATGCAAATGACCTCATCTGCTGGTGAAAACCATGCAAATGAGGTGATTTTCTGATTTAGGAAGCATTAAGGCATCTGTGCAGGTCCCGTGTCTGCAGGAAAAATGTACACGGTTACAAACCATGTACCGGACTATAAAATTTAAACAGGTGCTGTAACAGTCCAGATTAAAGGTTTTATATGTGACAGTAGCCATGCAAATGGCCAAATCTATGTCCATTAACATGTACAAGTAATGCAATATATGAAAAATTTGTATTTTTTATTAACACATTTGGCACGTTTAAGCGGCCCACAAGCATGCTTTTTTTAAAAAATAAATAAAATGTGTAAAATATGAAATATAAAGGTATGCAAAGTTATTCATTACAGTGGCCAGCATGCAGAGTCATACAATGGCAGGTTATAGTGGTAGCTAAGGTGATAGGCCTTGGTGTACTGCTGTATCCAGGGTAATCGCAATTAGGTGTATGTAAAGGAGACAGGGTTACTGAATTGCATAAAGGACAGAGTCCATAGGTACTAACTGTGGTAGGGCTAGAACTGTGTTGATGTAAGCAGAACAGATAAGTACCATCAAAAGGGGGGGGGGGTGTTATAGCATGTTAAAGTGGATTGGAGCTTAGCAGCACCTGTTTGTGCTCAGCTAAGCCGGGGGGGGGGGTGTCTGAATTACTAAGCTATACTTACCTCTGCTGCACATGTTTTAGCAAGTTAAATAAAAGCTAAGCATGCCTGTGTACAGGGGAGGGTCTAAACTGCTTTGCAATGTTTACACCTACTCCACTGGTTTGTGTGGAGTGCCACAGGGATTAAGCAGTGGAAGAAATTGAAAAAAATAAATAAATAAAAGGAAATAGCCTGGGAAAACCAATCAAGTATAAATGACTGATAAGCCCTGTTCCACTGACACTGACACTGGCCCATTCAAATCCCACAATAATATAGCTGGCAGGTGGAATGTATCATAGTCAGCCAATCACACAGGCTGCATCCGCAGCACACCAGTATAAAGTATGCACACACCCTTCAATCTGATTTTTCCTACATACTCTACATCATTGGAGTACACACTAGGGAATTTTAACTGACAAACTGACAGGGGCTACTGCTGCTGTGCTACATCTGTATGCATTACAGGCTGAGGTCAGTGATGATGATGATGATGCTGACAATAGGCCTAGACTGAGGAAGAGAAGAGTGTTCAGACTCAGGGTAAACTTCCAGGGTCAACATGAGCTGGAGATAGTAGAGCACTACAGGGTAGACAGGGACATACTACAGGAACTCACCAGCTTTGCCGCCCTCTCCTCTGACCCAGAGCGAACAGAGGGGTACCCATCCCACTGGAAACAAAGATATGCGTAGCCTTAAGAATACTGCATCCAAGGTACTCCACCAGTTCCTGGATGTCATGCTACACATGCCAGTGAGCACATTTATTTATCCAGCCCCCCTGAGGAGAGGACCAGCAATATGCTTCTCTTTCACCATGTAGCACACTACCCAGAGGTACTGGGTACCATAGACTGCACTCATGTGCACATCAAAGCACCACCCAGTGAGGAGGGTAGAGTCTAAGTCAACCGCAAGGGGTATCATTCCACCTGAGAAGTACCTCCCTGGACTACATGAAAAGAGACATGGAAGAGCTCTCCGATCTTCTAGCCCAGGCAGGTATGACCGTAGCCCTGAGTAGCATCCTGCCATCACCCAGAATTATACCGCAGTACAAGGACAGAATGATTGACTTCAACAATTGGCTAAGCTTCTGGTGTCATTCTAAGGGGATCCAGTATCTATTTGCCTGGGACGACATGGTCGACAGACCACGATGCTTTGCCAGAGATGGCCTGCACCTGTCACCCCTGGGATTCCAGAAACTGGCAAAGGCTCTTGCCGCCCCTATAGTACCTTTTTTAGGCAAGGTTCAAATGACAAATTCACCACTGTAGCAGGAACAGGCAAGCAAAAACTGAGGGTGATGCTATTCAATGTTAGAAGTCTAAATCTCAAAATGCACTCACTCAAGGCACTCTTTAAAATGGAGAACATCAATATATGTGCAGTGACTGAGACCTGGTTCAAGGCTCCAGAGAGCACCCCTGCATTACCAGGCTATAACTCATACCACACTTTTCGGCCATCTAACCTGGACCAGAACACCAAAGGCGGAGGTGTGTCCATATTCATTATGGATATCCACAGTTCCATGCTAGTTGCTCAGCATAATGCATCCAAGGTTATCCAAGTGCAACTAACTCTGGGCAAAACTGCAATGCAAATTGTAGCTTGCTACAGATCCCCCACCATGCCCCAGGATTCCCACTCCTCTTTTCTTGATATACTGGAAAATATTAGGGTTCAACCAAACACCCTAATATTGGGCAATTTCAACTACCCCACTATTAACTGGGCAAACTACTCATATACCAACTACTTCTCTCAGCGCTTTCTGGAATTCATAAATTCCAATGCCCTGGATCAACTTATCCACACCTCCACCAGGGGCAATAATATCTTAGACCTAGTCATTACCAGCATGAGTGACTGGTGTTCCACACCTGAAGTCAAATCCTCATTAGTCAGATCCGACCATAAGCTAATCACTCTAGATATCCACATCCCGCTCCCCACCCCCCATTAAGGGAATCACAGGAAAGACTTTCTCCAAAGCCAACTTCATGCTTCTTAAGACAGAAGTGGCAAACTTCATGACACCCATGCAGATGGACAATACAGTTATGACTGCTGAATCCTACACAAATGCACTTTATAAGCACTTACATTAGTGGATGGATCATGCTATCCCAAACAGAAACAAGACGCTATCCTCCAAAAAAAAGGAAGCCAATCTGTTGGTCCCCTGCCATAAGCAAACTCTACAACAGAAGGAAGAAACTGTTGCAAAAGAGAGTAAAATACCATGAGTGGAGGAGCTCCCTGGTCGGCCTCAGTAAGAAGCTGAGATCCCTTATAAGATCCTCCAAAGCTAGCCATGAAAACAAAATCACCACTGATTCTAAGGACAACCACAAAGCATTATATAGATATGTCAAGAATCTCAATGGCAACATCCAGATCTACTCTGAGTTATAGCACAATGGCACAAAAATTACAGAACCAAATGATATTGCCAACATCCTGGCAGATAGGTTCAGTGTTAACTTTTCCCCCGTCTCACCCCCTAAAGGGCCCATATCTATACAGGAAGAATGCAGAGTCCCTGTAATCACAATGACACAGGTAAAAGCAGCACTTTCTAAAGCCAAAAACACAGCATCCATGGGACCGGACAACATCCCAGGCTGTGTATTACATGAACTTCAGAACGAACTGGCTCCCCACCTAAGCACCATGTTCAGTCATAGCCTCACGTCAGGCTTTGTGCCCACTGAATGGCACACAGCAACAGTTATCCCACTCCACAAAGGAGGAGCCATCACTGATCCTGGGAACTATCACCCTATTAGCCTGAAGAGCCTGGTCTGCAAGGCCATGGAATGTATCATCATGGAATTCTTAAACAAAGACATTGGTAACCTCCAAACTCTGGATCACACCCAGTTTGGGTTTGTAAAAGGCAGAGCATGCCTCCTGAACCTGGTCAACTACTTTGAGGCAGTCACCAAAGCTGTAGACGAGGGTAAGGTGGTTCCCACAGCCAATCTTGACATCGCCAAGGCTTTCAACACCATCCCACATTCTGGAATTATAACTAAACTCACTAAACTAGTTATAAATCCGTATGTCACAAGATGGGTTGCCAACTGGCTCACTGACAGAACCCACACTGTAAAAGCTGCAGACTCCAAATCTGACTTTAAACCAGTGACAAGTGGAGTATCACAGGGTTCAGACCTGCAACCTCTCCCATTTGGTATCTACATTTCTGAAGTACAGGCTAACACAGAAGGCCTCTGGCTAATGAAGTTCACAGATGACTGCAAACTAGGAGCTATAGTCGAGTTCCCAAATGATGTGGACATTCTACAGAAGGGTCTCACTGAGACAGATGCCTGGTGTCAGAACCATGGCCTCAAGCTCAATGCCAAAAAGTGCATTGTTATCCCGTTTGGTAAAAACTCTGTACCCATGAACTACAACATAGGCGGCAGTCTTCTTAATGCCAAATGTGTGATAAGAAGGACCTTGGGACCCAGGTGGGCAGTAGTCTCTCCTTTGATAATTACATTGTCACAGTAGTCAGGAAATCCTTCTACATGGCACACCTCATCACAAAAGGGTTCTCATCCAGGAAAAAAGAGGTCATTGTTCCCCTCTACTCTACACTCATTAGACCCATTATAGAGTACAACACCCCTTTTGGAATATACCTCACATGACATCTGCAGCAGCTGGAAAGGCCACAGAAGTGTTTCACACAGAGAATTACTGGCCTCAAACAGATGCCCTACACAGACCATCTCAAAAAACTCCAGCTTTACTCTCTACTCTGAGGTGATCTCTGCCTAACATATAAAGCTATGTCAAACCCAGAACTGTTGGACATGCTACACCTAAAGAAATCCCAATCCCTCTGAGCTACACACTCTAGGGACCTAAACCTTGTCACCACAATAAACAGGACATGCTGGAGGGATAGATTTCTGTCCCAGAGACTTCTCATACTCTGGAACAAGCTACCCATCTATGTCAAGCAAAGTTCCTCATTAACACTCTTCAAGAAAAATCTTGATGAGTGGATGGGAAATAGGAAATATACCCCGGGGATCACTTGTTTGGCTCTGCTCAACAGAGGCACAGGGAATTAACTTTCTTGGGTTGGCGTAAGCCAGGGAACTTTGTTGGCTAGGCTTATTTAGGTCCTTGGGCCGATAGCCTAGTACCTACCTATGAACCTATGAACCTATGAACTGCCGGGTCATTTGCAATGCCCAGGACATTATCATCAATGTATGTGCTGGGACAACAGGAATTCCCTGCAAATAATGGCTGCCACAGAATATGCAGTAGGCCCCAAGACACCAAAACCCACTGCACTATTTGAGGGGCTTCTAAACAACGGGGTCATAGGACAGATGCATGGATGTCAATGTTGGAGTCCCATACATACCTCTCAATCTCTTACAGCAAGAAATCAGTGCAAAGCCATAAAGAAATGTGGGACAAAGGCGCAAAAACAAGGTGAATCATTAAATATTGCTCTTACAAATGTCAAAAGTTGATAGACTAACAGGTTTTGCAGTAGCATGAATGCTCTGAAGGGTAAGAAGTCTGAAACCCAAATATCTGTCATTACTTTCTAACTTCAGTCTTTAATGAATTGCCAGTAATTTCCCAGACAGACACAATGTTATTTGAAATGGACCCAAAATGTGAGGCAAACATCTGGACATTCTGGAAAAATCTGTATAGTTGAGCGATATGGTCCCCTATCACCCACACACCTGTGATCCCATAGAACTGCAGTAACAATTATGTTTGTAAGGTAATAGCAGCAGACCATGTATTTCCGAGGGCTGTCCCAATCAACTTTCTAACATGTTTCATTTCCACAATATGCAGGGGTCAATTTTCTATGTATGTGTGTGGTTAATAGTGTCAAGAAGTAGACAGTAATAACTGGTGGCTGTTGTGGCTCACTGGGCTAAGTATATTACTGTGGATGACAGGGTCCATGGTTCGAGACTGGCTGTGTCAACTGTTTTGCATGTCAGCTACACCTATGGTAGGAATTCTATAGGCTGTCCAGAAGTCAATATTTGTTACTGCAGGCAAGCTGGACAATGGAGGGACAGGGGGCCACAGATATGGACAGTACACAGCTCTGAGTAACCTAGATGGTGTCTACTAGAACAGCAGGTTGTAACAAGTCAGTCTGGTGCCAGGATACAAAGTCTGCCACATAACTGTGTCAGTATCATAACAAGGTAGTGGGCACCATCCATCCCCCACAAATGTCAGGGTTTCTCAGAATGTCCACACATAGGCTTCATATATCTGTTCTGTCAAACTATTGGCAAAACAATAAAAGCAAACCTACAGCTCCAAGTACATTCCAAGTTTAATAAAATAAAGTAAAACCAAGGTAAGCGCTTTTGGCTGTAACAACAGCCTTCATCAGACCTGCCGGTGTTACAGCCAAAAGCACTTACCTTGGTTTTACTTTACTTTATTTTATTAAACTTGGAATGTACTTGGAGCTGTTGGCTTGGTTTTATTAGTTGTATCTTGTTTTGCTTATAGTATTGGCAAAACAATACAGGTTGATGTAAAAACATCAATGACAGACAGCTGAGATGCAAATTTCATACGCATAAGAAAATGCAAGCTAATACAAAACTGGCCCGCCAACTTTCTACAGTTGGAAGAGCAGTATTAAGATGCTGTCCTCATGTCTGGGCCTGTGTCCAACTGTGATATATGGCCCTGTCAAGATGTCTGGCTCTAAGAGTTTGAGACGTATGGCCAACATGTAGCCTTAGAAGAATAGTGCAACACAAACCTTTTGAGGACCACAGCAGATGTATGGGACACAATGCTGGCCAACCTGCCAAACAGGTACAGTCAGCGGTATGCAGTCTATAACCCTATGTAGTGCTATAGTACGTACAACTAGATAGGTAGTTGTTTTAATCTCAATACTACCAACACAGTATGTGTGTGTGTGTGTGTGTGTGTGTGTGTGTGTGTGTGTGTGTGTGTGTGTGTGTGTGTGTGTGTGTGTGTGTGTGTGTGTTTGTGTGTGTGTGATGCATAGCCCCTGTGTGTGTTGGTTATATAATTTTGAAGCCTGTTCCATCCTACTGAATCCCATCATTGAATTACTTTACAGGGCCTGTTGATGCCATCCACCTTAGATGCACTGTTTGACACTTAGCAGGCCGTACCTCTCCACTGTATAAAGTTTTTCAGAATGTCCAGATGTTTGTGTCATATATTTAGTCTATGTCTCATAAAACTGTGGTTTCCTGGCAAATTATTGGCAAATGATCGATAATTGAAATCAGAAAATAATGAGAGACATTTGAGTTTCAGACTTCATACCCTCCACAAAAGTAATCCTAATGTGAAAGTAGTGTAGGGAGGTTTAAAAGCAATTTAAATCTCAATCAGGCAGAGAGTACCCTCCTTACTGAACTTAGTGTTGACCCTTCCATCAGGGTAATGGAGCCTGGTAAAGGGGGCGGTACAGTCATTATGGAACAATTGATGTATGAGGCCAAGATGCATAACTTACTACACGATACTACTAAATACACCATTGCTTCTTTAAATGAGGTACACATGTCATACAAAAAAATTGATCTGGCCATTCAGGATCTTTTAGATCAGGAAGTTATTGAACATGATCTCTATACCTTTTTGAGTAATTTACACCCCAAAGTACCTACTATCTTTGGGGTGCCTAAAATTCACAAAAATGTTATAGACCCTCCCCTCAGACCAATTGTGGCTGCCCAGGGGTCCAAGACCCACAACCTTTCCAAATTTTTGGATTGGAAGTTAAAGCAGTTATGGGGAAAGCAACAGCATTTACTCAAGGACTCCTGGGAATTCTTGTGAGGGATTTCTAGTGAACTTCACAGGCCTAACCTGTTGTTCGTTAATATAGATGTGGTTGATCTCTTTTCAGTTATACCACACACAGTAGGGATGGCCTGGATGGAATAAGCTCTTTGGGCATGCAAAGGTGTTACCAACAATGATGTAGTATTGGTTATGCATTTAATGGAGTTGGTCCTCAGTAACAACTATGTTTATTTTTGTGGGGAATATTTCCAACAGACATCGGGCGTCTCTATGGGTGCTAATTGTGCTCCAACTTACGCCGATATCATCTTGTCAGTATGGGAGAATAAATATGTAATACACAGTGAATTTTCCAAATATTGGATTCATTACACTCGGTTCCTGGACAACATTTGTATTTTTTGGACAGGACCAAGGCAATGTGTAGATGAATTTGTCACCTACTTGCATTCAACAACTGAATTTTTGAAATTTACATATGAAATTTCAGTTGATCAAGTAAACTATTTGGATGTGACACTTTATAAACAAGCTAACAGCTTTAGCTCCTGCATATATAGAAAACCCTCATTCTCCAATAGTTACTTGCATTACCTTAGCTCACACCCTAAATTTCAAAAAAGGTCTATTGTCAAGGGACAATTTGTTAGGGTCTCACGGATGACATCAGACGATAACAATTTTTGTATTGAAGGGGAAAAATTGAGTTCGTTATTTGCGGATAGAGGATACCCCAAATCTTTAATCAAATCGGTTTGGGAGGAGGTTTGTTCTGCCAGAGGTACTAGATTTTTTCCCATTCTAGGGAAGGGACCAGTTGATACATGTGCTGCAAATTCTACTACCCCCCCTTTTAATGTTACAGGTTCCAATTTGGTTTTTGTTACTGAACACAGTGAAAATGTAGGACATATTAGGCATATTATCCAGAAAGAAATGGACACCTTTAAAGATTTCACTGACTTGAACAACCTAAAGGACCTAACTTGCAAATTTGTTTATAAAAGGGGATTTAATATTAAGAATGTTCTGGAACATAACACCAGTTCCAGTAGTTTCAATCAATCTAGAAAGGGTACTTTTCGTTGTGGACATTGTAGGCAGTGCAAATACGTTATCAATCAGGAAAATGTTTACCTAGAAAGTAGAAACAGGAAGATCTATGCACAGAGATTTCACAACTGCAACTCCACAGGTATAGTTTATTTGGCTGTCTGCCGGTCTTGCCAAGCGTTTTATGTTGGCAAGACCGAAAGACAGTTAAGGAGACGCATTTATGAACATTATTATGAGATCCAAAAACAATGTAATACCAATGCCCTTTATAGGCACACGGTGGTGTGCCAAACTGCCTTTTTCATGTTCTTTGTTCTGGAAACAGTTCCCAAATGTATCAGGGGCGGATACTGGGAAGCTAGGTTATCACACAGAGAGACATGTTGGCAGATTTTGTTGGCTTCCAACAAAGCTCCGGGTCTTAATGACCTCATTTCTATTATGCCCTACTTAAAACTTAAAGCGGAGCATCTGTAACACGGTGGTGTGCCAAACTGCCTTTTTCATGTTCTTTGTTCTGGAAACAGTTCCCAAATGTATCAGGGGTGGATACTGGGAAGCTAGGTTATCACACAGAGAGACATGTTGGCAGATTTTGTTGGCTTCCAACAAAGCTCCGGGTCTTAATGACCTCATTTCTATTATGCCCTACTTAAAACTTAAAGCGGAGCATCTGTAACCAAGTTAATGAGTGTAAGTAGGTTCTAGTTACATATTTTATATTTTATGTATTGCATTTACATACTGTACACGGGTGGTTATTGTATCATATTATACAATTTTATAACATTTCATAATATTAGCAAATATATGTGGTCTATTTATATATGTGTTTATTTTTAATTCATGTATTTTTATTTTTCATGTCAATTTATGAGGGACAGTTTATTTCATATTATTGTGGTCTACACTGGTTGTCTGAAAGTCAAGGTATCTATATACTTTTTAGATAATTCATTTTAAGAAAAGTCCATGTTTACATTCCATGTTAGGGCAAATGCAGCTACAGCTTTAAAAATGTTTTTACACCAAATGGGTAATTATTCTATTAATTATTGTATATATAAACTGGGTTTGCTCATTAGTTTTGTATCTGAGGAAGTTGCATTGGCGACGAAAACGTGGATGTGCTGAGACGTTAATAAATTCAGTTTTTATTGTGCAGTTTGCCTTTGGATTTTACTTCTACAGCATCAAGTACCTTATAGTGACGTTGGCTTTCCTATCGTGGTCTCTGTTTGCCTGCTTGCTATCTCTTGGAGTATTGGTCTTTTGGCAGCCTTTTTGTGTTACTTGTTTGCTAATGCGAAACCTGTCACTGTATCAGTTATCTACATTTGTAAGAGCAATATGTAAAAAGTGTCCCTATGTTTGGGCCTGTATCCCCCCAGTATTGAAGGCTTTGTCCACATTTATTGTTCTAAGAGGATGAGAGATATACCCCAGGCATATAAGCTCCATTGCACTCACAATAAAGACATAGCACTATAGTACATATAACTAGATAGGTAGGGATTTTAATCACAATAGTGGCAACTTTGTGAGTATACATGTCTAAGTATGCATATCCCCCATACCAGTGAGTCTGTCTTGCCTGTGTTTGTGCAATGGCTATACCATTTTGTGTGTTTGTGCCACCCTGTTAACTCCACCATCACCAACCTAGTCATGGCCTACATATGTCATTCAGCTTAGATGCAGAATTCCACATTTTCAAACACAATAGCACTGGGGTGCATGCAATATATATGGTGGACTATGGTGTACATAACTAGATAGATAAGTGTTCTAATTACAAAACTTTTAACTCTTTGTGCATGTGTGTTGGAGTACATGTGTGCCTGCAGCAGTGTGTGTGTGACACAGTTATATCATTTTAAGGGGGCCTGTCTAACCCCCAGTGGGAAGCCTTATAGCACCTGCAGATGCCATCCACCTGAATAATAATGGCAGACACTGCAAAGGTGCATAAACTCTTTGGTCCATGCACTATAAACAATAATTGAATTCAGTTCAGAATACAGTTCAGAATAAATTGCTTTAATATTGCTACACACTCAAGTGTGCTAGCTTGCACTGCACTTGAATTGTTTTTAGTGCTGTTTTAGCTGCTTTTCTGTAACAAAAAAAATCTAAGCGTGTTTCCTGCCTTTCCTGTAACTAGTCTAGTCCAGTTACAGATTTGCTGTATCCAGGACTGTTTGTAATCTTTTGAGACCCCTAAGTCGTTCTGTGTTGGAGGGAAGCCTTCTAGCTTATCAGTGGGAGTGGTAAGCACTAAGTTGCCTATCTAGCAAAAGAGGAGTGGTTTTGGCCCAGAAATTGTAGTTTATAGGCTGTTTGAGCACATTTTCCATTTCCTTCACCTTTCTGGTTTAAAAGCTCGCATTTGCAATTGTTTCCCACCTTTCCTATAATTAGTCTAGTCCAGAAACAGATTTGTTGTATCCAAGACAGTTTGTAAGCTTCTGAGCCCCTCAAGCCTTTCTGTGCTGGAAGGAAGCCTTCTAGCTTGTCAGTGGGAGTGATAAGTACTAGGTAGTCTGTCTACCACAAGAGGAGCAGTTTCTGGTCCAGAAATTGTAGTTTATTGGCCATTTGGGCATTTTTTACATCTCCTTCAGCTTTCTGGTCTAAATGCCCACATTTGTGCCTTTCCTGACTTTCCTGCAACTAGTCTTGTCCAGATACAGATTTGATGTATCCAGGACTGTATGTAAGCTTCTGAGCCCCCTCAAGCCTTTCTGTGTTGGAGGGAAGCTGTCTATCTTGTCAGTGGGAGTGGTAAGCACTAGGTAGCCTATCAACTACAAGAGGAGCAGTTTCTGGCCCAGATATTGTAGTTTATAGCCCGTTTGGCCAGTTTTTTCCATCTCCTTCAACTTTCTGGTCTAAAAGCCCATGTTTGCGCATTTCCTGCCTTTCCTGTAACCAGTCTAGTCCAGATACAGATTTGTTGTATCCAGGACTGCATTTAAGCTTCTGAGCCTTCCAAGCCTTTCTGTGTTGGAGGAAAGCCTTCTAGCTTATTAGTGGAAGCAGTAAGCACTAGTTAGCTTATCTACCACAGAAGAAGTGGTTTCTGGCCCAGAGTTTGGAGTTTATTGGCCATTTGGGTAGTTTTTCCATCTCTTTCAACTTTCTGGTTTAAAAGACCATGTTGTGCTCATTTCCCGCCTTTCCTGTAACAAGTCTAGTCCAGATACAGATTTGTTGCATCCAGGACTGTTTGTAAGTTTCTGAGAGGTGCCAAAGTCTGGTCTTCAAGTTTTCCTCAGATCTGCTAATTCTCTCCTCTCCTGCACTTTTACTAGCTTATTAGTCTAGCACTTTACAATACCAGACTTCTTGTAGCAATTATATTGCACATAAAAGTGCTACCTGCAATAAACGTTCTACAAGGAAACAACTCCAGTACTTATTATTAATGCCCACCCCTCCAGGCATGTCAAAAGGTTAGTTTCCTGTGTTTTCTCCTGTTAACCTGGTGAACTTGGGCATCCTGAGGCAAATGTAGCAACTGCCTCATGTACACTGACAACCCTCTCCACTTATCTCCCAACACTCAAACTTGCAAGAGATGCACTTATATATCCAAATTGGAAGCCATGCACTCTCCAGCCAAGACCAGAAAAACTGGTAAAGAGGAGAAAGTCAATACTTGCATCACACCAAATGGAACACATAGCCCTCCAGAAAACACACCAGCACTGCCTTCACATAAAAACACAAACCACACACCCACCCTCGCGGAGGCTCTCAATGAAACTCTACCCAAACAGCAGAGACCTCAAAGGCAGAAACGTACTCAACCACCATAACACAACACTAATCATGAGACACATAACTCTCCTAAACAGTGTGCCACTCAAGCAAAGCCCCTAAGGCAAAACAGCATGGCCAGCACACTAGTTATAGGTGACTTGATAGAGAGGCACACTGATGTCCCATTCACTAGGTTAAATAAGGATAAAGTAATGGTCAGCTACCTGTCAGGTGCCAGGATCCACCATATAATGCACACACTCATGTCCCTCAACAACAGGTACAAATATGACTCTGTCATTGTACATGTGGGTGTGAATGTCCTGGGATGTACCTCCCTGGACTACATGAAAAGTGACATGGAGGAGCTCTCAGATTATGTAGCCCAGGCGAGTATGACCCTAGCCCTGAGCAACATCCTACCATCACCTGGAATGATACCGCAGTACAAGCAGAAAATGATTGATTTCAACAATTGGCTAAGTTTCTGGTGTCATTCTAAGGGGATCCAGTATCTGTCTGCCTAGGATGACATAATTGACAGACCTCAATGCTTTGCCAGAGATGGCCTGCATCTGTCACCCCTGGGCTTCTAGATACTAGCCAAGGTTCTTGCCACCCCTATAGTGCCTTTTTTAGGCGGTGTTTCAAAGACCAAATTACCACCATAACAGCTACAAACAAATGCAATCTGACAGTCATACTGCTCAACACTAGAAGTCTAAATCTCAAAATGCACTCACTCAAAGCACTCCTTAAAATGAAGAACATCGACATTTGTGCTGTAACAGAGACCTGGTTCAAGGCAGCAGAAAGCACCCCTGCACTACCAGGCTATAACTCATTCCACACCTTGTGGCCCCAGAACTTGGACCGAAGCTCCAAAGGTGGTGGTGTTTCCATATTCATAAAGGATGTGCACACCTCTAGACTGGTAGCCAAACATAATTCATCAGAGATACTTCAGGTGCAGCTAACATTGTGTAAGACAGAGATTCAGGTCGTAGCCTGTTATAGGTCCCCAACCATGTCCCAAGACGCTCACTCCATGTTCCTAAGCACCATGGAGACTATTAGGGTCCAACCTAATACACTCATACTGGGTGACTTCAATTACCCCTCCATTAACTGGGAAAACTACTCATGTACCAATACACTTGCCCAACATTTCCTGGAATTTATTAATTCCAATGCCCCAGATCAGCTCGTTCTTATCCCCACTAGAGGTAGCAACATCCTTGACCTGGTCATTACTAACATGGGTGACAGTTGCTCTACTTCAATAGTCAACTCCTCCCTGGTTAGATCCAACCATAAACTAATAACCTTGGAAATCCACATCCCCCCCCCCCCCGCAAAGGTAACCACCATGAAAAACTTCTCCAAAGCTACCTTTGAGCTCCTAAGGACAGAGGTGGCTAACTTCACGGCACCCATGCAAATGGAGAATAGTTGCATGACCACTGAATCATACACCAATGCACTGTACGAACACATACACAAATACATGGATCTCGCCATACCCAACAGAACCAAGACGCTCTCCTCCAAAAAAGGAAGCCAATCTGGTGGTCCCCTGCCATTAACAAACTCTACAACAGAAGGAGGAAACTGATGCAGAATAAGGTGAAGTCCCAAGACTGGAAAAACTCCCTTATCAGACTCAAGAAAAAGTTGAGATCCCTCAAATTTTCTAAAGCTAGCTATGATAGTAAAGACAACCACAAGGCCTTCTATAGTTATGTAAAGAACCTCCATGGCAATACCCAGATTTTCTCTGAGCTACTGCACAATGGCACATCCTATACTGAGGCAACAGATATTGCCAATATACTGGCCAACATATTCAGTGCCAACTCCCAACCCCAAAAGACCAATCACAATACCAGTAGACAGCCAGGCACCCAGTATTACTGCTGCACAGGTTAAAACAGCACTGTCCAAGGTGAAGAATACAGCTTCTATGGGACCTGACAATATTTCTGACTGTGTTCTACATGAACTACAGAGTGAACTGGCACCTCACTCGTGTGCCCTGTACAATCACAGCCTCACTTCAGGCTTAGGCTTTGTCCCTACCAAATTGTGCACTGCTATAGTCATCCCTCTCCACAAAGGAGGAGCAACTACAGACCCAGGGGAACCATTGCCCCATTAGGCTGACAAGTCTGATGTGCAAAGCTATGGAACACATCATCATGGACCTAATAAACAAGGATATAGGGAATCTCCAAACTCTGGATCCCACACAGTTTGTCTTTTTGAAGGGTAGATCATGCCTACTCAACTTGGTCGACTTCTTTGAGTCAGTCGCCAGAGCTGTGGATGAAGGCAAGGTGGTTCATACAGTCTACCTTGATCTGGCCAAGGCCTTTGATACCATTCGCCACTCAAGAATCATAGAAAAACTCACTAAGCTAGGCATCAACCCCTATATCATTAGGTGGGTTACAAACTGGCTCACAGATATAAACCACAGTGTGAAAATAGCTGACTCCAAGTCAGATTGCCGACCAGTCATGAGTGAAGTCCCACAGGGATCAGTCCTGGGTCCTCTCCTGATCGGCATCTACTTCTCAGAAGTCCTGTCCAACACAATGGGACTCTGGCTGACAAAGTTTGCAGATGATTGCAAGTTGGGAGCCATTAACTCCCCAAGTGATGTTGACATCCTACAGAAAGGCCTCACTGAGACCAACGACTGGTGTCAGAACCATGGCCTTAAGCTCAATGCCAAAACATGTGTCGTCATCCCCTTTGGGAAAAAACCCTGTTCCCATGAACTACTGCATTGATGGTAGTCCATTGAACACATAAGGCATTATAAGAGATCTGGGAACACAGGTTGTCAGTAACCTCTCTTTTGACCACCACACTGCCACTGTGGTCAGAAAGTCCTTCTATGTGGCACATCTCATTACTAAGGGTTTTGCATCCAGAAATAAAGAGGTCATTGTCTCTCTCTACTCTTCCCTCATTAGGCCAGTCATTAAGTACAATGCCCCATTTGGCATGTACCTCACTAGACACCTGCAACAACTGGAGAGGCCACAAAAGTACCTCACAAAGAGGATTCTAGGTATTAAACACTATTTGGACAGACTCAACAAACTCCAACTATTCTCTGTCTCATATCTCCTACTTAGAGGCAATCTCTGCTTGACTTATGAAGCCATGTCTAACCCAGCTCTGTTAGAAATGTTACATCTAAAGAAATCCCAATCCCTCCACACCACACACTCCAGAGACCTCAACCTCATTACAACAATCAACAGAACATGCTGAAGGGACAGGTTCATAACCCAGAGACTGCCCATGTTATGGAATAGACTTCCCATACATGTCAAACAGAGCACTTCACTGGCCCTCTTCAAGCGAGATCTTGATGAGTGGATGTCAAATAGAAAATTAACCCCAGGATCACTCCAGTGGCTCTACTCGATAAAAGCACTGGAAACTAAGCTTGAGTGGCACAATGCCAGGGTAATCCTATGGGGTAGGCTTGTAAAGGCTCCAGAGCCATTAGCCTAGTGCACACCTATGAACCTATGAACCTGTGTATATAGCGGTATTATATGTAAAACTAGGCAGATAGGGGTTATACTATCAACAAGGGCAGTTCACGAGTATGTGTGTGTGTGTGTGTCTGTGTGTGTGTGTGTGTGTGTGTGTGTGTGTGTGTGTGTGTGTGTGTGTGTGTGTGTGTGTGTGTGTGTGTGTGTGTATACATATGTATATCTTCTTGCAACAGTATGACTGTTAAGGCCACAAACATACCTCTTGACCCCTTAGAGAAAGACATCTGGATAAAGCCATACAGAAAAGTGGGATAAAGCCCAAATATTTTATTTATTTATTTATTTTACATTTGTTGACCGGGCTAGTCCAGCTGGATACATATCCATTTTCAGCAGAGGCCCGGGGAGAAAAGCTCCTCGAGAGTACAGAACAGTATTTTACTTAACTCAAAAGTAAACTAAAAACAATTCAAAGTTTAACAGGTGGAAGTACCATATATAGTTAAGCTAATTTAGTACATGAAAGAATATATTGGAGTAAGTAGTTAGGAAAAATAAGGAAATGTGTACAGTTCAAAACACATTTGATGTAGTATCTTATGCTAAGTATATATCATAACATAGTAGGGAGACAGAAAGTCATATTTTGATATAAAAGAGAGTCCAATAAATTGAAAGGAAGATATACTTCTGGTTATCATTAGGCAGTTAGAATATACAGTCAGTAAGATTTAGTACCTTAGTAAGAAGAAGACATGAGAGGTTAGTCTGGGTTCAGACAGGTGCACAGCCAATGAGATTTGAGGTAGGTTTTAAGCCTGCTTTTAAATTCTGTTAGTGAAGGTAGTGAGGTTAGGTCACTGGGAAGAGAGTTCCAGTTTTTACCTACGGTATTAGAGAACAGAGAGTCCCCTGCCTTATTGTAGGTTTTGTGTATTTGTACTAGTATTTTACTAGATGAGCGCAGTTACAGTCAATCTTGAAGTATTGCACTGACAAACATAGAATTGGATAGCATAACAGGTTGTGCATTTACATACATTTTCTGAGCGGTATAAAGTCAGACAAGAAAATGTCTATCATTATTGTGTAACATCAGTCTTTAATGATTTACACTACTTTGCCAGAAAACCACAATTTTATGGCAAATGGAAAAAATTATGTGGCAAACATCAGGACATTCTCCAGACATCTGTAGAGGTGAGTGGTATGGCCACCACCTATCCCACCCTGCAGGTTGCAGTCCATGTTTAGCCAGGTGTGACCTCTGACAATTACGCAAACAATACAGATGTCCTCAGAGTGTAGGACAACAAACATTTCCTAGAGTTGTGTATTACTTGCATAAAGCAGTTATTTCACATCAGAAGCACCTTAATGCTATGAGAAATAGCATAACCTATGGTAATGTGACACAAGGAAGCTGTCATATTGCCAAACCAAGGGAAGTCCTGTCTGTTGCACTTGTCGTGGGTATGGTAGGTTTTGCTACCTGTCACAATACTACAAGACGTGCCCTACATTCCACGTTTGATAAGGTGGCAACCCTACTTTGTGTTGCCAATGTATGTGCAATATATAGACATGTGTAGGCCCTGTGAGTGCCTGCCACCCCCAATGACACACATGTATCTAAGCATGAGTTCTAACTGCCACTACACACATATGTAGGTACTGCCTAAGGCTGTGGCAACTGTAGATAGTGTGCTCTCTGTCAATGACCCACAAATTGATATTGACACACTGCAATGGGGTCATACAGTGGAAATGGAATGATGTCAATGTTCTGGCCTCAAGCTGAATGCAGAAAACAGTACCATCATACCATATGGCATGAACATGGACCCACTATTTCCCACAGCAACAGCAACCTCATAAACACACAAATTGCACTGGCAGACCTGGCTGCTCAGGTTGATAACACTGTTGCATTTAGTCATCGAGTAGTGGCAGTGGTCAGAAAAGGCTTGGATGTGGTTCAACATATAGGTAAAGGGACTGCATCCAGCTAAAACATGGATATTACCTCTGTATATTCCTCAGTCTGTACAACAACACATTTTTGTCATGGCCGGTCTGGTATGTACCTATGCAGACATCAGCACAAACTGGATAGGCTAGGTTAACATCCACAAAGGTTATCCATGGCCTTCAACACCTGTTCCATGCAGACAGTCTTGAATCAGTAGTGGCCCACTTGATACTGGACCTGTTGTCCATAGGTGGGCTCTGGCATGCCTAGATGGCAATGTTGTGCTGAGCTCTTCAACAGCAACCCCATATATGTGAGTCCAACTCTGTGCACATTACCAGCATGACAGGCCTAAATCACATATGTGACAGCAAATAAACCTGCTGGAGAGACAGGTTTGCATCCCAGAGGCTGCCCTGTCTCAGGAATGCACTTCCCATATATGTCAAGCAGAGTATGATGCAGACCCTCATCAAGTGCATCCATGATGAGTGGATGGGAAAAGAAAACTCTGTCTCAAGGGTCCAACCTGTGTCCATCAATGCCTGGGGCAACAGGTGCTGATTGATGATTCTGCTGGGGATAAAGTAATGGCTATGCTTGTAAGGGACCCAGAACCAGTAGTCTAGTAACCTTCTATGGACCTATGAACCTGCGATTCTATGGAACTCCCAGGTGACATCTATCAAGAGTAGCATTCTATTTCACGTGGTATGCATGCAAGAGTACTCTTTATCCATTGTCCCTCACACACTGTTCCATGCATATGCACATAGGTAAACATGCACATATATAGCCATACTGTGGTGAGGAAAAGGTATCTGCATTGCCACTATACCATACATCACAAGATGGGTTGCAAACTGGCTAAGTGACAGAACCCACAGGGTCAGAGTTGCTGGAGCCATGTCAGACGCAAAGCCTGTCACAAGTGGTGTCCCACAGGGCTCAGTCCTGGGTCCACTCTTGTTCGGCATCTACTTTTCTGAAGTACAAGCAAACACAGGAGGGTTATGGCTGACAAAGTTTGCAGATGACTGCAAACTGGGCGCCATAGTCGAAAACACATCTGACACAGATATCCTTCAGAAGGGCCTCACAGAAATGGATAACTGGTGCCAGAGCCATGGCCTAAAGTTAAACGCCAAGAAATGCATAGTCATACCCTTCAGGAAAAACAAGGTTACCCCTAGCTACCATATAGGTGGCAATCCACTGAGCACAGAAGAAGTCATCAGGGATCTGGGGACCCAGGTTGACAGTAGCCTTCGTTTGACACTCATGTTGCTAAAGTAGTTAGGAAAACCTTCTACATTGCCCACCTGATCATGAAGGGATTCACATCTAGATCAAGGGAGGTCATTGTCCCCTGTACTCATCACTCATTAGACCTATGATTGAGTACAATGCCCCATTCGAATGTATCTGACCCGACACCTGCAGCAGCTGGAAAGGCCCCAAAAGTTCCTCACCAAAAGGATAAAGGGTCTCAAAAATATGTCTTATGCTGCCTGACTGAAAGAACTCCAGCTCTATTCAGTCTCATACCGCTTGCTCAGAGGTGACCTGTGCCTGACATATAAGGCCATGTCAAACCCAGATTTGATGAATATGCTTCACCTCAAAAAATCTAGATCCCTCAGAACCACAAGGGCGGGAGACTTAAACCTTGACACGGTTATTAATAGAACGTGCTGGAGGGACAGATTCATCACCCAGAGACTCCCTATTCTGTGGAACAAAATTCCAGTACATGTGAGGCAGAGCACCTCGCTGGCCTTGTTCAAGAGGAATCTTGACCAATGGATGGGAGATCGCAGATATACCCCAGGGATTACTTCAGTGTCACTGCTTGACAGAGGCACAGCAAAATAATAGGCATAGTTTTATTCTAACTAAAGGGGTGGCGAAAGCCACATAACTATGGGCTAGGCTTATAAATGCCCTTGGGCAGATAGCCTAGTATGAACCTATGAACCTATGAACCTATGAACCATCATGAGCTTCTGTAATGACAGCAGGTCCCCATAACTTAGACACACAGACACCTGGAACAGAAACAGAGCATGGTCTGTCAGACAACAGTCAGTCAGCAGTACTAACAGCAATAAAGCATCATGACACATAGGTACATACACATTGATGTGTACAAATTACAGTTGCCAGCAGACAGCACCTTACAGGACATAACAGTACTACACTACAAACTGCCATTAACTGTACTATATTCACCCTATGCATCAGACACATATTAGCATGTCCCTGCAATGATGGTATGGATAACAGGGATATGGTACAGGGTGTGGTGTGGTGTCAGCTGTATGGCACTGCCTAGGCCTTTCTCAACCCAACACCACACCCTGTGCCACACCACACCACACCCTGCAATGATGGTATGGTAACACGGATATGGCACAGGGTGTGGTGTTGGGTTGAGAAAGGCTTAGGCAGTGCCATACAGTTGACACTGTGTGTGTGTGTGTGTGTGTGTGTGTGTGTGTGTGTGTGTGTGTGTGTGTGTGTGTGTGTGTGTGTGTGTGATGGGGTGCTGGTCAGCTGAGCCATTGGGGACCTGCATGTGACAGTGATGTGTGAGTGTGTGCATGCACACAGTCAAGCTATGTGCTAGCCCTACATGAAGGTATGTTGGACAGCCGTGGACTTTACATGCCAGAATGTACAGTTCACCATTTCTGGCCATGAACATGGGAACTGGTTCTGCCAGGAGTGGCACTGGTGCCACCATGCCCAGGGCCAGATGCAGTACTACATGCTGATTATGACCGGTGTCTGCTGGGTCTGTGTCCCTCATGGGACCACCCAGGACCACATGCCCATGGCCTGCCAAGTCATGATGTGGACAGCACCCTCCCTTCGATAGTGCTGTTGGTACTGCCACTACAGGAGTATGACTGTGCATGGCCATGCGGACTCTCAGCTGATGTTGTTGCTGACTTACATCCATGTGTCCAATGACCTACTCCCATCAAATTTTCCAGCACAGACATTTCATGGTTAAGGAATGACAATGTCTCACCCCACCGTCTATCCACTACATCAGCAAAATTATGTAAGGCATCACCAATGCCATGGATGGAGTCATGCATGTCAGGCAGTGTGGCATCCATGACCCTGAGCATCTATCTGGTGTACCGTTCACAATGTGCCTGTGCCTTCATGATGGACTGAAACATGCATCAGGTGACAAGTGCTTTGACACCTCTGACATGTGCTGGATGGGCAAGAGTCTTCTTTTGAGCACCCTTGTTAATCTGCCTTTGTGGAAGCTCACCAGCTGTCTGGCTATGGCTAGTGTCTGCAGTCACAGATGCCATAGTCACCACACTCCCCTGTTCAATGGCACCACCCTCTGACTGCACAATATCTATGGCTGCTGGGGACTGGGTATGTATGGGCATAAAGACTGTGTGCGGGGACATTGGGGATGGAAATGGGATGTCAACCAATGGGACAGTCAGCACCCAGCAACCCCACCTGTGTGTTACTATGGCCACCATCATCATCTGAGTCTGATGAGACACTGACATAAGGTTGTGAGGGGGACACACTCCAACCCCCATGATCACCTGTGAGGGGAAGACAACATAACTACATTCATTCCTGCACTATAATGTCTGCTGATTCACACACACACACACACACACACACACACACACACACACACACACACACACACACACACATATAGGTGAGGTGCCATAAAGACATGATACAGACCATATCTTCTGACTGATGCCATGCACAACACACAATCAGACCAGAGCAGACACACTCTGGACAGGCCCTCAATAACATGCAGTGCAGCTACGTCCATTAAATGCTGCTAGTACTATGCACCTGTGAAATATGTGACAAGTCAGAGAATGTGATGGACCTTCACCTAAAACACAGTGCAGCCATTTACACAATAGTGATGCACTCCTGTATAGCAGAATGGCTACACCTTTACAAAAATACGTTCTAATATGTTACAGTTCCTGCAAATATGCTACTGTGATTGCCAATGTAATGCACTGTAGTGAACCACACAATGACCGAAAATCCACATATTGCAATATGACTAAGCTTAACAGTAGTGTCCATGGCAAACTGACAGCCCTTAACATACCTAGAGTATAGATGAGCCATAACAAGACAGTCCCATACTCACTGGCTACAGGATGATGGTCCGCAGCTACACCAAAGGTACCTATGGATTTGTGGGGGAGGGGTATTGTCAGCAGACACACATGAGGCATTGGTACAGGATATGTGCATTTATCAACATGTACAGTACAAATTGTGATATTACCCAAATTGCTGACCTTCACAATATGTGTACACATGTGTGCATTACAAAACCCCATCCACAAATGCAGACTGACCAGACATGTGTACAGGTATGCAGTAGCTGCCACTATGAATGTTACAGTATTAACGTGATGACCACTGGAGGCTTACTTGGATGCACCCCAGCTGTGCAATCTGTGCCAACCACATCCATGACATATGTTGTGATAGTTTATTGTGAGCTTGTAGCTGCACCCAGGTTTGCCATGAATGCTGAGACTGGGGGTTGTGTAGTAGGCCATCCCCTGGTCCCAGCAGGATCCCTGGCCACAGCTGTGGCCCTTTGCCATGCATGATTTATTCTATCTGTAGTACAGTGTCGAACCTGTTCATATCTCTTACGAGGTCTGCTCACAGTGCAGCATGTTGTTGCTGGTTATGGTGCTTTCTTATCAACAGCACCCGGTGATGCAGTCTCAGGGCATCAATAATGGCAGCAGTCTCAACTTCTGAAAAAGTTGGATTACAGTGTCTATACATCCCACCTGAAAGACATGAATAGGGGAGCACATCATAGGACCACATACAGTGCTCACTATTATGTACACATCCTGCAAATCCACATTTGCCACCACTACCCACCAGTAACTCCCACATCATACACCAGCATCTGTCACCACAGTATGTATGTGGCTATCTGCAACATAGTGGCAATACATCATGCATTGCCCTCCTGATCCTGATGTTTCATGCTACTTGCTGCATGTGCTATGAGGTGTTCAAATGCATTTACCAGTTGCACCTCTTACTGCTTGTTCATAGCCTGTCTACATGGTATGTTGTGGTGCCAGCCTCCTGCTGTTGTAGTATGCACCTAGTCTGTAGGCTCAATCCTCAGGTCTCCATAGCCTTTCTCCATCAAATTCTGGACTATATGGCTCAACAATGTTCTACAGATCTCTGTGCCAGTGTGGTTGATATGGGTGTCCTCGCACAGGGTAGCACCTGCCTCATGTACACAGATATGCAACCATCTACAAGCACCACCAAGGAGTGCACTGTGTGAGAGATGCAATATCAGTAGTAACCTGCAGTATGTGCTCTCATCCTGCCAAGGCCACATATCTGTCCCCAACAGGTTGTCAACACAATCAGTACACGTCACACACCACCCACACATACAAAACACACACACATATGCATTGGACCTCAACATACACATCCAAAAACAAAGGAGACCTCCAAGACAAGGCCACACATGATCACCACAGCCATACACAGCACATACTACACATGGCCACACACCTGTGTCCCACAATCATGGAGACATCAGCACATGTCAAAATTGTTACACATAGGAGACTCCATTGTGAAACACAGTGATGTGCCTCTCACCTGGCTGTATATGTGGATAGTCACAGTTACTTGTGTGTCAGGTGACAGACTCTGTCATATCACATACATACTGCTGTATCTCACCAACAGGTACTGTCAGGGGGTTTGTCACAGTCCATGTTGCCATGCCTGACCTGAGATGTATGTCCCTGGACTATGTGCAGTGAGACATGAGTGAGCACACTGATTATGTGTCCCACACATGTATGTCCCTAGCCTTATGCAGCATTCTGCTGTCACCCAGACTGATGTTGCAAGACATTCAGGAAATGATTGCCCCTAGCATGTGGCCTTTTATCCTGTGATATTGCAGGGGGTTTCAGTACCAGCTGCCATTATTGATGCCCTGAGACTCCATCACAGGGTACTGTTGACAAGGACCCACCATAACCAGCAACAGCATGCTGCACTGTGAGCAGACCACATAGTAATGGTGAATGATATGAGTTACCACTCAGGGGTGATATGGCTAACAGTCCATGATGCTTGGCAACAGATGGCCTACATCTGTCTCAACTGGCCTTCAGGCATCTGGCAATGGTTCTCACCACCCCCATGGTGCCTTCATTAGGGAAAGTGGTGAGGTTATCAGTACCAACATACAACTGTCAGTGCAGCACACATTGAAGACCATGTGGCTACACCCTGGGTGTCTACACATGACTCTGCCCTCAATGCAAGCATTCTTAACCCTGGAAAATGCTGACATCTATGCAGTCTCACACACACACATGGTTCAAAGGTGCAGAGAGCACCCCAGCATTACCTGGGCAACCATCCTATCATACCATCATACCCTAAAGTGTGGGTGGAAATGGCATGGGTCATGTGATTTCAGTATATATGACACACATACACACCTCCACACTGTACAGGCAGTGGGATGCACTGCACAGGGGACACCACAGGGGCAGTTCACCATTGGCAACACACCTATTTAAATCATATCTAGCTACCAGCTATCACATGTAACCAGGAAGTCCATCCTGCCTCTATGGACCATCCACAACTGCATTGTGATGTGAGTCTGCACCCTGATCCTTGGTCACTTGAATGACCCAAACATACATTGGACAATGTACCCATGCAAGCATACAAATGGTCAGAGAGCCATCAACCCTGGAATTACAAACACCTCTGTGCAGCAATGGGCTACCCCCACATGAGGCGAGGGTGTGTTGCAGTGGATATTACACAACAAAGTTACCCCTGCAGCATCCCTATAGTCTTATCCTCCATGTCAATGCAACCATCATGCAGTCACATTTGCAGCCACCATCTCTCACAATACCTATCTAGCTAGGGTCACACATACCCATCTAGCTAGGGCACACATACATACACCTCCAATGTGGAATATAGCCTCCAGAGGGTGGTGCATACAGCTTTACAGGCCCAAACCATCCTATAGGGACTGGCATTAATGTCCAGACATACACACCTGTGCTAGATGTGCATTTGTATAGATGCATGCAGTCATGTATACCTGACAGGACTACATCATCCTCTGCAAGGATTCATTCACCTGTCTGATGAACATCTGCAATACATAAGTGTCTATAACAGGGGTGACATACCGATGTCTGGGACAAACTAGCGACAGTTGGCCATTTACAAGCCATGTGTCATTACTGTGAACAAGCAAATGGGATCACTCCTGGAAACTTGCACAGCAAACCCAGAGCCAACATTGTTGACATCCAATACAGACAATCATCTCCCATTCTGCACATATGTCTGCAACATCACAGGTAGCACCTACATCTGCTCACTTTTGGTGGTCAAAGACACCAGCTTTAACAATACTGTATGTATAACATACTTGATGCCTGGCAGAGTCAGTATACGCTTCACCCCCTGTCCCCGCCCCCATCAGTACATCAGGATATTCACAATACCTGCCCCCTTCTCCTATATGTAAGGAACAAGTCACCACTGCCATGCAAAAGTCATGGTATAGATCCACCATGGGAACCTATCCCATGACAGGATGCATCCTACATGATTTCAAGCATTACCTTGCAATAACAGAAGCAACTGTATTCAAAGGAAGCCTGATGAAAGCCTTTGTCCCAGCCATGTGAAGATCAACCACTGTCACTCCTTTATAGTAAGGTGGTGCGTCCACCAATCTGTCACATTATACACCCATCAGCCTAACTCAGCTGTTCTGCAAGGCCATATATAATCTATAGTGAACCTCATTAACAAGGACATTGGCAACCTCCACACACTCCATCATGCACAGTTTGGCTTTGTCAAGGAAGGAATCATGACTGTTATACTTGGTGGCCTCTTTGATACAGTCAACAAAGCCGTAGACGGGGGGGGGGGGTCACAGTGCACACTGCCTACTTTGACCTGGAGAATGTCTTTGACACTATAACTCACCTGGCCATAGTAGATATATGATCCCAAGTATGCATCACACCATATGTTACCAAAGCAGTAGCACACTGGCATGCTGACATGACCCAACTAGTCCACATAGGGAACTCCACCCCAAGCAGTTGACCTTTAACTAGCGGCATAACCTGTTGTTCTGTGTTTGGGTCTCTGTTATGTGTGATGTACATGTCCGTGGTGCAGGGCACAGCCATTGGCCTATGGACAACCATGTCTGCAGATGACTGCATACTGTGTGCTAACACTGGATTCCCTACTGATGTGAACATATGCATAGGAGGGTCTCATGCAGATACATGACTGGTGCCAGAAACATGGCCTCAGGCTGCATACCATGGCATGCATTGGCACACCCTTTGTGGAGAGTGATGTCCCCACATATTATCACAGTACTAACAACATCCTAGGCACGCAATCAGTCGTGTGGGATCTGTGCACACAGGTTGATGGCAACATGACATTTCACCATCATCTTGCTTCTGTTGTTTGATAAACCTTCTACATGGTCCACCTCACACCTACAGGCATGTCATCCAGGGACATGGGGGCCTAACATCCCTGTATTCCCCACAATAAGGCCCATTATTGTGTAAAATGCCCTGTTAATCATTCACCTCGTACAGCACATGCAGCAGCTGGTGACATCACAGAGGTTCAACACCAGGAGTACCAGGGCCTCAAGCATCTACCATACACAGATAGGGTATAAGGACAACCTTCTACCCGGTGTCATACATAATCATCAGAGGTGACGTCTGTCTGACATGCAAGGCAATCTCAGACTCCACATTGCTGGCCCTGCCCAAATCAGGCAGGGTAGCTATTTACACCTTTACAAGTAGACCCTGGATAACTGGATGGGTAACTGAACATACACCCTTGGAATATCACCTGTGTTCCGGTCAGACTGGGGCATCAGGTGCTGTCCTGCATACACATGTGATAACATGTGGCCTAGGCATATGGGGGCTTAGGCCCCATAGCCTAGTAGCCTTGTATTGTCCTAGGTATACCAGTTATGGCCTGTGTGCTGTGACAGACTGTGTTGTTATGTGTCCACATCCATCACTGCCTTCAACTGTGGTGTGCCCCCTATGGGCAACGTTACAGTACCATGTCATACAGCCAACATCCAAGAGCTACGTGAGTGGTACTACAAGTGCATGTGGACGTTCCAGCAGCATCTGATTGTCACAATAACTGATAGCAGTGCATAGGTGGTGTAGGGCTTTCTCCTCGTAGGTGTCTGACATTTGCAGTACTCAGATGTTTGCAGAATGTATACATGTGCCTGATGTATGTGGACCCCATGCCAGACAAATGTGGATGTCTGGAAACCAGTTGTACAATATGTAATGGGTGTCCCAGAGTGTGGCGAATGTGTCTGTGACATGCCATACCCCTCAGAACACAGTAATGTTGCATTAATATCTGGTACTGCATTCATTCCCTTACATTATATGCTCAATATGTACACACTGTTGCTGAGGCAGAACCTGTGTCCCCTCACTACTACTGCCTATAACCTTCTGTCCTGCTGCAGGAGGTCACCAGGTATGCTAGCCATTGCTGTCAGGCAATGATATACAGGTGTGGAGTACACAGTGACCTAGCCAGAGTATGGCAGGAGCAGTCATGGACACCTGGACAATCTTTGAACTAACCCTGTTTGACATTCCCAGACCAAGAGGGGATCATGACACTACATGATGTGATATGCCAACTGTATCCACCAGTAGTTACTGTCACTATTGTACAACAGACAATCCAGTAGCATTTCTATGTGGTTTGACCATTGCTGGGGGGACTCAGGGGCCAGAGCTGCAATCTATTTCAATGCAGACAGACCCAAAAGGCAAGACTGTAGGTACTGTACAGCAGACTAACAACAACATGTCATTCCAAGATATGTTGTTGAGACCTACTGTTCACATTCCAATTTCTCTTGACTGCATTCCCACATCTGCATTCCATTACAAGATTAACTGAATGATATACCTGGTATACTGCTGTACTCCTTTGTGAGCAGAATTACAGTGGCATTTCTACTTGAAAATCGCAGTCTGTCTTCATGAATTAAATCACAGACCTCTGTACCATAGGCAGTGACTTGCCTTTTGTAGGTAATGCTCATGAATAGGAGATTGCTTGTGCATCAGTCTGTGACTCACACTTGCTAATAGCATGCAGAACAGCTGGGTTGCATTGCCATTAGCCAATGGCATGGGAACACAGTGCTATAATTAAGACCTTCATGTAGGCCTTGGCCCTTTTCCTGGCCTGTGAGGAGGACATTATCGAGGTATGGGTGCTACAGCATCACAGAGGGTATTTAGAAATGCTGTTCATTGTTTGGATTGATCTGTTATGTCCACAGTTTTGCCTGCTGTTTGGCCATTGTTAACAGAGTTTCTGATTTTGTGGCAGGTTACTGTTGAACAATGTGCATTGGGGTCAGTAAGGAGACAGGCAGATGTAAGTGTCATACATCATTTTTAATGAATGTGCATGCTGCTGCAGATGATGCTGGTCTATCAGCTGTGTATGTTTGCAGGGGGAGACTGTGATACATGTCCCTGTCACCTGAACATTCCCCCAACCCTGTATATGTGGGTGTTGTGTGGATACCCTGCTTTAGGTGTTTGGGAAGTATGGTAGGTCTGTAGCAGATATTTGAACATACTGCTGCTTCTGTAGCAGGCCGCAGCTGCTGCATTCTGGCCAGGTGTCATATTGGGGATTGTGAAGACATTGGGGGACAGAAACCTGGATATGTGAGTGAGGGAACAGTGTCAGCTCCTGTGTCACAGCATGGCCATACAAGGTATGTTAGTATGCAGCCATTGAAATATATAACCAGTAATACAACACAGGGCCCACATTAGGTTCTGAGAACAACATGTGCGGAAATGAAACCCTACCCGTAGTATAAGAATAATAATTTGTGATGCAGATAAGGGGTGGGTGAGAGAAAACATTCCATTAACAACTGCATAGGCTATATTTTCACAACACTACTGCTCAATACTCTACAGGTCTGTCCTTACTTTACATCTACATGTGCCCTAGAGCTTCTGTAGCACATACATACCTCTCAAGCTGTCCACATGGAATGGTATGGGCCAAGTTTTAAGAACTATTGGTACATAACTACAGGGGACTCGTACATGACAGGGTAACATATAAGATTAACAAGGTGTACCCTGCACTGATGTTGTGTGAGTGTGCTACTGGCATACTTCAACTGGATTTATATCTGTGTCCAAGGTTATTGGCAACAGTGACCACTAGCAGTGACAGCGTGACACTTGACAGACATTTATTGTGCACAGCACATGGAGTATATGCCTATCCTGCTGTCATTCATAGGCATGGGGTTGGACTATTGGCACATATTCACAGATGGACCAGGCATACA
This sequence comes from Protopterus annectens, assembly GCF_019279795.1. Lineage (NCBI taxonomy): Eukaryota > Metazoa > Chordata > Ceratodontiformes > Protopteridae > Protopterus > Protopterus annectens. The sequence continues at coordinate 1,654,389,757 of NC_056728.1, forward strand.
GCATACCACAGTAGAGCATTAAGTTTGTCTAATTCAGTGGAATAGTAGTGTACTTCATGACTTATCAACTTGCTGAGCACTGCTGTTTACTCACTAGCACATCTGGGCACAGATTATTAGTATACCCTTCATGCAGCTACTACCATCATTTCTTTATCTTTAAGTTCTGTGGAGAAAATATCTGTTAACGCTACATGACTGTTTCTATAAATAGTCAAGACTACTTGTCTGTTACTATAAATACATCTTAGTATTGGTCCCTGGATTCAAACACTGGTCTGTGTGTGGAAAAACTAGCAACATATGTATTGCTTATCACACTGAGCTACTAGGCCACTGTTGTGCACTGGTTGACTGATGTGTGCCTAAAGCTCACCTGGTGACAAATTCTGACCCGGTAATATAGGTAGATTGTCACAGAAGACTGCAGTGACTTGAACATGCATACATGAGATATTAGGTGAAGTGCGTATTAATAGTTGGAATGCAGGTGTACACATTTAACCCCTAGTGGATGGGAATATGTTTGATCTGTATAGAACATATTAGGGTGCTGGATTGTCTACCCAACCCATATACAACCCATATACACTTGCCGATAGTATATTTGCGGTCTACAGCTATTACAGTCTCATACTTGCCTGCATCAGCATACCTACGTTCAGGAATGCATATAGCTGAAATGCAAAGGTTAACACAAGGCAATCCCAGGAGAAACACAGTATAATACCTTACACATTACTATGCAAGGTTCAGATCTTAGTGCAGAACATATATCAAATTGCATTCTATCTTGTTGTACAGCTCCACATCTACACTTCAGCATAACAGTTATTTATCAGCCAAACTTCAGTTACTTCATGGTGTCATAGTTACTGTGGAACACCTGTAAAATTAGATTTCTTCAACAAGAGACCAGAATACACATAGCACTTGGAAGAAAAAAGTTGAGGGTGACATGACACAGTGGTTTATTTCATTCACAATTCTGTCTGCAGTTGTACTGCATATACTGTAGATGATGAATGAATGTGCAGATACCGATTCTTAGTTTTAGCACTTAAATTTGCTTATTCATGCTCAGCACTTGTTCAGAACTTGTAAGCACTAAATATGCTACTAATTACTAAGCACTTAATCTTCCTCATTACCAAGAGGAAAACAGTTTTGTACTTACTTTTCTCACTTGCTTAGAGAAAAACAACTCTTGTACTCACTTTCCTCACTTATCTAGAGGAAAATAGTTTTTTATTTAGGCAAGTCCAAGGGTCAGCTCCCAGTGTTCTCTGCTGTCTAGCTGATGAATATGGGTATCTTGAGGCAGTGTAGAAATCGCCTCATGTACACAGACAACCCTCTCCTCCTACCACCCAGCACTACAACTTGTGAGAGATGCACTTATCTAGCCAAACTGGAAGTAAAGCTCTCTCCAACCAATAGAACATATTAGGGTGCTGGATTGTCTACCCAACCCATACTACTTAATATACTTACTAATATGGCTAGGCATCTTATAGTCTATATGATCTGTTTCCTAGTATTATTCCTAAGTTACTATGTTGCTAAACTATTAATCATGTAGAATATCTTTAAAAATTAAAGTTTAGAACTTGCAGTCTGATAAACACATTGTTTTAGAAAAAGAAACTTAAGAACACATCCTTAATGTCAGTCAACATTTTCATCTGCTAGCAATCTACAGAATCTATCATCAGGAAACAACACTCATATATGTTTTGACCCAAGTAATTCTGAACTTATTGACACCTACGTTGTGTGGAAGCTCACACCACTAGCGTCCTACACGCAACCTTACATCCCAGAGCATTTACTGAAAAAAATCAATTTAAAAGCATAGGATAAACAAAGGTAAATAATTTCTGAATAATGCAATGTATTAAAATGGTAAAAAATAGCAATGTTATCAGTAAGAAGTATTATTTACACCAATAACAGTCAGTGCAGTTATAGTTTCCCCATAAATACTGCAATATATTCATAATTCAAACAAACCCAGAATTATATTTTTTGCTAAACTTTCACTAACAAATTGTCATATCTTGGAAATTATTCAACCTAGACACATATGTTATAACACTTTTGTTAACCAGACACATGTTTTCACATGATAGCAAAAAATTCCTCTCTGAGTGCACTGTTACTGAGATATTTACAGAAATATAAAAATAGTTGTTAATTTGCATAATTAGCTATATAAATAACAATGAATATCACTCCAGATGTGCAATTTACATTGCAAATATCAGCAACAGTTTTCTTCAAATACATTTAAGATTTTACCTGATGCCTCACAATAGTTTGTAAGTCACTTAGTTTTTGAAATATTAAGTACATATAGAAATGTTCCTTACTTTGACAATTACTAACAAACAACTAGAAATATCTCTAATACAGTGTGATATAAATGAACATTAACAATATTTTTTTTCTGTCTCCCTCCATGATATCTTACATCATGTCCCTAAATAGCATGTGGATCTCTCAGTTATGAAAATATGAACATAAATGTGAAAATATGAATAATAAATGGCGAACAGTGATTATTTTCTCTAGTGCAGGACATCCTAGATTAACAGTGTTAATGTAATTTTGTTAATAAATCCTCGCCCTTTCTAATTCTGACTACTGCGTTGTCGCCTCACAGTAAAACGTTGTCCTGTTCGATTCTCAGCTAAAAGCATCTTCGATGTGGAGACATGCGTGAATGGGCGTACCTCCGTTGAAGGTTGTATGTCAGGGCTGGCAACTCGGTACGTAAAAATCTACTGCCAATCATTGGCGGACCAGAGTTCCGCTGTGGCGACCCCTAACCGGGAAAAAGCCGAAAGATGCAACAACAACAACAAAATAGCTAGAAAAAGCACTTGGCTAAATGTGTTAAATCTAAAGAACAATATCTAGACTCCATAAGGAGCTATGGGTGTCAACTAGAAGTATACAAAAATGTGTTTTAGGCTTGAGTGAGTTAAGATTCAAATAAAAATATGATTATGAAACATGTTGTAATGCTTATCCAACTTTTAGAAGCATATTAAATAACTACAGCCACCAGCAAACCTGTTTTTATTTTTCATTTTTAAGTGACATGATTGCAAAATTAATAAATATGATGAACCTACAACCTTTGTCATTTGCACATTTCCATTGTTGCACTTAGCTGGTTAAACAATACATTACCATTTTGCTTTGTTCTTTAATTTTATACAAACACTAGATGGTTAAGTACTCCCTCATGCAGCACGGCTATGCATGAGCACCTGTAATTCATTTGACCCTTACAAGAACACAGATACAAAGGTTTTATACAAATACAAGACTGTTAGAAAACACACTGTAGCATTTCAAACAATGATAAGCATAAGAATTTTAGCATAAATGTTTAAAGTCAAATTAAACCTTAACTAAATATCTTTACTGATATTATGATTTCAAACATTATCCAACATAAAATCTGCAACCATGCTCTCAAATAAACTTTATGCTATTTGATTTTTAGTCCAATTTTAATAATTGCCCACTTGATTGAGATATTATAATATAATCCAGGTTAGCACAATTTACCTTTAAGCACAAACTTTCCCCAGTCCAATGAGTGACTTTAATTGTTCACTCACCACTTATATGCTGATATTACCTAAGCAGGCTGGGTGAGCTATGAGATGTGGGTCATGGGATGACTGCTCTCTTGGCTCTGGATTGACAATGGCTTCAATGACCACACACAGATATGCAGTCTGGCAGCTCCTCCCACCTCTCTCTCCCATCAATACCTTGAAAGGAAGACCTACCCTGATAATACATCTGCCACATAACTCACCCATAAAAAAGCAAGTGGGCATCCCCCTCATCATTCCTTCCCCTCTCTCAGCCAGGTCCTTCAGGTACCTGTGATACTAATTTTGCTTAGTCTGCCTGCATCACAGACAAAACTCTCTAGCTTAACTGAGCACAGTTTCTGAGTGAACATTTGTACAGTTATGTTTGAATGTTCGATATATATTAATGGAGACAGTGGTGTACTAAATACTTCTTTCTCTCTAATGAATGTGAAAAGTTAATTGTTTAGAAGTTAATTTTAAATGAAAACTATACAGAATTCTGATTGTTAATGGGAAGGCAGCAGATGCTTCTGGATGTTATACCTGCCACAGAAAAGTGACTAAGGTGTATTTCTGTCATGGTGGGATTCACAAATAATTTAACAGGGCACAAGTATTATCTGTATGGCTATCAGACATATACATACATACATGCATTGCCAGTGACAGTCTCTACACAGCTAAGACTTGTGTTTTATGTAATTCATTTATATGACAAAATGATAAATAATACAAAACAGTAACTAAACAGAATCACTGCAATTAGAAAACATTGCTGATGCACCCTGAGCACATGGAATGAAAATGTACAAATTGGTGGAGCATACAGGAAAGAATCAACATGTACAAAAGAAATGGAAACAAAAAGTGGGAGAGGACTGAGAAATGGCTAATATTGTTATAAACTTCAGTTTGTACAATGACCTAAGCCAAGAAGCAGTGAATCGTGTCTGCAATGACTGGTACAAAGGGCTAACATGGGCTTACTGTCCATAAAAAAGTGTATACTGTTCATAGGTTCATACTAAGCTAACTGCCCTTGCGAGCCATTTTAAGCCTAGCCAATTATCCCTTGTGAGATTCTAACTCTGCACCTTGTGTTGGTAAGGCAAACACCTTAACCATTAGGCCACCCACCCTCATCAGTACTTAGTAAACATTGAGCTACTAATGACCACCGTTGTCATTAAACAAATCTGGTCTATATTAGATGAACAAACATTCATCTTAGCGAATGCTCACATGAGCAAATATTGCAGAACTCGAAACCGCAATTGTGAGATTGCGGTACAGTGAGGATGGGAATATTTGCTCTTTCCTCACTGTAGTGCGATGTTGGAGTTGGAATATATATTTAGGGAGGGTTGCCCCCCACAATTGCAGTTTCGAGTATCTGGCTATTCGCTCATGTGAGCATTCGCTAAGATGAACTTTCGTTCATCTAATATAGACCCAAACAAATCACTACAGATCCATTTAGCATTAACCAAAATGCAAGGATTGCTTGACTCTTTCATGGAAATTGCTTACAAAAAAAAACATGCACACAAAGATGTCCTCAAAGAAGTATATAGTATAATTCCATACATATTTTAATATAAGCAAAGAAAAAAAAAACAATTAAGCAGTTTCATCCTTTCAGTGTAAAGGATTTCTATAGAACTTAACTGTCTTTAAAAAGCATAAGTTTCAAAATCAAAGGCCACAACCTATTGCATGCTATTAAAGACTTACTATGCTAAAATCTATGATAAAATCTAGGTCTTATGTGTATATATGTGCATCAGACAATATCAAAAAGGAACTGATACCATTGCCTTCCCTCACCACTTGCACAGATGACGGGAAAGGACTTATCACCCATAATCAAGAGGCACAGGATATGTACACGGAGTAAGAAACAATATGTCCCATTGCTGGCAATTGGGTATCTTTAGTGCTTACTTCACTATGTGCCACTATTCTGGAGTCATGTGACAAATCAACACTACTTTCCTCGAAAACAAAAACTCTGAAGATGCCTCAACAAAAGCAGTTTTGGTGAAACTTTGAGTAGATATTTATTTGCAGGGTGGAAAAAATAGTAAACCCCTCATGTGGGGAGACAAGTTCTGATACATCCATGAACTTAAATATAAGCACTCAAAAATAGCAGAAAAGTAGATAAAAGGGAATTCTCTACTATCAGTGAAAGTGCTCTCAACCAAACATTTTCACTGAAATGGCAGTTGTCTAAACTGCCAATGACACCTTAACTTGATCCCAGTGTTCTATGGCATATCCACTCTTCTATGTGATGATGTCAGTAGTGCTCTACCAGACATGATATACTGCGTTATGTGTTTTTTTTTTACCAGAAAGTGTTCTGTGGGATTTTTTACTATAAAGAGTTGCACTGTAAAACTACCTTACTAACTGGAATTTCTCCAGTTTCACATGCCCTATTAAATTACGGCAGATGTAAAATTACACAGTTTATTGCTGAATCATGCTCCATCTTAGGAGTAGGGTATGACTGAAGGATGTAGATGCCGAAACACAAGGACAGCCTCATCACTGGGCGACAGATCTTATGGCCACAGATGTAGACCTTGTACCATGGCTTCAGCAGTTTCTGCAGAGGAAAATGCTGCAGCTGCCTGTTGTCAGCCTGACCACAACTACGCCTGTGGTTTCTGGCAGGCTGACTGTTTGAAGCCATGGCAGAAGTGTTATACTCAAAGGAGCCTGACTCTGCAGTCATTTATATCTCTAACACATTTGTTACAGATTTATTAACTTCTTGTAACTTAGCTTCTGTTTTTTTTCCATGCAGTCACATATAGTGTGTTGCATCCATATAAAATGTGTCCACACTCTTACTGCTGTGAACCAAGATACCATCACCATCACCAAAATGTAAGTCCTATTCTTATTACAGTATGCTTTATATAACGAACAGCAGAATGCACATCAGCATTTCCATCAGCTGAGTGATACACAAAAGAAAACCAACAGTAAACTCACCTGATTAGATGCCAACCCAAGTTAACAGTTGAAAACTTACAGGCGGAGCTTGAGCTAAAATTATGTGAGCTAGAGTTACAGAATACATACATGGATGCATGCCCAGTCTGCACCTGTGATATCTCTATATGCAAAACATTTGCAAGAGGAACATGTATAAGAACTGTCTATATCTGTTCTGAATAGGTAATTGTTTATGTCATATAGGTCACGCTGATCAGCCTGGAAGACCTGTGATCCCCCCATATTAACATTATATACATCAAAAGAAATAGCCTTAGGCACCTCAGAACAAAATAGTAAAATGAAAAGGGGCCCCTATTTTGGTCCATTATCTAGAAAGTGGCTGCTATACTTGGTCTTATGGGGTGCATTGACCTCCAATACTATTTCTGTTTAAATAGTATTTTTATTGATTTTATATGATAAGTTACATAAACATTACAAGTATGGGAATTCTCTTGGTCCACTTATTTATACCTCTAACAATGCTTCCCAGAACCATATTTAGTTCATTTAGTGCACCTTCAAGTGAAAGTTAAGAACAAAACAACAAAAAGGGGGCTTCAGAAAGCTGAATATCCAAAATAAACTCTTTTTTTTCCTGTAACAGTATTGAGCTGCTTTCTAAAACTGTAAAACACAGCCTGCCACAATTGGTACATGCCTTTCACATTCACTACACACACTTAAGTCCTGATTATAAATGAAGCTTTGCCATTCATTTATGAAACCACAACATCTATGCTGCTTCATAAACAATGCTGGTACTGCACTCCAACACCATAAGCACCAGCTAATCATGCCTTGTGTAAGCTTGGACCCCTCGATATATGCTTTAAACAATTTCCTTCTCATGGTCTCATACTGTTACTCAACATTCTGCCTCAGGCTCTTTCAATTAAATGCTTCCCTTCTCCCATTTTTTGGATCTTGTGTTCTTCCCATGATGTGCTTTAATTGACCCCTTTGACTCTCTCTCTGTTTATTTTGTTCTAGCCTTATGTATTTCCCTTGCCCTTCCTTATTCCACACCAAATCCCATGGTGTTTAATTACCTTTGCCACTTTCCTGCCTTCCTTTCTACTCCCTGTCTTCATTGTTTTTGTTCATTTAATAATATTCACAGTATAGCTATATCACTTACATATGCAGACCATCTCAAAAAACTCCAGCTCTACTCCGTCGCATATGCCCTACTCAGGAGCGATCTCTACCTAACATATAAAGCTATGTCAAACCCAGAGCTGTTGGACATACTACACCTAAAGAAATCCCAATCTCTCTGAACCACACACTCCAGGAAGCTAAACCTTGCCACCACAATAAACAGAACATGCTGTAGGGATAAATTCCTGTCCCAGAGACTTCCCATACTCTGGAACAAACTACCCATTCATGTCAAGAAAAGCTCCTCATTGGCCCTTTTAAAGAAAAACCTTGAAAACTGGATGGGAAATAAAAAATTCACCCCGGGGATCAGTTCTGCAGCTCTGCTTGACAGGGGCACAGGAAAATAATTTTCTTGGGTGGCGAAAGCCAGGGAACCTTTTTGGCTAGGCTTATATAGGCCCCAGGGCCGATAGCCTAGTACCTACCTATGAACTACTACAGTAAGCTTGTTTGTTATTTTTCTTTCCTTCTACTTATTCACACTTCCTGATATGGTCTGTATCTGCATCATGCTAATCCTTTCTTGTTCTGATTCTAGTCTACAAGTGAATAGTTCACATATTTTTTTTCTTTCAGATTTACTCCATTCTTAAATGAATCCCCCCAGCACACACACACACACACACACACACACACACACACACACACACACACACACACACACACACACACACACACACACACACACACACACAAAACCTCTTGACTACACACAGCCTGGTCTTTCCTTTCCAAATTTCTGTCTTCCATTCACCTTCGTTTAGCTCTCATCTGTTACTCTTTTGAAAGTTCGGAACTATTTTAACGCAGTTTGTGATTGTTCTTCCTGAGACACCAGTAGTATATTGAGCATTTTTGCCATCTCTATGCATACTTCTCCCATCGACATTTACAATGCTTTTTTATGTCCCACTGTCTTTTCCTCTCTCTGTTTTATGGTGATCATATATTTCACATCCCAGTTGGATTTTCCTTCCTACTGTCACATTTCCCGTAAAGAGATCATTTTCTTCCCTGAACTCTTCTATATGAATCTCATTCCCTAATGCCCCTTTCCATATTCTCAAAGCTAGTCCTTCTACATATGGTTTCCAACAGGCTCTCTCATTACTATCTCTTAGCATGAGTTGTTTTCCATTATCTTCAGTACTTATCACATAGTCTACAACTTTTCTGACTTTTTGTTTTGGTTCCCACTCCCTTGGTTAACCACATTCCACTTATTCAATCAGCCCATTTCTTAACTTTAGGGTAGACTCCTGTGGAACATTCCTTCCTCCTTACTGGAAGAACACAAGACATGTACATAGCATAGCAAGGGACACATCTCAGTGTTGGCATGTAGGCATCCCTTATTATGTGAAGTTGCAGAACATACTAGATAAATCAAGAGAATATGAATTGATGTTGATAAAGGCTGACCTAAACACATATATCAGGATGGTCAGAACAGGATATGAGGATTGTCTGGGTTCATATGGTTGGGACAATAGGAATAAAAAAGGAAAGACCATTCTAGACCTTTATCTGGCAAATGGCTTGGTGGTGGCCAGTCATAAGATCACATACAAAAGTGGACAACATGTAACTCAGGTGGACTTCTTCCTAGTAAGGAAAGGGCAGTTGGTTAGAATCACTGATTGCAAAGTCATCCCCAGCAAAACAGTTGGCTCACAGCATAAACCATTGGTTGCCACAATCAGCTGCAAGTAGTGGTCAGAGAAGGCTCTAAGATCAGCAGAGACCAGGCTGTAGACCTGGAAGTTGAATGGATAGAAAGCACAACAGTTCAGGGAACTACTTAGGGCAGTAGCAGCACAAGAAGAAGAAGTTGCTGGAGTTGAAGAAGAATGCCAGTGCCTCAAAACATCACGTGTGAAAACAACAGACCAGATATGCAGTAGAAGAAAGTTTGGAAATAAGGTGCATAAGGAAATCTGGTGGTGGAATGCAGAAGTCCAGGAAAACATAAAAAGAAAGAAGGGTACAGGAAAAAGGGGGAGATAAAAAAGATGGACCAGGCTAGGAAGTAAAGACTTTAAAGATGTTTAAAGAAGATAATCAGACACCCTTCATAAGGGATGTCTGCAACAACCTGCCCACCAGTCCACAGGACAACAAAAGCACTTAGAGCCATTTCTGAATGAAGAAAACCACACAGAAGCTGTACTGCCCCAGACACAGCCTACAATGAAATAGGAGGAGGAACCCACCCTAGAAGAAGTAAGAATAACACTAAAGAAAACAAAGTCAGGGAAAGCAGTAGGCTCAGATGATGTTTCAGTAAATATGATAAAGATGTTGGGTGAGATAAGGGAGAAAGGGCTCCTGAGGGTAGTCATAGCAGTAAAGAAAAAAGGCTTATCTCTGATGAACAAGGGGGACATCCACAACTGTGGGAAGTACAGAGCTATCAAACTGCTGTTACACTGTATGAAAGTTATGAAGAGAGTGAGTGATGAATAAATATGGAGAGTAGTAGAACGTAAGATGGGAGACGAGCAGTTTGGACTCAGAGCAGAATGCAGCATAACTGACCCAATGTTTGCAGTGAAACAGATAGTTGAGAAGAAGCTAGTGATGAGAAAAGAGTCCAAGTGAGTAATCCTAGATTTGGAGAAAGCATAGGACAAGGTCCCAAGAGAGAGAGAGAGAGAGATGATTTGGTCAATCCTGCAGAGGTTCAAAGCCACGCAGACTTAGGTAGAATAACAATAGAGGGGTTCCCAGTGCGAATGGGTGTACATCAGGGTTCAGCTCTGAGCTCACTGCTGTTCATACTGGTGATTGACTACTTTAGCAAACAGTTCAGAAGGGACAGATAACAGAGCTGCTGTAAGCAGACAATGTGGCATTACAGGCAAATTCTGAGCAAGAACTTTGGCAAAGGATAGGGGAATGGAATGCAAAACTAACTGCACATGGGAATGAAAGGATGAAACTGATTATAAGTAAGACAGTTTTAATGTCAGCAAATGGGGGAATCAGAAGAAGCTGAGATTCGAGATAGAAGGGAAAATAGTGTAACAGGTTACCAGCTTACATTATCTGTGAGGAGTGGCTGAGGAGAAGGGAAGTCTGAATAAAGAGGTCAAAACTAGAATCAGAGGGGACTGCAACCAACAGGCAGAGAGTGCCAGGTGTATGAAAGAAGACTGCCAATGAAGCTGCAAAAGTAAAGGGAGAGCAGTTGAGGAAGCAAGTGATGGAGATGAAGTTCTTGACACAAGTGGTAGGATGCATACTGTTGGACAGATGAAGAAATGAGGACATAAGAGCAGAAGCCAAAGCAGCTCCAATTGCAGGAAAAGGTGAAAGAGAACAGATTACAGTGGTTCTGGTACATTTGCCGAAAAGCAGAAATCAATCTGGTGAAGAAGATTTGAGACACACATAAAAAAGGCAAGATGAAAAGAGGGCATCCACCAAAGACCTGCGACAATCAAGCATGTGTGTCAAAGAAGCTAGGAGAGTGGCATTGAGTAAAGAGAGATGGCAACAGTTGTCACAACAACCTGACCCCTTGTAGAAAATGAGAAAAAGAGGGTTGATGATGATGATAACTGTGTGACACAGGGTATTCTGTGGATGACAATAAGCTGTGCATTGTGTTCCTTTGCTTATTGAAAGGGATGAATGGGGAGATTGGGTGTCATAAGTGTTGGAGAATCAAGAGCATCCTCTGAAGCCTTTATCCATTCCAACTATCCATACCTGCTATATCTCAAGGATTGCATCCAGTGAAGGCTATTATTTATGCAAGGGGCATGCTTGAAGGAAAAACACTGCCAGTCTCCTATGGCAGTTCTATACAGAGTTGACTAGAGCATGTGTTCTCTAACAATCCACTAAACAGAAATGAGCGGGCTCAGCTCTATCATTCCAACCTAGTCCACCTTTGGTGCCCAATACATTAGACTAACTCAGGTCATCTAGGTGATGATCAGAACTTTAGCTTTCTGCACTACTGAAACTTGCTACTCATTCTGGTAGTAAGGGATTCTCTAACCTTCCCATACACTTTCTAGTATAGCCAAAAAACCACATCACTGCAGGGAAGAAAGCCAGTAAAGGTCCGTAACCCCTGATATCACGACCAAGTCAATCCACAAATGTGTAAAATATTTAATTACACCGTATCCACAAAAATATCCACATCAGATTAAGCTTAATTTGAGTATTTCTGTTTCATTTTGCACCATTTCTTTGTACTTTCTAATATAGCACATCGACCTTTTCAACTCGTAGGGAACCCCCACTCCCAATACTTTTCACACAACAGGTCTTATGCATCTCTGCTCTCCTTTGCCTGCTTATGTTTTTAATTTTCATGCATTCCAGGTCCACACTCCCCCCCTTCCTCTTACACAATGATATATATTATATGCCATTGTGTATACGGCAATTACTAGGACATCTCACCTACTCCTTCGCTTCCTGCACACATCTTTTCCTTATTTCCCTTCTTCCGCCTCCTTTCCATATGAAATTATTAAAGTCTCTTTTTTCAATCTGTCATGGCTCTCTTTGAACCTTCTCCCAGGATGTGGTATAGTTAACATTCTGCTCAGACTTACCATCATTTTTATGGGTCTATAGTAGAACATCAAAATCTCACTATTTCGAATGTTCTAATATCAACCCCTATTCAGCGAATGCTGAAAATAGTGAAATGACAGAAAACTTAATTTTTTCCTAGGGAAAGAATTTGGTTGTCCATTTCTGTCATTTTGCTATTTTCAGCACTGTGGTGGAAAGTTAGTGGTCAAGTTCAGGTAAGTGTGCAATTGGGTGTGGGTTAGGTATATGTGTGATTGTGTGGACATGAGGGTTAGGGCGGTTTAGGTGAGTTAGGGCGCAGGTTAGGTATGTGTGCGATTGTGTGGATGTGAGGGTTAGGGAGGGTTAGGTGAGTTAGGGTTAGGGCGCGGGTGAGGTGAGTGTGCAATAGTGACGGACCTTAGGGTTAGGGTTTGGGTTAAGGTAAGTGGATAGTTAGTGGTGTTTGTACAGTTTAGTGTAGGGTTAGCTGTAAGATTTTAGGTGTATGTGTGTGGATTGCTGTTTGTTTGGTGGTGTTGTGTTGTGTGTATGTGTTTCAGAGCAGCAATTTTTTTCCCTAGGAAAACATTTGCTGTTCTGCATGTTCGATGTTGTCAGCGTTCGCTGAAAAGGGGTCAGTGTTAGAACATTTGAAATTGTGAAATTTTGATGTTCTAATATAGACCTATTTTTACTACATTAACACTGCCTTTTTTATGCCTGTCTTTGTGTTCTACTTCTTTAACAATATTTCACATTTTGCCTTTATCTGTTTGCAGCTTTTGCCTGTATTATTTCACATAGTTTCCTATAGTATATCTATATCTCTTCCTGATCCCAGTATTGTTGTATCCCTCATTTTTTGATCTTTCTTAATAGTGTGTGTGTGTGTGTGTGTGTGTGTGTGTGTGTGTGTGTGTGCGCGCACAGGTGTGTGTGTGTGTTTCTGTGTTTCTGTGAATGTATATATATATATATATATATATATATATATATATATATATATATAAATATATATATATATATATATATATATATATATATATATATATATATATATATATATTCTCAAATTAATCTAATGTGAATAATGCCAAATTGAAAAAAAATGGCCTAAAGCAATTAAGGTAAATTTCAAGATAAAATCTTAAAATTACTACAAGTAAAAAAAGGAATGCCTATATTATTTGCAGGTGGTTGTGGAACATTATTACAAGATGTGCCTAAACAGACAAAACAGAGATAGAAGGATGGATGATAAGCATTAAAATGAAAATGACACATAAAAGAAAAACCTCACCTATAGATCTTATACACTTATATCTCTATCCACTCTCTGTGTCCTCTCTCTATCTCTCTTCAACTCTCTTTACCCTCCCACACTCTCTACATAAATATATATAAAAGATAATTAATGACATACCTGTAAAATCACCAGTCGAACCCTTTAGTCAAACACCACTGTTGTACCTAAGTCCAGCACTATACTAGGAAACCCTGATGAGCAGCCTGGATCCCTTGCAGTGCTCTGGAACACTTCTGTCTCAGTGAATGGTGGTTTGGTAGTAGGACCACAATCAGTAGCCCTCCATTCCTGTGCTATAGTACTGAGTCTTTTTTTGGCCTTGGTGATCATGTCACTGGGCTGATGTCTGATGTGCTTGTTCTCATGACTATAGCCGTCCAAAATGCTGACATAATTGACAGCCTACTACAAGTCATGGTCTCAGAAAGGCTTATCAGCTATGACTTTCTAAAAAGATATGATCCATTTTGATGGAGGGCTTATACTAGGTTCACTGAGGAAGGCATATGGATGCTGAAACCAGTTTGAATGCTTTGTTATAGCTATAGTTTAACTATAGCTTTTGGAGTTGCCACAATTAAACAGTTTTTTGGTTTCACCAAGGTGCTGGCCAGTTTTGAGATTGCTTTGGGTGTTGTGGGCCTTTGCACCAGCTGTACTTATGGTTCCTGCATGTGGGCCTATACTATTACCTCATTTTGAGCATCTGAGAATGCATGTTTACTTGGACCAGGTTTTTGGGGATCATAGCCCTGTATGGCAGTAAAAAAAAATCACTAACAAATATATGTATCAGAAAAACAGTAACTGGCAAGAAAACAAATATGCATTTATAGAGACATCATAAAAATACCTAATTGATCCATATGAATGCACACATGTAATACATAACTGTAACTGAACATCCAATGCAATGGCGAACCTCACTGTGAATGAAGAAATGAGTAACTGCAGAATAGATAGCAGCATTAACAATGAATCAAGTGTATGAAATGAGAATGTTTCCAATTTGGGATAACCTTTGTTTATGTCAGGTATATATAACAGTGTTAACAAAGTTTTGCTCTGAAATTTAACTTTTCTGTTACTACTACTAATATAAAAATATTATGACATGTTTTGGCATCCTCAAAGAAATGTTGCTATAATGGCACATAGCATAGATAAGGATCTTTCCAGTTACAGCTGCTATACTATCTGAACCCACAAAAGTGAACAAACTGCAGGCATCAAACAATGCTTATGAAAAATAATCATCACAACTGTTTATTAATTGTAAAGAACATTGCATACCTTGATAATATTTGTATTAAAGTTTGGCAAAAGTAATGCAATTATAGCAGTAAAACAGTAGCATCCAAGCAGTCTTCCCTACTATGAGATAAGTCAGTTAGCTCTAGGTTGTGCTTATACAGTGATTAACCCCTCTGGATGTGGTGAATATATATAATTCATGAATTTTGCAATCTGCTCAAAGTGCCGAGGAGGTAAACATGTTGTGACGACCTACATGATGATGTATACACATTCTAGCAGTACAAGAGTAAGCATTAAAAACTGGGTCTTGTTAAGAGCTTGCAAGTGTGACCCATCAGTATCAGTGCACAAATAGCTTAGTGTTTAACACTCCTGCTACTTTAATGCACAGTTACAGAGGGTGAGCCATAGAGAATATTATTACAAAAGAAGTTTAAGATTACATTGACTTACGTAGGAGATAAAACATTGTAACACATTTCAGAATATATGCTTAACAGGTAAAAATGCCTGTGAGTACAAAGTGTATGTAAGTTATATGTATTGCATGACAATGAAACATACAAACAATAAATATAGGAACACATGCAAATCATAATGCTATCACCTTACAAATGTATACAAAAGAAAGTTATTGCTCACAAAAAGGGAAAAACAGACTCTTGTATTGCATACATTTGTTCTAATTATGACATTCTTAGCTTAACTGTTGCAAATATCAGAATCATCCAGACATCAAATGTAAAATGACTTTGATAAAATGGGTATATTGATTCATAAATGTAAAGTACTATAATGACAAAGCTTGAATATATATGCTCCCCTTTCTCTGGCTCATGAACTCCTCTCTGCATGTGGCACATACTGCTAATTTTCATAATATTTCATATTAATGCCATGATTTCATGGTTCTTATATAAGGAGAATCATGTCTTGATGAAGCTAGGGATCATTAATGCCCACATTGTCATGGTATAAGACCATATAGCTGAGAATCATCACACAAACACATTTTTCCTTTTTTCTCTTTCATCCTTTACACAGAGCTTGTCATTGCATATCAGTGACTGTCATCAGTCACTATCAGTAAATGATGGCTCACTTCCCAAGGCAAAAGTCAGAAATTTAAATCTTGATTCCAGATAGTTTTACTGTGGGAATTAGAATGAAAATTATTTTATACTTTTTATTATGAATTGAACAACCCAACTGTGTGTAATGAACATATGTAACAGCAATAATAATGCAGGGATTTCAGCTTTGATATTTTGAATATACTATTCACAGTGACTCTAATGCTTTATTGTTGAAACCTGAGCTATTGCTAGTAGTAATACCACATTTCTATATGCATCATGTAAAACTATGACATTTACTAAAGTGTGAGTAAATAAAATCATAACGTGAAGAATATGGAAATATGTATAGTATTTTAGGTTAATTATCATGGCAGTGATTTATTTCCTTTAAAGAGTTATAATTCTTACTTCTATTTATGTGGCCATGGAGGTGTATTGGTTAGCTTTCTCACCTCACAGCAAGAGGTTCTCTGGTTTGATTCTTGGCTGGGGTGCCTTTTGTATGGTATTTGTATGTCCTCCCTGTGGTCATGTGGGTATCCTCCAGGTGCTCCGGTTTTCTCCCACATTCCAAAGACATGCAGTAGGTGGATTAGATACTCTAAATTGGCTCTGTGTGTGTGTGTGTGTGTGTGTGTGTGTGTGTGTGTGTGTGTGTGTGTGTGTGTGTGCGCGCGCACGTGCGTGTGCATGTGTGTGTGTGTGTGTGTGTGTGTGTGTGTGTGCAACTGAGTGGTATAAATGAACTACTGTGGCAAGGCTAGCCACCCGGTGGTGTAAACCTTGGTTTGAGATGATTGTAACTGTTTAAGTGACACCCTGACCCCATGTGCAAAATGGATAAAAGGGGTTGAGGATGGATGGATATGGCACATGCAAAATGAGCTTATGTAATCTCTTGCATGGCTTCTTTTGCAAAATCTGTCATTGCATGAAGGCAAGAAAAAGGAGTTGAGAATGGATGGATGGATATGGCATACACAAAATGAGCTTTTGTAATGTCTTGTGTGGCTTCTTTTGCAAAAACTGTCATTACATGAAGGCAAGAAAATATGCAACAGAAATGAAAGTTATCAAGTAGCAAACACTGATTCACTCCAATGTAGCTGCCAGTCAGGAAGTTTGCACTGTATCTTCCAATGGGTGTAGCATAAGCCTATTGAAAGAATCAAATTATGTCCTTACATTTCAAACAAATGTTCATATATCTGGAACCATAGGGGTTATGAAAGTAATATAAATAGCAAACACTTCAGCACAAACTATTTTTATAGTGGTAGCATTCTTTAGGTTCTAGGTCTTAAACCAAATTTTATAAGTCACAGTAAACACAGTCCCCAGGCTTCAGTAAAGCTTACATGGAGCTAAACTCTGTGTAAGAATAGTGGCACACCTTGAACATGGAGTTGGGAGCCTGTGCAACGCAGTAAACAAGGCTGGGGGCGTGCAAGAGCCTCCAAGCACTATTCTAACATGAACGCTATGGTATAATGCTAATCACCTCATTTTCTGGTGGAAACCATGAAAATGAGGTAAAATAGTGATTCAGCAAGTAGACAGGCATTTGTATCAGAGGTGTGTCCGCAGCAGAAATGAATTTGGGTACTAACTGTGTGCATTTCTGCAAATATCAAAATGGGGGCATGATAGCTCAAAGTAAGGTATGCATTATGAGTATTAGGCATGACAATGGCCAAAACTATGGCTATTGGCATGCAAAAGTGTTTTAAAATTATAAAAATCTAATTTATTTTTTTGGCCAATTTCAGCCGTTTAAGTGGAGCACAGCAATGCACAAACGCAATCGTGCAGGAAAAAAAAAAAAAAAAAAATATATATATATATATATATATATATATATATAAAAAGACAATTTTATGTGAAAGATGAATTTTGCCATTATAAGGGGCAGCAGGCAGACTCACAACAATAACAGGTAGCAGTGGTAGCTAAGAACATAGGCTCGGGTGTAGTGGTGTAACTAGGGTCTAAGGTAGTGGGGTATGTAAATGAGTTAAATTTAGCAAATTGGGAGACCGTGTCTATGGGTACCTAACCATGTAGGAGCTATAATGCGGTGATGTAAGTAGCAGAAGCAGCTGACATGAAAAGGGTGTGTGTCATGCTTGGTGTAAGCACATTGGAGGTCCGTGGTTCCTATGTCTGCTCAGCTAAGCACAGCTAAGCAAGGGTGTGTGTCTGAGGCTGCTTAGCTATGGTTAGCTCCTGCAAGAACTGATGATCATGTTCATGTCCAGGGGAGGACCTTTTCTGCTTAGCAATGTTTACACTGTCTGAAACAGCAGTTTGCATGGTGTGCTGCAGGGCTTAAACAGAGTGGAAATAGAGAAAAAAAAGGGAAATAGCAGAATAAAGGAAATGAACTACAAATCACTAATACAGACTCTGCCACTCACAGTGGCACATTCAAACCCCTCTATAATATAGCAACAGGTGGAATGTATCATAGTCAGCTAATCACACGGGCAGCATCTGCAGCACTCCAGCATAAAGTATGCAAACACCCTTCAGCCTGATTTCCCACAAACTCTGCACCATTGGAGTACACTGGAATTTTAACTGGCAAAATGTTAGGGGCTGCTACTGCTTTGCTACATCTGTACATGCTACCGACTGAGGGCAGTGATGAGGATGATGCTGACAATCATCCCAGACTGAGGAGGAGAAGAGTGTTCAGACCCAGGGTAATCTTTCAGGGGCTACATGAGCTGGAGATAGTGGAGGGCTACAGGGTGGACAGGGGCATACTATATCAACTCATTGAGCTGTACTGGCCTCACTTCAGACCCAGAGCCAACAGAGGGGGAACCCATCCCAGTTGAAACAAAGGTATGTGCATCATTATGAATACTAGCTACAGGTACTTTCCAAAGACACACTGGGGACATCATGAGGGTCTCACAGGCATCTGTATCCAGGGTACTCCACCCGTTTCTGGATGTCATGCGAAGATATGCCAGTGAGCACATATATTTCCCCAGCACCCCTGAGGAGAGGACCAGCAATATGCGTCTCTTCCACTGTGTAGCAGACTACCCAGAGGTACTGGGTGCCATAGACTGCATGCACATCCACCTTAAAGCACCATCTGTTGAAGAGGGTAGAGTCTAAGGAAACCATGGTAAAAAATTCTCCAAAGACAACTTCATGCTTCTTAAGACAGAAGTGGTGAACTTCATGACACCAATGCAGATGGACAATACAGTTATGACTACTGAATCCTACACAATTGCACTTTATAAACACTTACACAAGTGCATGCATTGTGCTATCCAAAACAGAACCAAGACGCTATCCTCCAAAAAAAGAAACCAATCTGGTGGTCCCCTGCCATAAACAAACTGTACAACAGAAGGAAGAAACTGCTGCAAAAGAGAGTAATATCCCATTAGTGAAGGAGTTCCCTGGTCAGCCTCAGTAAGAAGCTGTGATCCCTGATAAAATCCTCCAAAGCTAGTTATGAAAACAAAATCACCACTGATTCTAAAGACAATCACAAAGCATTCTATAGCTATGTCAAGAATCTCAATGACAACACTCAGATCTGCTCTGAGTTACAGCACAATGGCACTAAATATACAGAACCAACTGATATTGCCAACATCCTGGCAGACAGGTTCAGTGCTAACTTTACCCCCCTCTCACCCCTTAAAGAGCCCATCTCTATACTGGAAAAATGCAAAGTTCCTTAATCATGGCTGCACAGGTAAAAACCACAATCTCCAAAGCCAAGAACACAGCATCCATAGGATCAGACAACATCCCAGGCTACATTCTACATGAACTACACAACGATCTGTCTCCCCACCTAAGTACCATGTTCAATCATAGCCTCACCTCACGCTTTGTGCCCGCTAAATGGTGCACAGGGATGGTTATCCCACTCCACAAGGGGGGAGCCACCACGGACACCCCATTAGCCTGATGAGCCTGGTCTGCAAGGCCATGGAACATATCATCATGTAACTTATAAAGAAAGACATTGGTAATCTCCAAACTCTGGACGCCACCTAGTTCGGGTTTGTAAAAGGGAGATCGTCTCCTAAACCTGATAGACTTCTTTGAAGCAGTCAACAAAGCCGTAGACGAGGATAAGGTGGTTCATACAGCCTATCTAGATCTTGCCAAGGCTTTCAACACCATCCCTCACTCTGGAATTATAGATAAACTCACTGAACTAGGTATAAATCCCTATGTCACAAGATGGGTTGCCAACTGGCTCACTGACAGAATCCACACTGTGAAAGCAGCAGACTCCAAATCTGACTTGAGACCAGTGACAAGTGGAGTACCACAGGGTTCACTCCTGAGTCCTCTCCTGTTTGGTATCTACTTCTCTGAAGTACAGGCTAACACAGAAGGTCTTTGCCTAATGAAGTTTGCAGATGACTGCAAACTAGGAGCCATAATAGAAATTCCTAATGATGTGGACATCCTACAAAAGGGCCTCACTGAGACAGATGCCTGGTGTCAAAGCCATGGCCTCAAGCTCAATGCCAAAAAGTGCATTGTCATCCCCTTTGGTAAAAACTTTGTACCTATGAATTACAACATAGGTGGTAGTATACTTAACACCGAAAGTGTGATAAGAGGCCTTGGGACACAGGTGGACAGTAGTCTCTCCTTTGATAATCACATCGCCACAAAAGTCAGGAAATCCTTCTACGTGGCGCACCTCATAATAAAAGGTTTCTCACCCATAAAAAAAGAGGTCATTATTCCCCTCTACTCATCACCCATTAGACCCATTATAGAGTACAATGCCCCTTTTGGTATGTACCTCACAAGACATCTACAACAACTGGAAAGGCCATTGAAATACCTCACAAAGAGGATTACCGGCCCTATGCAGACCGTCACAAAAAAACCCAGCTTTACTCCGTCGCATATCGCCTACTCAGAGGTGATCTCTGCCTTACCAAGAGCTGTTGGACATGCTCCACTTAAAGAAATCCCAATCCCTCTGAGCTACATGCTCTAGGGACCTAAACGTTGCCACCACAATAAACAGAACATGCCAGAGGGATTCCCAGAGACTTTCCATACTCTGGAATAAACTACCTATCTATATCAAACAAAGCTCCTCATTAGCACTCTCCAAGAAAAATCTTGATCATTGGATGAGAAATAGGAAATTAACCCTGGGGATCACTTCTGTGGCTCTGCTCAACAGTGGCACAGGAAAATAATTTTCTTGGGTGGCAAAAGCCAGGGTACCTTTTTGGCTGGGCTTGTATAGGCCCTAGGACCGATAGCCTAGTACCTACCTATGAACCTATGACGCTACATAAACTGTAGGAGCTATCACTCCATTAACTGCCAGGCCATGTGCAATGCACGGGGCATTATCATGAATGTGTGTGCTAGCAGCCCTGGTAGTTATCACGACTCCCACATCTGGCATGTCTCACAGCTATACCAGGCATTTACCAGCAAGGATATCCCATATTGCCATCTGGTGGGGGATGCTGTCTATGCACTGGAGCCGTGGATGATGACACACATTAGAAATGCACACACACACACACACACACACACACACACACACACACACACACACACACACACACACACACACACACACACACACACACACACACACTCCCTGAAGAATGCCATAATGAGGCACACACACAAACCAAGATCATTGTAGAGCATGTGTTTGGGATGCTCAAGTCACAGTTCTGCTGCCTTGACATATCTGGTGGAGCCCTGCAGTACTCTCCAGCCACATGTGCACACATGTTCATAGTATGTGCCATGCTACACAGTATGATCCTAAAGAAACAGCTGCGACAGGAACATCACAGGTAAGTGCCACACAGCCCCCCCCACCATTGCGAAGGTTCCCACAGGTACAGGGGGAATTGGAGGAGGAACCCCCTGACCCTGCTCCTGTAGGCAGATGGAGGCATGCCCAGCATGCCCAGGCCTTGGCAAAGAGGCAACACATAGCACACACACACTTACACTGTAGGGACCCAGAGACTGATACCTCTCTCTGACTCACACACAAAGTAAAATGGATGCCGCACACATCACACTACCTGTACCTTACCATGTATAGGCTGTGGACTGCATGCATCTGGCAGTCAGCCCTCAAGCACCATCTTCACAACTGCCGCTGGCACAAGATAAGTCAATCTTTTTAGCAATAAATGAATGGATTAATATGTTTTGGTAGCATATCTATGGTATTGATGCATGCATGCAAGGGAATGGGGTGGCCTACTGGGATAGCAGCACACAACCGACAGCTATGTGGGACAACAGGAAATTTCCACCCAATACTGGCTTTCCCAGAGTATGCAGTAGTCCCCTAGGTGACAAATCTCACTGCAGTACATGTGGAGGCTAACTAATTGGGGGCAAACTTCACCCCCCTCTCCCCCCCTAAAGGAGAGATAACTATCCCAGCCGAGTGTAGCCTCCCGGACATCTCAAATGCGCAGGTGAAAGCTGCTCTCTCTAAAGCTAAAAACACAGCATCAATGGGACCGGATGGTGTCCCCGGCTGTGTGCTACACGAGCTAAATGAGGAATTAAACCCGCACATAAGGCAGCTGTTTAATCTCAGCCTTACCACAGGATACGTGCCCAAGGAGTGGCGTACGGCAACTGTGGTCCCACTCCACAAAGGTGGCGCCTCTACGGACCCTGGTAATTACCCCATAAGCTTAACAAGTCTAGTCTGCAAAGCTATGGAGAGGATCATAATGGAGCTCATAAACAAAGATATAGGGACTTGCAGACATTGGACCCGACCCAGTTTGGCTTTGTCAAGGGAAGATCATGCCTTTTGAACTTGGTCGACTTCTTGAAATAGTCACCAAGGCCATTGATGAGGAAAGGCAGTCCATACAGCCTACCTTGACCTTGCAAAGGCTTTCGACACAATACCCCACTCGGGTATTGTAGAAAAACTTACCAGCTTAAATGTAAACCCATATGTCACAAGATGGGTTGCAAACTGGCTTAAGGACAGAACCCACAGGGTTAGAGTTGCTGGCGCTGTGTCAGACTCCAAGCCGGTCACAAGTGGTGTCCCACAGGGCTCGGTCCTTGGCCCCTATTGTTTGGCATCTACTTCTCAGAAGTACAGGCCAACATGGGAGGACTTTGGCTGACAAAGTTTGCAGATGACTGCAAACTGGGCGCCATAGTGGAAAGTGCATCGGACACTGATATCCTTCAGAAGGGACTCACGGAAACAGATAGCTGGTGCCAGAGCCATGGCCTGAAGTTAAACGCCAAAAATGTATAGTCATACCCTTCGGGAAAAACAAGGTAACCCCAAGCTACCATATAGGTGGCAATCCACTAAGCACAGAAGAGGTTATCAGGGACCTGGGGACCCAGGTTGACAGTGGCCTTTCTTTTGACACTCACATTGCTAAAGTGGTTAGAAAGACCTTCTACATTGCCCACCTGATCATGAAGGGATTCACATCCAGATCTAGTGAGGTCATTGTTCCCCTGTACTCTTCACTTATCAGACCAATGATCGAGTACAATGCCCCATTCGGGATGTATCTCACCCGACATCTGCAGCAATTGGAGAGACCCCAAAAGTTCCTCACCAAAAGGATAAAGGGACTCCAAAATCTGTCATATGCTGCCAGATTGAAGAAACTCCAGCTCTATTCAGTCGCATACCGTCTGCTCAGAGGTGACATGTGCCTGACATACAAGGCCATGTCCAACCCGGAATTAATGGACATGCTCCACCTCAAAAATCCAAATCCACCAAAACCACTAGAGCAAGCGACTTAAACCTTAGCACGGATATAAATAGGACGTGCTGGAGGGATAGATTTATCACTCAGAGACTCCCTATGCTGTGGAATAAAATCCCGGTCCATGTGAGGCAGAGCACCTCGCTGACTCTGTTCAAGAGAAATCTAGACCTGTGGATGGGAGATCGTAGGTTTACCCCGGGAATCATCTCTGGGTCACTGCTGGACAGAGGCACAACAAACTAATGGGCACAGTATTTTTTCATATAAGGGGTGGCGTAAGCCACAATAATTTGGGCTAGGCTTATAAATGCCTTAGGGCAGATAGCCTAGTATAAACCTATGAACCTATGAACCTAAAGGTCACATGCATGGATGTCAATGTGGGGGTCCCATACTCACCCATCAGCCTCACCCAGCAAGTCAGCCATAGAAAACCCTAAAGAAATGTCTGGCAAAGGCCCACAAATGGGGACAATGATGAAATATTCCCCTACAGACTTACACAGTGATATCATAGCAGGTCTTGCAGTTGCATTAAGGCTCTGAAGGGTAAAAAGTCTGAAACCTAAATGTCTGCCATTACAATCTAAACTGGGGACTTTAGTGATATGCCTGTATTCTTCAAGGCAGCTATAATACTATAATACATGAAATCAAAATGTAAAGCCAACATCAGCACAGTCTGTGCACATGTGTACAGTTGACAGGTGTGCCCCCAACACAGCCATGTTCCCATAGAAATGCAGTAACATTTATGCTTGTAGGGTAATAGCAGAAGAGCACACATTCCCAGGGCTATCCCAATCAACTTGATAACTTGTTGGATGTCCACAATATGCAGGAGTCAATGAGCTATGTATATGCATAGTTAATACTGTCAGGATGTGGCCAGCACTTACTCCTGGATGCCGTGTTTTAGTGGCCTAGGTACAGTACTATGTTTGACAGGGTTCATGTGCAAGAACTGCAGTGGCAACTATTTTGCATGTCAACTACACCTATGATAGGAGTGGTACACACTGTCCAGACATCAATATCTCTTACTGCAGGAAAGCTGGACATGTCAGGGACAGGGGTCCACACATATGGACAGTACACAGCTCAGAGTAACCTACACAGTGCCTAGTATACCTATCAACTGTACAGTCTTTTTGCAGAATGCCTAGAGGTTTGCATCATATTTTGGTATGTTTTTCATGAAATTATGGTTTTCTGGGAAATCACTGGCAAATCACAACAGACTAAAGTCAGAAAATAATGACAGATTGTGGTTTCAGACTTCATACCCTTTAGAAAAATGCATGCTAAACCTAATACAAAATCTGTTCTTGTATTACCTTTCTAGGTTTGTAAGGCCAATGCTTAAAAATGGTCTCTATATTTAGGCCTTTGTCCCCCAGTTAGTTATGGCTTTGTCCAGATGTCTGGCTCTAATAAGTTGAAAGGTACGGTGCCTAGTAGGACAGCAGGTACCTGAAGGTCAGTGTACTGCCATGTTATAAAAGGCTGTCACCTTACTGTGTCAGCATTGAAAACATGTCACTGGTCAACATCCATACCCCTGGAATGCCAAGTTGTCACAGAAGGAGCACAATGATGCCTTGTATATCTGTTCTACTTGTCCTAACATTGTATTTGGCTGCCAGCTATTTGTAAAACAAGTAAGGGTCATGTCAAAACATCAATGGCAGACAGTGGAGAAGCAGACATCATACACATAAGAAAAAGCAAGCAAATACCAAACTGCCCTCCCAACACTATGTTTGGTAGAACAGTATTAATACCGTGTTCCCATGTGAAGGCCTTTGTCTAAATGTCATATATGGGCCTGTCCAGATGTTAGCTTGTATAGGTTTGACAGCTAGGCCGACATGTAGCCTCATAATAACATAGTAACACAAAACATCTGAGGACCACAGCAGATGTAGTGGTGCAATGATGGGCAACCTGCTAAAAAGGTATACTCATAGGTGTGAAGTCCATAACCTTGTGTGTGATGTTATGGCATTTACCCTGCTCACATCAGAATTACAAATACATAACAGGAGCCACTGTGGCCAAAGCCTGTGACTGGACTATAGAAGGGCAAAGAGACACACATAAGGGGAAGGGGAACCACTGGCCAGACAAATGGAGAATGTGCACATCAGAACAAATTGTGCAGTAACATAGGTGCCCTGCAGTGTACAGTCAGTAAACATCACCTGCAGATACACAACACACACACATAAGTGGAGGTCTGCAACAAAACAAAAACCCAAACAAAGGACACCACAGTGGCAAAAACACATGAAAACTCCACAGACCTACACACTACGACATGCATAGTTCACACACCAGGGTCTTGCAAACACTAAGGCCTTACCATACACCCAGCATATTATTCATAGAAGACTCCACTTTGAGATACACAGAGGTGCCTCTCACCAGGCAGGATAAGGAGAAAGTCACAGCTACTTGTTTGTCAGATGCCATAATCCATCATATCACACATACAGTCATGTCATCCCACAACAGGTACAGTTATCACTCCACCTGGTACATGGCAGTGTGAACGACATCAGATGTTCCTCCCTGGACTATAGAAAGACAGACATGTTTCATCTAGCTGAATATGTGTCCCATGCAAGTATGTCCCTAGCCTTAAGCAGCAATCTGCTGTCACCCAGAATGATGGCTCAATACAAACAGAAAATAATTGTCAGTAACACTTGGCTCACTTCCTGGTGTCATCCCTGGGGAATACACTGCTGGCAGCCTGGAAAGATATGATCAACAGACCATGCTGCTTTACCAGAGATGGCCTGCATCTGTCTCACTTGGCCTTCAGGCCTCTGGCAAAGGCCCTTGCCTCCCCAATAGTGTCTTTGTAGAGAACGTTATGGGGTCCGTACTGCCAACATAAAACACTCAACAAAATGCAAATTAAAGGCCATGACACTAAATGTTAGGAGCCTAAACAGGAAAATGCACTCATTACAAGCAGTAGTAACCTGGAAGATGGTGACATTCATGCACCCACAGAAATCTGGCCCAGAGCTGCGGAGAGAAACCCATCCTTATCTGACCACTCATCCTATAACACAGCTAGACCCCAAAATGTGGGCAGCAAAGCCAAACGAGGTGGAATATAAATATATATTAGACAGAAACACACCTCCAGGCTGGTCAAACAGTCTGACACACACAAGATACTCCAAGTGCAGTCAACTGTTGACAAGACTCCTATACAAATCATACATAGCTACAGGCCAACATATCTGACTCAGGATACCCACCCCACATATCTGGCCCTCTACAAATCTATCATGATTCTACCCATTATCCTGATCCTGGCTGACTTATAATACCCAACCATTGATTGGAAATCCAACCATGGCAGAACAGAAATGCACAGAGATTCCCCATCTTATCAATGCTACCTCCTTAGGACAGCCACTTGATACCCCCACAAGATGTGATACCTATGTCGAACTTGGCAGTAACCAACATGATCTACCACTGCAGCACCCCTATGGTATCATCCTACCTGGCAAGATCCAACAGAAAAGCAGTCACATGTCATATCACCATCTCTTCTGAAACCCCTCTAGCCATGGTAAAAGGAAAATGTCCCACAAGCTGATCACAACCACCAGAGGGATGATGTAAACAGCTGAACAACCCCGTATCCCGCTAGAGGAACAGGCACCAACTTCCAAATGTACACAAAACTACTATGCCAGTATATATATATATATATATATATATATATATATATATATATATATATATATATATATATACACACACACACACACACACACACACACACACACACACACATATATATATATATATATATATATATATATATATATATATAGATAGATGCATGAAATAAGGAATACCTGAATGGACAACATCACAGTATGCAAGCAGGACCGGGAAGGAGCAGGTGCACAATTGGAAGTAATGACCCCTTAGCCTGAACAAACAATAAGATCACCAGTGAAATCCACTAAAGGCAACTCGGAGTCCAAATTGCCCATATCTAAGACACACAATCATAAGGCCTTTCTCACATATGTCTGCATTCCCAAAGGAAGCTCCCAGATCTGTGCAGAACTGGTGGTCAAGGACACCACATACACAAATGTTGTAGATATAGCCAATCCACTGACTGACAGATTCAGTGGAATTACCTCCCTTCTTCCCCCCATCAAGAAAGAAGGACATCGCCAGTACCTGGACACCCAAGCCTTATCACTAGGGAACAGGGCATCACTGTCCTCTCAAAGTCAAGAAAACAGCCTCCATGGGACCTAAATACATCCCAGTCTGCAACCTACATGAACCCAGGCATGAACTGACAGCATCATTATGCACCCTACATACCCAAAGCCTGAGTACTGTCTTTCCCACAGCCGAGTGGCAGACAGCCGCTTTCATCCCTTTACACAAATGTGGAGTGTTCACTGATCCAGGAAATGAAAGACCCATCAGCCTAACTAGCCTGATCCACAAGGTCATGCAATGGATTATCATGGATCTCAATAACAGGGACATTGGCAAAATCCAAATACATTGCCCTACACAGTCTGCCATTCTCAAGGGAGGTATTTCAGTTAACTCTGGATGACTTCCCTGAGGCAGGCAACAAAGGCATGGATGAGAGAAAGATGGTGCACTCCGACCACTTTGACCTGGCCAAAGCCTTACACAGTATTCCCCACTTGGCCATAGTACATGAACTCTGTCAGCTAGGCAACGATCCATATGTTACCTGATATTTAGCAAACTGGTTAATTGATAGAACCCACATAATCATACTAGGCATAGCCAACTCAAACAGTACACCCTTAATGAGTGTCATACCACAGGGATCAGTCTGGGGTCCTCTGGTATATGGGATATAATTCCCTGAGGTGCAGGCCAAAAACACTGGCCTATGGCTGACCAAGTTGGCAGATGACTGCAAGCTGGGAACAGTCATCAATACCCAAAGTGATGTGGATGTCCTACAACAGGGTCTCATCAAAACAAATGACTGTTGCTAGAAACATGGCCTCAAGCTGAATGCCTGCAGATGCATCATCATCCCCTTCGGGGAGACTGGTGTCTCCACATAGTACCACATTAACAACAATGTCCTACATACACAATCAGTAGTGAGGCATTTTTCCATCCAGGTTTATAGCAACCTGAAGTCTGAGCAGCATGTTGCTCCTATTGTACAGAAAACTTCACAGATTGGACAACTCAAACATCCAGGGACAAAGAGGTCATAAGATCAATGTATGCTAACCTTATGGGGCCAATTATTTTGTTCAGTGCCCCCTTTGGCATGTACCTCACAAAGCACATGCAGCAGCTGGAGAGACCACAGAGGTTCCTCACTGGGAGAATGCAGGACCACAAACACCTACCCTACACAGATAGTCTAACAGCACTGTCCCTCTACTCAGTTCCATAAAGATTCCGCAGAGGTGACCGCTGTCTGGCATACAAAGCAATCCAGACCCTGCCATGATGGGAATGTTGCACATTTGGAAGTCAAGGCCCACTCGATCAACCTGTAGATGCAGCATCAATCTGGTCTGTGATATCAGTAGGGCTTGTTGGTGTGAAAGATACATGTCCCACACACTCCCCCATCTGAGAAATGTACTCCCTGTCCACATCAAGCCAAGTGTCTCAATACCCTTAGTGAAATGGTCCCTGTATAAGTGCATAGGAAACAGAAAATACAGTCCTGTGATTCCAACTGTGTCCCTGCTGGACAGGGGCTCTGGGTACTGACATGTCTTAACATGGGCTACACTCTCATCTGCGAGGGTTATAAGGGCTTCAGGGCAAATAGCCTACTAACCTCATATCAACCTATCAACCTATATACAAATGTCTGTCACACATATAATGGACATCTCTGTTCAGTAGACTCCACTCTGTACCCACACCCATACCTCTCAATCTCTTACAGCAAGACATCTGGACAGGGTCATAAATAAAAGTGGGACAAAAGCCCATTGATAGGCACATGTTTTAAATATTTCTCTTACAAACTTAGAAAGTTGGTAGAATAACATGTTTTGCATTAACATGAATTGTCTGAAAGTTATGAAGTATGAAACACAAATGTCTGGCATTATTTTCTAACTTCAGGCTTAATTATTTGCAACTAACTTGCCAGAAACCACAAGTTTATGAAAAATGGACAAATAAATTGACAAAGATCTGGACAATTGGCAAAAAAATGTAAAGCTGATAGATATGCAGCCACACCAGGATGTGACTTTTCAGGTAAGAGGGGAGTAGCATCCTGCCATCACCCAGAATTATACCACAGTACAAAGACAAAATGATTGACTTCAACAATTGGCTAAGCTTCTGGTGTCATTCTAAGCGGATCCAGTATCTGTCTGCCTGGGATTACATGATCGACAGACCATGATGCTTTGCCAGAGATGCCCTGCACCTTTCACCTTTGGGATTCCAGATACTGGCTAAGACTGTTGCCACCCCTATAGTGCCTTTTTAAAGGAAGGTTCAAATGACAAATTCACCACCATAAAGGTACAAGCAAGCAAAATCTGAGGGTAATGCTACTCAATGCTAGATGTCTAAAGCTCAAAATGCATTCACTCGAGACACACCTTAAAATGGAGAGCATCGACATCTGTGCAGTGACAGAGACCTGGTTCAAGGCTCCAAAAAGCACCCCTGCATTACCATGCTATAATTCATACCACACCTTTCGGCCACCTAACCTGGACCAAAACACTAAAGGTGGAGGCGTGTCCATATTCATTAAGGATATCCACACCTCCAGACTAGTTCCTAAGCATAATGCATCCGAGATTATCCATGTGCAACTAACTCTGGGCAAGACCACAATCCAAATTGTAACTTGCTACAGATCCCCCACCATGCCCCAGGATTCTCACTCCTCATTTCTTGATACACTGGAAAATATTAGGGTAAAACCCAACACCCTAATAATGGGTGATTTCAACTACCCCACCATTAACTGGGAAAACTACTCATGTACCAAATATTTTGCTCAACGTTTTCTGGAATTCATAAATTCCAATGACTTGGATCAACTTATCCACCCCCCCACCAGGGGCAGCAATATCCTAGACCTGGTCATTACCAACATGGGTGATGGGTGTTCCACACCAGCGGTCAATTCCTCGCTGGTCAGATCTGACCACAAGCTAATCAGCCTAGACATCCATATCCCACCCCCACCCCGCATTAGGGAAACCACCATAAAAAATGTCTCCAAAGCCAACTTCACGCTTCTTAAGACAGAAGTGGCAAACTTCACAACACCCATTAAAGATGGACAGTAGAGGTACGACTGCTGAATCCTACACAAATGCACTTTATAAGCACTTGCACGAGTGCATGGATTGTGCTATCCCTAACAGAACCAGTATGCTATCCTCCAAAAAAGGAAACCAACCTGCATTAAACAAACTCTACAACAGAAGAAAGAAACTGTTGCAAAAAATAGTAAAATCCCATGACTGGAAGAACTCCCTAGTCAGCCTCAATAAGAAGCTAAGATCCCTCATAAAATCATCCAAAGCTAGTTATGAAAACAAAATTGATACTGATTCTAAAGACAACCACAAAGCATTCTATAGCTATGCCAAGAATCTTAATGGCAACACTCAGATCTGCTCTGAGTTACAGCACAATGGCACTAAATATACAAAACCAACTGCTATTGCTAACATCCTGGCAGATACGTTCAGTGCTAAGTTTACCCCCCACACCCCTAAAAGGCCCATCTCTATACTGGAAGAATGCAAAGTTCCTGTAATTACAGCTGCACAGGTAAAAATCACACTCTCTAAAGCCAAGAACACAGTATCCATGGGACCTGACAACATCCCAGGCTGCGTTCTACATGAACTACAGAATAAATTGGCACCCCATCTAAGCACCATGTTCAATCATAGCCTCACCTCAGGCTTTGTGCCCACTGAATAACGCACGGTGATGGTTATCCCACTTCACAAAGGGGCAGCCACCACGGACCCTGGGAACTACCCCCATTAGCCTAACGAGCCTGGTCTGCAAGGCCATGGAACGTGTCACCATATAACTTATACAAAAAGACATTGGTAATCTCCAAACTCTGGAACCCACCCAGTTTGGGTCTGTAAAAGGCAGTTTATGTCTCCTAAATCAGTTTGACGTTTTTGAAGCAGTCACCAAAGCTGTAGACCAGGGTAAGGTGGTTCACACAGCCTATCTAGATATCGCCAAGGCTTTTGACACCATCCCCCACTCTGGAATTATAGATAAACTCAATAAACTAGGTATAAATCCCTGTGTCACAAGATGGGTTGCCAACTGGCTCACTGACAGAATCCACACTATGAAAGTAGCAGACTCCAAATCTGACTTCAGACCAGTGACAAGTGGAGTACCACAGGGTTTAATCCTGGATCCTCTCCTGCATGGTATCTACTTTTCTGAAGTACAAGCTAACACAGAATGTCTTTGGCTAATGAAGTTTGCAGATGACTGCAAACTAGGAGCCATAACTGAAACTCCTAATGATGTGGACATCCTACAAAAGGGCTTCACGGAGACAGATGCCTTATGTGAAAGTCATGGCCTCAAGCACAATGCCAAAAAGAGCATTGTCATCTCCTTTGGTAAAAACTCTTTACCCATGAGCTACCACATAGGTGGTAGTCTACTTAACACCAAAAGTGTGATAAGAGACCTTGGGACATAGGTGGACAGTAGTCTCTCCTTTGAGAATCACATTGCCACAGTAGTCAGGAAATCCTTCTATGTGGCACACCACATCACAAAATGGTTTCTTATACAGGAAAAAATAAGTAATTGTTCCCCTCACTCATCACTCATTAGACCCATTATAGAGTACAACAACCCTTTTGGTATGTACCTCACAAGACATCTACAACAACTGGAAAGGCCACAGAAATACCTCACAAAGAGGACTACTCGTCTCAAACAGATGCCCTATGCAGACCGTCTCAAAAAACTCCAGCTTTACTCCATCGCATATTGCCTACTCAGAGGAGATCTCTGCCTAACATACAAAGCTATGTCAAACCCAGAGCTGTTGGACATGTTCCACTTAAAGAAATCCCAATCCATCTGAGCTACATGCTCTAGGGTCCTAAACCTTGTCACCACAATAAACAAAACATGCTGGAGGGATGGATTCCTGTCCCAGAGACTTCCCATACTCTGGACCAAACTACCTATCTATATCAAACAAAGGTCCTCTTTAGCACTCTTCAAGAAAAATTTTGATGATTGGATGGAAATAGGAAATTCACCCCGGGGATCACCTGTGTGGCTCTGCTCGACAGGGGCACAAGAAAATATATTTCTTGGGTGGCGAAAGCCAGTGTACCTTTTTGACTAGGCTTGTATAGGTCCTAGGTCTGATAGCCTAGTACCAACCTATGAACCTATGCACCTATAAGAAGAATACCACACAAGCAGGAGATCCCCACCCAGTATATCACCAAGGTGCTGGATTGTTTACACAGCTACAACAGTCAATTGGCTGTGGCCACACCTTTCAACTGACTAGACAGGTCAAGAATGTCTATAGTTTGGCTCATAATATTTGTCTGTGCATCATACATCTTGTATTTCTCAGGCAAATCACTGTGCTGATCTGAGGATGTCTGTCAGTAGGTAATGACATGATACATTTCGGTGTCAGACATCATATATGTCGGAAAATGTCTGCTAAAACAAACCCTGTAACACTTGCAATTTCCTACATTAATAAGAGCAATAATTACAGTATCTCTCTTTGTTTGGGCCAATGTGCCCCCATTTTGGCAGGCTATCTCCAGATATCTTGCACTAACAGGTTGAGAGGTATGGCTGTAGCACACAAAACCCTGGATTGGAATACAGCTGGCCCTCACTAGCCCTCTTCATCATAAATCTTGATGAGTGGATGGGAAATAGAAAATTCACCCCGGGGTTCACTCCAGTGGCTTTACTCAACAGAGGCACTGGGAACTATGGTCGGGTGGCACGATGCCAGGGTAATCCTAGGGGCTAAGCTTGTAAAGGCTCCAGGGCCATTAGCCTAGTACACACCTATGAACCTATGAACTATCTCTGGAATAGAGTTCCACTCTTACTATAGAAGGTCATACTGGGCATGCTCCTACACTTAAAGAGTTATAGCCCTTGTTGGAACTCACATCGGACTATGTAAATGTATTGTGCATATATGCTTTTGCATACAGACAGTTATGCAATGACTTAAGTGTCTCTGCACACACACATCAGACAGGATTACCCTCAGCTAGCTGTAGGTGGCCCATATGTGATATATCTGCATCTGTTGCATGTGATACTGATACAGAGACATATATATATATATATATATATATATATATATATATATATATATATATATATATATATATGTGTGTGTGTGTGTGTGTGTGTGTGGGCAAGATATAACAATATGTCAAGCATACACATATGCAGACATGGGGAAGAGAGAGACAAACAGTGATAGAGGGAGAGACACAGGGAGACACACACACAGTGAGTGAGTCATACACAGGGATACCCTGAATGGCATTGAGTGGTGTCCTGCTGTGGAAAGTTGCATACCGGTTGTAACCAGTCGCACATGCCAGCATGATGGTGAGCTCCATTGTGTAATAGTACTGAGGTAGGGGTTGTAATATCACATTACCTGCCTTTGTGGGTGTGTGTATCTGTAGGTTTAAGTATTAAGAGGCCTTTCCCACTCAGTACACTTCCCATTTCCCTATTTTATAATCTTATAGGTTCATAGGTAGGTACTAGGATATCTGCCCAAGGGCATTTATAAGCCTAGCCAGAATGTGTTGGCTTTCACCTCCTCTTTAAATTAGTTTCCTGGGCCTCTGTCTAGCAGGGCCACTGAAGTGATCCCAGGGGTAAACCTACAATTTCCCATCCACTCGTCAAGACTTCTCTTGAAGAGAGTCAGCTAGGGGCTCTGCCAAGGTCTCTAGAATGGCTAGAACTGCCTAATATTCTCAAACTCAACCAGCTAACTGAGGCTTTTAAAATTATCAACCATCCAGACAAAAACCCCTCACTGAACAAAATACTCACCCCGTACTCCAACCTTAAGTCCCTCAGGTCTTCCAAAAGTCTACAAGTACTGACCATTAAATCTAACAACTCCGGTGGTGAAGCACTATATGCCAATTCCATTGGCAAATCCTGGAATGCCCTTCCAAACAACCTAAGACTTATGTCCTCTCAGTACCAATTTAAAATACATCTCAGAGCACACCTGAAATCTCAATGGTTATGCCCTTGCTCCAATCCAGACTAAGAGCTATCGTCCCTGCCTGACCTAGGCTTCTCTCAGCCTCCGCCTAACCCAAAAACCCAAGAGTTCACTATTTAGCCCTGTTTGTCTGGCTGTTCAAATCTGTACCTCTTTAAATCATATATATAACTCTTGCTTCCTTTATTTGGCCTTTAAGCGTCAGTGTATTTACTTGTATTTACTTGTTTTAACTTCATCATTGTATTTGTATTTACTTGTATTTACTTGTTTTAACTTCATCATTGTATTTGTTTATCTAACCATGATCTTGGAGCTTTTCTCCCCGGGCCTCCACTGAAAATGGACATGTATCCAGTTGGACTAGCCCGGTCAACAAATGTAAAATAAAATAAAATAAACATAAATTGGGATTCTATTCCAGAGCAAGGGAAGTCTCTGAGACAAGAATCTATCCCTCCAGCATGTCCTGTTTATTGTTATGCTGAGGTTTAGAAGTACCTTTGGACACTTGTCAGCCCTATATGCTCTGTGGTGTGCGTGATAACTGTTTACCCCTATAGTACAAATAACTAGATAGGTAGGGGTTCTAATCTCAGTCCTGGAAAATTTAAGTGTGCGTGTGTGTTTGTTTGTAGATGAAAAAGTTTTAGGTCATTCCCACCCAGTACACTTCTCAGTGCCCTACTTTAGCAGTCCTGCTGATGTCATTCACATTAGAAGTACCTTTTGACAACACTCAGCCCTATAAGCTCTGTGGTGCATGCAAAAACTATATATCAGTATAGTACAAATAGCTAGATAGGCATGACTTCTACTCTCAGTTCTGGCAAATGTGTATGTATAGGTGTTTGTAAGTGTGAATTTTTGTAGGATAAAGTATTTTGAGGACTTTCCCATTCACAACACTTCCCAGTGCCCTACATTACAAGGGCTGTGGATGACTTTCACCTTAGAAATACTTTTGGACAACCCTCAGTCCTATAAGCTCTATGTGGCATGCAATAACTATGTAACAGTATAGTACAAATACTTAGATAGAAGCGGGTTTGACTCTCAGTTCTGGCAAATGAGTGCGTAAAGGTGTGTGTAAATGTGTATGTTTGCAGGGTAAATCATTTTGATGCCCTACCCACCCAGTACATTTCCCATTGCCATACTTTACAAGGGCTGCTGATGTAATTCACCTTAGAAGTACCTTGAGACACTATTAAATCCTATAAGCTCTGTAGCACATGTGATAACTGCGTAACACTATAGTACACATAACTAGATAGGTGGGAATTCTTAACTTAATACTGGTAACTGTGTATATGTGTGTGTGTGTGTGTGTGTGTGTGTGTGTGTGTGTGTGTGTGTGTGTGTGTGTGTGTGTGTGTGTGCACGCACGTGTGTGCGTGTGTGTGTGCATCTGTATGTATGTGTGTGTGCATGTGAGAATCATATCCTCTCTGTGTGCTTGGGGAAGAATCATATCCTCTGAGGATGTGGGTTACACCATTTTGTGGTGTGTACCACCCAGTACACTTCCCATTGCCCTACTTTACAAGGTCTGCTGATGTAATTCACCTTAGAAGTACCTGTATACACTCTTCAGCCCTCTAAGCTCTGTGTAATGTGCAATAACTGTGTAATACTATAGTACAAATAATTAAATAGGTAGGGGTTCTAATCTCAATACTGACAACTATAGTAGTGTGTGTGAAGCATATCTCCTGTGGCTGTTGTGTGTGTAGGTTATACCATTTTAAGGCCTGTTGACCCCCTTCCCATGGCATTACTTTGAAGAGCCTGTTAATGGCATCTGCCTCCCATGCATCATGTTAAACTATACAGCCCATACCAGTCATCTGTACATATATATATGGAATATCCAGATGTTTGCAACCTATATGTGGTCTGTGTCTCCTAACAATGGGCATTTATGTGATATAATTGCCAGATATGTCACAGTTATCATAACGACAGACATGCCAGCATCAGACATCGTACTTGACCGAAACATCATCCTGATACAAAGTCTGTTACTCCATCACTTGTCCAGGTTTGTAGGAGCAATATATAAGACCAGTCACTATTTCTGATGGTTTATCCCACCATCCATGAAGGCATTCCCAAGATTACATGTTGTAAGAGTTAGTGGGTTATGTCCCAGGCATATAATCTATGTGGAGCATGTAGTGTCTATGTAGTACTATAGTACATACAAGTGGATATGTAGGGTTATTAATCTGTGTATTGGCAACTGTGTTTATGTTTCTGTATTCACATCCCCTGTGACTGTCTTTACTGTGTGTATGGGATGACTATACCATTTTTGTGCCTCTTCCACCCTGTGAACTCCCCCATTGCCAACCTTGTTTTAGCCTATACAGATGACATCCACCTTACAAGAACAGTTACACAGTTTCTAACAGCAAGGCACTGTGGTGCATGCAATGGTCATATCACTGTGTATTATAAATAAATAGATAGGTAGGTCATCTAATCTGAGTAGTGTCAACTCTATGTGCATGTGTGTTTCAGTGCATGTTCCCATGCAGCAGTGTGTGTTTGTGTGTGTGTCAGATGACTCTACTATGTTTTAAGGGCCTTTGAACCCACCATTGACAATCATAACAGCCCCTGCAATTGTCACCTACTTGAATAGTAGTAGCAGACACTGCAACACTACATTGCCTCTGTGGTATTATTGTTATGTATCTTGCACTATCATTTGTAAGACTGGGCAGGTAGGGGCTGTGCTCAGCCCTTCAATAGCTGCCCCATGTACAGCACTATGACTCTGTGGGCACTACCAGCACGCGATGCCAGACTTGCATATGAGATAGTAGACACACATGCTGGTGATTGTCAGGTTAGACCAACACAGGCTGACCTGTGTAAGGAATAGATACCCCAAACCTGTCATATGCAGTACCATGCATACCCTCATCAACTGCATCAAGGCTGAGTGGATGGGAAAGAAATGGCAGGGGAAACGTGCTGATAGGTGAATCTGTTGTGGTTAAAGTAATGGCTAAGCTTGTGAGGGACCTTGTGCCAGTACTCAAGCAACCTTCTATGTGTGTATGAGCCTGTGATACTACAGAACACCCAGGTGACATGTATGATGGCTAGCTGGCTGTGTCATGGGGTATGTATGCAAGATCACATTGTCTGCCCCAATTGTCCCTCACACACTGTTGCACGCATACATACCTAGTAAACATGTACATATACAGCTGTACCTTGGCTATGAAAAGGTCACAGTGCTTCCACTCCACCATAGTCATTGTTGCTAATGTCAGCAGGCCAAAGCCTGCAGGCACACAGACACCTGGAATACAAACAGAATACAGTATGTGAGACTATGTCAGTCAGCAGTACTAACAACAATAATGCATTGTGGCTAAAAAGGTGCATACACTTTGATATGTACCCATAATTATTGCCATTAGGCAGTACTTACACAGCATTACATTACTAAACTGTACTATATTCACCCTGTGCATCAGACCCATATTAGCATGCCCCTGCATTGATAGTATGGATAGCAGGGACACGGCACAGGTAGTATCATCAAATGCACAGGTTGTGGTGTGGGTTTGCCAAAAGCCTAGCCTGGGTCGTATGGATGACATTGTGTGTGTGTTTGGTTTTGTGTGTGTGTGTGTGTGTGTGTGTGTGTGTGTGTGTGTGTGTGTGTGTGTGTGTGTGCATGTGTATCTGGAGGGGTGGTGTTCAGCTGGGCCATACAGAGGAGCTGTGTGTGTCTGGTGGTGACCTGCCTGTGATAGAGTTGTGTGAGTGTTTGTATGCACACAATCAAGCCATGTGGTTCACCTGCACAGGGGTATGTTGGACACCCGTGGACTGTACATGGCAGGATGTACAGTTTACCGTCTCCCACCAGGGACACAGGAACTGGTTCTGCTCGGAGTCTCACTGGCACCACCAGGCTCAAGGCCAGATTCAATACTACTCCTCGATGGTGACTGCTGTCTGATGGATCCATGTCCCTGATGGGACCAGCCAGGACCCCGTGCCCATGGCCTGCTCTGGTGTGTTGTAGACAGCACACTCCCTTCGGTAGTGCTGGTGTTACTGCCACTATGGGAGTGTGAATGTGCATGGCCACTTGGGCTCTCAGCTGATCTTGTTACTGAACTTATGTACATGTGGCTGATGCCCTACTCCCACCACATGCTCAAGCACAGATATTGCATGAGTGAGCAATCACAATGTCTGACCCCACCATCTATCCACTGCATCAGCAAAATGATGTACGGCATCACCAATGTTGTGGAGGTCGTCATGTATAGCAGGAAGTGCTGCATTTATGACCCTGAGCATCTGTCTGGGTTGCGGTCAGTATGTGCCTGTGTCTTCATGATGGACCTAAACATGCGTCCGGTGACACCTGCTGTGACACTTACAAAAGGGGATTGATGGGCAGCAGTCCTCCTTCAAACACCCCTGTCCATCTGCCTGTGTGGGACATCACCTGCCATCTGGCTAAGGCTAGTGTATGCACTCACACTTGCCATAATCACCACACTAGCCTGTTGCATGCCACCACCCTCCAACTGCCCAGTATCTGTGGCTGCTGGGGACTGGGTACATGTGGGCATACTGACTGTGTGTGGGGACATTGTGGGTGAAAGTGGGATATCAACCAATGGCACAGATTCACCCGCCGACAACCCCACCTGTGCATCACTATGACCACCATCATCATCATCAGAGTCCACAAAGACACTGACATCAGGTTGTGAGGGGAAGAGTCACCAACCCCCATGTTCACCTGTGAGGGGAAGACAACATATGCAAATGAATACCTTGCAGTATAATGTTTGCTGATACACATGCACAAACACGCAAACATACACACACACACACACACACACACACACACACACACACACACACACACACACACACACACACAGACACACACACACACACACACACAGGTGAGGTGGCATAAAGAAATTATGCAGACCACACAGTCTCTGAATGATGACACACATGACACACAATCAGACCATAACATACACACTCTGCAGAAGCCCTCAACAACATGCAGTGCAGCTATGTCTACTTAATGTTGCTACTAATAGACCCCTCTGAGATATGTGAGGAGTGGTTGTATGTGATGGACCTTCACCTAACACACACTGCACCCGTGTACACAATATTGATGTACCCCTTTGTAGCACAGTGGCAACACCTACAGAAACATACTTGCCAATATGTTACAGCTCCTGTGAATAGGCCTCTGTGATGACCACAGTGATGCACTGCAGTTAACCCCACCACAATAAATATGCACATATTGCAATATGGCTATGAGTAACAGTTGTGTGAATGGAAAAATGCATGCCCTTAACATGCCTAGGGTAGTGGTGAGCCACAACAAGACATTTCCATACTCACCAACTTCAAGCTGCTGTTCCCCAGCCAAATCAGAGGGACCTATTTAGTTGTGGGGGAGAGGTATTGTCAACACACTCACATGTAGCATTGGACAGGAAAACAAATTTCTGAACATGTACAATACAAGCTCTGATACTACACAATTTGCTGTCATTCACTACAGATGTACAGTTGTGTGCATTATAAAACCTCACACACAAGTACAGTTTGACTTGACATATGCTTCTAGATACTCCAAGGATGCCAGTATGAATGATACTGTATAGAAGTGATATCCACTGGGGCCTTACCTGGACACTCCTTGCCTGTTTTCTGGGTGCCACCCACCTCCACAACAGAGGTGTGGATGGTTTCCTGGTGTACAGTGGCTGCCCCCAGGTTTGCGAGGAACTCCTCTGAAGGTTTCAGTGGGGCCTGTATAGCAGGACCCCCATCTGTGGCTGTACGGCCC
Organism: Protopterus annectens; assembly: GCF_019279795.1. Taxonomy (NCBI): domain Eukaryota; kingdom Metazoa; phylum Chordata; order Ceratodontiformes; family Protopteridae; genus Protopterus; species Protopterus annectens. The sequence continues at coordinate 1,654,430,668 of NC_056728.1, forward strand.
CTGGCCACAGCTGCAGCCCACTGTTGGGCATGGTGACTAAAGTCAGTTGCTCTGTGCCTGACCAACTCTCAGGTACGCCCGTGATGACCGAGATTGTTGATGGTTTCCAGTAGGTCATTCCACAGGATAGTCCATTTCTGCTGCTGGTGTCTGCTCCTGCTGAACAGTACTGTATGATGCAGTCTTAAGGCATCTACTATTGGTGCAGTCTCAGCTTCTGAAAAAGGTGGTAATTGCTGTCGCGGCATTACACCTGAAAGACATGAACAGGGAAACACATCACAGTACCTCATACATTGGGCACCATTATGTACAGATCTTGCACATCCACATTTTCTAGCACTGTTCACCTCTAACACACACATCATACCCCTGCCCTCTATCAGCACAGTATGGGTGTGGGTAGACTCAACATACTGGCATTACAGCATGCTTTGCACTCCTGATTCTGATGTTTCATGTTCCCCCCAATGAGGACCATTAATGTACATAATCCTTCATTCGTCATTCACATCAGATGGCACATGCAGCAACTGGGGACATCACAGAAGTTCCCTACCAGGGCATAGCAGCCCATCAGACATCTACTGTACACCTATAGGCTATGAGGCGAATCCCCTACCTGGTGCCATACATACCCCTCAAGAGTAACCTCACTCTTGCATGCCAGGCAATTATACACTCCACATTGCTGGGACTGCTGCATGAGTGCAGGTCATGCTCCATTTTGTTACATGAACACACAGACACACACGTGTGCGCGTATGTGCACACTCACTCCTGGTAAAGTATGGCACAACTTTGCTACCTATGGGCCCTTCAACCCAGACTTTAATGTAGTTCTGACTGCCACACTCCATCTCTTTAACAGCTACTGTAAGGCTGTCAACAAAGAGTGAGACCAAGACCAAGGCTATTAGAGTGAGCTATACAGTGTCACCAAGTGCATATGCAAGTACTGTAAGAGCTGACTTACTGCTATACACACCAGCCACAATGACAAGATTTAATGATATGTGATAATAACTAATGCAGGAACAAGAGAATACTCTATCAATGCAGTAACTACACAGTTCAGACTCACATGGATTCATTTAAAACAACATTGCTGGACAGTCTGCAATACATACAGGAAATGCATAAAGCACTGAATGCATAGAATGATACTAGGCAATTGGTCTGGATGCCCTTATAAGCCTAGCCCAGATTTTTGCCCATGTCCTTTCAAAGTCAGCACTGTGTTTCCCATGTCTAGCTTTGACACAGGCAGGATCCCAGGGGTGTCTTTTCTGTTTCCCATGCAGTTGTCCAGCTTTTTCCTAAAGAAGGCTGTAGAGGTACTCTGCTACACATGGGGAGGGTGTGTATTTTACAGACAGTGTATTGTTTGGGACACAAATCTATTCCACAAACAAGTACTATTCATGTCACGGACCAGGTGAGGGCCTTGCGTGTGGGTTGAATGAGTGGGGTTTGTCTTACAGATATGCAGAAACTCCATCAAGGCTGGTTTGGAAATGGCCTTGTATGTCAGACACAGGTCATGAATCATCAGTCTGTATGAGACTGAGTAAAGGGACAGGGCTTTCAGCCTATCTGTATAGATAGGTGTTGCAGACCCTGGATTTTTCTAGTCAGGAACCTCTGTGGTCTCTGCAACTGCGGCATGTGCTTGGCAAGGTATATGCCAAAGGAGACATTGCACTCAGTAATGGGTCTGATAAGGGTGGAATACAGGGATGTTATGGCCTTCTGGTTCCTGGATGACATGCCATTATTTGTGAGGTGGGCCATGTAGACACATTTTATACAATGGTGCCAATGTGGTGGAAAACAGGTTGCTATCAGTCTTGGTGCACAAGTCACCTCACACCTGATTGCATGCTCAGTCCATTGTTATTATTGTCATAATTAGTGTGGATGACATCTACCATGACAGGGATAATGATGTATTTCCTGGTATTCAGTATGAGGCAATGCTTCTGGCACCAGTCATTAATTTATGTAAGGGCCTCTAGGCGGATGCTCACATCAGTAGAGGAATGTAAGACAGTGGCCAGCTTGCAGACATCTGTAAACCTGGTCAATCACAGACCACTGGTTTTGTCTTGAACATCAGAAACATATATCTCAAACAGTAGAGGCCCCCTGACCAAGAGTGGGGGTAAGCCACTCTTTAAGTGTCTACTACTAGAGGTGGCTTCCACTACTTTGACTGAGTGGGTACTATCATTGACTCAGTTAGCTGCACATCTGGTAAGATACAGATTGATGCCTAGCTGTGTAGGTCAATGTATTGTGGCTGACTGGGGATTATTGTCAGAGGCTTTGGCTAGGTGAAGGTAGGCAGTGTACACCATCTTCCCCTCATCCATGTGTTTGTTGACTGCTTCAAAGACGTCAACCAGGTTTAACAGGCCTGATCTCACTTTGACAATACCAAACTGTATGGGCTCAAGCATTTTGAGGTTGCTGATGTCCTTGTTTATAAGGTCCCTGATAATGCCTTCCATGCCCTTGCAGATCAGGTTGGTTAGGTTGATGTGCATATCATTGGCTGGGTCAGTGAATGCTATCCAATCTACTATGTCTGATGTCCTCCAAATGCTCCAAAATTATTTTTAACCAGTTTCTTGGTCTGTCCAATATACCACTTACACGGAGAACAACCACATCCCACAATATAAACCACTCCACTTAAATGACAAGTAAAACTTTGCATTGCTTTATATATTCTATCATTGATCTTATTGCCGTATAAGTAGATTGGATAGCCCAGTTGCTCAACATTTTTGTTTTAACCATGGGGGTTAAGATTCCTCTTTATTTTTCAGTGCATTAGCCATGCCCATACACCAACATGAGGAGATATATAAGGAAAAGGTATTGGCTTTAGAAACCAGGTACATCATTAATTTTAACACATTATTTCCTTCAGGTCTTAACCTGGAGGTTAATTTAAATGTTTAATTTAATGTATAAATTTGAATGTATAAAATTGAAATGCCTTTGTCTGTATTTATACTTGGGAATATTGTGGGACAATGATACTGTTTTGTGAAGGTGAGGTGATACTTTAAATCCGGTGTATTATTTGCAATTCGGGTGTTATTGCAATTAATCAATTAATTGTTGATTGATATGTTATATAAGGAGTATGTTTCTGTTGTGTTAATTATCTCTTGAAGCCTTTTTAGCCGAGGTACCAGGAGACACCAGTAAAGGATCTTTTTACCTGGAAGACTATTTGTTTTTTGTTTGTGTAGAAAGGTTCAGACCTCTTTTGCATAGGCAGCAGCTTGCCTTTTGTAGGTAATGCTCATGAGCAGGTGATGACATGTGCACCAGTTGGTGTCTCCCAGTAGCTAATTGCATCCAGAACGGCTGTGCTGTCTTTCCATTAGCCAATGTCATAACAGCACAGTGCTATAATTAAGTCCTTCGTGTTGGCCTTGCCCCTTTTCCTTGCCTGTGAAGGGGACATTTTGGAGGTGTGGGAGCTATTGCTTCACAGAAGGTAGGTGGACATACCTCTTAGAACAAGAAATGTGGAGAAATCCCAACAAAATGGGGGACAAAGTTCCAGAATTAGTGCCAGATAGTAAGTATTGCTGTTATACAGTTAAAAGATTGCTAGATTAACAGGATTTGCCTGGGCATGTGTTTTCTGTGTGATTTGAAGTCTGACAGTGATATGTATATGACATACCTCTTAACTGTCCAGAGTCCCGCAGGATGTCCAGCGATTTGTCTCTTATGTTTTGTTTGCTCCTCAGACAATTTCTGTTTTTGACAAATCAGTAGGATAATCTGAGGATTGAAGTCACTAAATGATGACATCTATTTGTGTTTCAGACTTCATATTCTTCAGAAAAGTTATGTTACAACAAACCCTGTAACACCAGCAACCTTTTCAGTTTATAACACCATTATTTAAGATATGTGCCTATTTTGGCCCTCTGTCACCCAAGTATGTCAAGCTTTGTCCAGATCTCTTGCAGTAAGAGGTTCAGAGGTATGATATATCATTATTTAGTGACTTTACTCCTTATATCATTCCAGTGATTTTGAAGAATCCCAGACATGTTATGAGGCAGTAGCCATAAATATGGTCCCACACCTTGGACATTCTGTGGAAATCTGTACTGTTGAGAGTTATGTATGTCTGGCCATTGTTAACAGATTGTCAAGACTGTGTAGCAGTGTAGTGTGTAAATGTTTGTTGGGCTGAGTAGGGAGAGGGGCAGATGTGAGTGTCATAAATCCTTTTTTCTCTGACTGTGCATGCTGGTACAGTTGCTGGTGGTCTATCAAATGCATATGTTTGTAGGGGCAGACTGAGAAATGTCCCATAACATCTTGGGATTCCAAGAACACTGTGACTTGAGACAGTATATGTAGGAGTAGTGTGTGACTGGCAATCGGGATATGTTTGATAAAACTGTTGTTATACTCTAGAGTTCAGATGACTTAATGGTATGTTGCTGTGACTGTGGTGCAAATGGTTGTGGGTAGACAATTTCTCACCGATGTCTGTTTTTCCCTACAGTTACATCCTTGTAGTGCATGATATATTTGCAAATGCATGGGTAATTCCCCAGAGCTTATTTGCGGTAGTGTTATGTTGGTCTGACTGTAGTTCAGAAGGTGCTGGATGAAATGGCTGGCAGCTCTCAGTGTGTTTTCCCTTTTGTTACATGACTGCAGTCATACCTCTCCACTGTCCAGATGTCTATAGACTGTCCAGATGTGTGGCTCATATTTCTGGTCTGTTCCCCATAACTATTGTGGATGTCTGACAAATCACTGGGAATATGAGAGCACTGACATCACTAAATGACAATCATTTGTGTTTCAGACTTGAAATCTATCAGAAATAATTGTTAAAACAAACTATGATACTCCAGTAACCTTCTAAGCTTATAACATCCATATTTCATATATGTCCCTATTGTTTGGCCTTTATCCCATGACTTTGTCAGGATTTGTGCAGATGTCTCGCAGTAAGAGGTTGAGTATATATATATATATATATATATATATATATATATATATATATATATATATATATATATATATATACATATGGGTCACCTTGAAATGGTCATCAGTTCAAGATGTTGAACACCATATGATTGACTTTTGAAATGCTGACCATGCAGAACTGGCATTTCCATACAGTGCAGAATGGAAAGATTTCCATTCCTGCACTGTAGTGCGATCTTGGAGTTGGTATATTTAAGTTACAGCAGGTGGGGGTGGAGCCACCCATGGGGGTGTAATGCTAAGGTAAGTGTTTGTTGTTCTCTGACATTTCAAATTCTGATCATATGGTCTCCAACATTTTGTATTGTCGATCATGTAAAGTAGACCCGTATAGATTAGCACTAGGCTAAGTGCCCTTGCGAGCCATTTTAAGTCTAGCCAATTATCCCCTGTGAGATTCAAACCCTGTACCTTGTGTTTGTAAAGCAAACACTTTCACCATTAGGTCACCCTCCCAACCCTGGGATATGGATTTATATGGATATATTTGTGTGTATGTGTGTGTGTGTGTGTGTGTGTGTGTGTGTGTGTGTGTATATATATATATATATATATATATATATATATACACATGTACATATATATATACGTATATATTTATATATAATATATATATATATATATATATATATATATATATATATATATATATATATATATATATATATATATATATATATATATATATATATATATATATATATATATATATATATATATGTTGTGTGTGTGTGTGTGTGTGTGTGTGAATATATATATATATATATATATATATATATATATTCATATATATAACATTACTAATTCCACAGGTTTTAACCTAATGTTGGATGACCTTTCTGCATGATATATTTACTGAAGCATTGCTAATTCTCACTGCTCATGTGGTGTAATGGTAGCTGCTGTGACTGTAGTATACAGGGTTGTGGGTTTATGATGTGCCAAGGATGTATATTTTCCCCTTATGTTAAATGATCATAATGCATGATATGTTTTTAAAAGCATTATAAATTCCCACAGCTCAGATTGTGTAGTGTTAAGTTGCTGTGATTGAAGTGCACAGGGTGCTGGGTGCAAGACTAGGTCATGATGGCTTTTTTTTCACTAATGTTAAATGACCATAATGCATGATATGTTTGTAAAAGCACTGTAAAACCCCACAGCTCAGATTGTGTAGTGGTGTGTTTCTGTGTTTGTTGTGTACCAAGTCCTGGGTTTGAGACAAATCTCTCTTTCTCAGAGCAAATCAAAGGCTAATTGAGACAGAGTGATTAAAGAACTTTTAAACAGTTGTACGTGGGTGTGCATGGTTTTGCACAAAGCTAAGCGATGCTAATAGATGGTTAAGTGCCCTTAGTGGCACTTATTCCTGCTTAAAGCCACTCTATTTCTAAATAAAGAAATGAAAAAAAGGTGATAGAAAAGTGGTGAAATGTCTGCAAGCAGGGGTAAAACATTAGGAAAAGCAGCTAGGGATGTGCAGGATGGGTGTAGGAAAGAACCATAGCTCTACATTTCTTTTGCAGCAACAGCTGTGAATGATGTGGAAATTTTGGAATTTGCAGCCTCACACCCCACAGGGAGGGGTGTTGGCAAAATATATTTGTAGAGTAATTTGAGGGTGGATTGATTTATGTCACTGAACATGGGGGCAAAATCTAGAGCTATGTATGGGGCAATGATTTTTTTGCAGGATTAATGCCCTTTTTTATTAAGGTGAGAGTGGGGTGTTGGGGAAGGGCTGTAAGTATGTTTGTGGAGGTAGGTTGGGTAGTATAGTTTGCCTTTGCAGATAGGCAAGACACACAAGACAGCAGACAGGGGTGGTATATGACACATGAGGGTGGTAAACACCTTGGACTGAGATTATGGCTTGGAATTAGATGCCCATGAGACCCCAAATGGATACAGAGGGACTGATGTCCCCACCCATGGCCATTCACCACTGCACCTTCAGGGCCCCAAAGGTGGCTGTGCTGGGGGCTGGACAACAGGGCAGCCTGCCCCTCTAAATGCACCTTGTGGCCATCCATGTGGCTCAGCCATCCATCCAACTTGAAGCAGTTGACACTGCACAACATACCCTGGAACTTGCAGCGGGTGATGGTATCCTGTTCATGCCCAGGGGGGGTAGTTCCAGTCCCATGAGGCAGCTCCACCTGAAGGTGGTGCAGGACCAGTGAAGGAGGAATTTCCAGGTTGTGTCCCAGACGTGCTAGGGCCAAGTGCCATGGCCAGATGAGGCGGAGGATCTGCCTTCCCAAAAGTGCTATGGTATTGAGGTTTCCCAACATATATTGGTTAGTCATGAACAAAACATTTCAACATTAGTTATAACAGCAAGTGTGGGTGCTCCAGTTAACCCAAAACAACAGATTTGAAACAGTTACATAGCAAAAACAACACATGCATAAATGGGACAACAGTAAGCATTGTAACAGCATACCAGTTACTTTGACGGCAACAGGCCACCAACAATGGTAATAGAACACAAGTACCAACATTAGGTTTTGAGAAAAACATATCCGTAGTATATGAATAATAATTAGTGATGCAGATGGGGGTGGGGGAGTCCATTGACAACTGTATAGGCTTCTATTTTTCACAACAGTACTGCTCAGTACTCTACAGGTCTGCCCTCACTTTACATCTACCTATGGCCCATAGCTTCTGTAGCACATACATACCTGTTAAACTGTCAACCTGTAATGGCATGAGGTAAACTGTGACAACTATGGGTACATTACTAGAGTGGACTTGTACATATAAGGGTTACATGTCTGACAAAGAGGTACCCTGCACTGATCTTGTGTGAGTTTGCTACTGGCATAGTTCACCTGGATTCCTATTTGTGTCCACGGTTATTGGCAGCAGTGACCACTAGCCATGACAGTGTGTGCCAAGAGAGACATGTATCGGGAAGAGTGCATGGTGTATGTACCTATCCTGCTGTCATTTGCAATGCAGGCATGGGGTTGGACAGCGGAACAGTTGTATACGGTGTATTAGTATACCCTTCATACAGCTTCTACCTGTGGAGAAAATATCTGTTACTACTATTTGACTGTTTCTACAAATATTCAAGATTTCTTGATTGTATATATGTACACATCTCAGTACCACTCCCTGGATTCAAACCATGCCTGGGTGTGCTAAAATAAACAACACGGCTATTCTTCATCACACTGAGCTACTGGGGAACTGTGGTTTCATGTTTGACTGATTTCTGCCTAATACTCTGTGGGTTAGACAGTCTGACCTTGTAATTCTGAGATTCATGCATGACAGATAGTGTACTGTGTATTAATCCTTTGAAATAATACAATCTGGAAAAAAAGGTTAACACATGGCAATGCTGCAGGGGACACACTATAATACATTACACATTAGTATTCACGGTTCAGATCTTAGTGCATAACATATTTCATATTTCATTTATATCTTGTTTTACAGCTCCACAATCTACTACTTTGCATAATAAGCTGGTTCTCAGAACAACTTCAGTTAATTCATGCTGTCAAAGCTATATTTGCTGTGAAGAACCTGTACACATTCTATTTCTACAACAACATGCCAGAGTAAACACAACAGTTTGTGGTATAAGTCTTTATTTTACTAATATGACACAGCGCCTTACTACTGCATATCCTGTAGATCGATATTAGTCTGGCAAACCTTATTTATTCAGTGGACACATAACACAATATACCTACTGGCAGTAAACAATATACTCCTTCTTATTTATTGCACTATATACTGCAAGATAGATCTGTCCTTATCAGCCTGTCAGAGCAGCTTTAACAGTGTGTCGGCATGGCATCATCATTGCTAGCCCTCTCTGCTGCAGCTGTAGGGGGAAATAACATTATGCATACCTGTCTATGACATACTCAGGTTAGAATTTGGTACAGCTATGGATGGGATACTTACAAACTACTGGACCATTCCGTGCCCAAGCGTCTTGGATCCAGTCGGTCAAGAGTGCCTCCTTCCTATGCTTTAGATCAGCATAATGATGCTGTACCTGCTCACCAGTTCAGTGGATTCTGGTAGCACTGGTGAGATCATGTGCCAGATAGTCCCAGGCCTCCACTTTGTACCATGAGCCCTTGTACAGTCTGTCATCATGATGTTCAATGACGAGTGCAGGCATGACCCTTGACTCTAGAATACCCCAGCACTGTGTGTGAAAGCATGCTCCATCTCCAACGCCAGACATGGTTCCTGCACAGATCAAATTATAACAGGTTCTGGCTGTATTCCTGCCTGTGTGGTTTAATTAATGCCATATTTCTGCCCTTTGCCATCATTGGACCATTTTGAAAATGTTGAGCATAGCTTAGCAGTGTGCAAATCTGTTAAGATGTGTTGAGCAGTACTTAAAGAGGAAAATGCTAAGCAGTGGTTAGCAGTGTGCAAATCCACTTAGCTGGACTGACTGCTGCTTAGAATTAATATCTAAGCAAAATTCAAACTGGCTGAGCAGAGCTAAGGACTGCTACACATTGCTCAGTTTTCATTTAAGAATAAATTTCAGAATCATAACTTAATTAATCATTATTGGCATATTATGCAGTGTATATGATTTACTTTACATGATGTCCCCTATGTGCTTTCATTGCATTACCTTGGGGTGTAACTATACTGTATGAGACACGTGTATACATGGGTGATTTAACATGTTATATGCACTGACACTTCCATTTTGGACCAGCTACACTTCTCTGGTTAACAAATATCAGTTACTACATAATTAAAAATAAAAAACAAATTTTAACACTGCTTTCCCATGTAAAAAATAAAAAGCCTGCCTTTGTACTTGAACCATGAATTGTGGCATGTAAAACCAGAATTTGGACCACTACACTATCTTGCTGTTGAGGATTTTAGCTATACATTTGTATTTAGCTCCTATGCAATGTTCAAGCAATGTGGAGCAGAGGGACACACCACGCAAACCCACTCAGCTACACTTAAACATAACTTAGAATGGAAAAAAATTAATTCAAGCACTTTATTTACATGTATTAATATGAATTCTAATTCATATTTGGTAATGCACTACCTATCATTCTATCAACTCTCTAAGTCTGTATGGGCAATATCAGAATTAAAGTCACTACATAATGGCATACATTTGAGTTTCAGACTTCTAATCCTTCTGAACATGTTATGTTAATACAAACTCTGCTCCTCTATCAGCTTTCTAAGTTTGTAAGGGCAATATTTAAAATCTGTCCCTATTTGTCCCCCCATCATTTTATGCTTTGTCCAGATTTTTGTTCTAAGATGTTGAGAGGTATGCCTCCATCATTTTAGTCTTTGTCAAGATTTTTTGCTCTAAGAGGTTTAGATGTATGTAATGTGCCATACAGCACTTTTGCAATGCAGCGGGTATGTGACAGTACCTGTCACACACCACATGCATTGCTTCCCATTTAAAGACCTGCTTTCAATGTCTGCAGACATTGAAAGCATTCAGAAAGTGCCATATGGCACTTTGACAATGTGGGGGAAGGGTGACAGTGCATGTCACACACCCCGTGCAATGCTTCCCATTTAAATCCCTGCTTTCAGTGTCCGCGGACACTGGAAGCATTTAAAAAGTGCCATATTGTGCTTTCAGAGTGCAGGGGTTGTGTTGAATCTGTGAGCACTACTGAAACATGCCCCCTGCACTTATTCAGTGTTTGTGTCTGCAGAGCCGCTCTCAGTAGCGCGCCTTCATTAATATGAAAGGGGCGTTACTGTTAAGGCTATGCAGACGCTGACACCATTCACTCCATGTAGGAATAACACTATTCCTACATGGAGTTTATTGAATCTTGGGGAGTAACTATTATATTTGTAATATTTTGTAAAAAATGTACAATATCTCATCAACCACTTAAGTTACACACATACTGTCAGCAGCATTCTATTCATCTAACTGAGAGCTTTCATATGAGGCTAAGGATATCTGCCTGTGTTACTTGGTTGTTGAGCTATTTAGACAAATGTGAAAATTATTTCTATATAAATTAATATCACAAAAACAGCAGTTAATATCCATTTACCTGCTCTAGGCAGAGGTCAAATATTAATACAGTTGAATTTGCCATTGTGTAAGCTTTAAAGTGAAATATTTTAAAACCTTGTACATAACATGGTTTTAAAATTACTGATACAAATATAAACAAGCAGTATTTGATGCCTAGAGACGTCAGTAGAAGTTATCTGTAGATGTACCTGGAGGCGTCACTTGGCTGTAATTAGTTAAAAGATTGAATGTGTCATGGTAATGCCATGGGTGCTGGGTACATTGCTGGGTACATCATTTTTCTTTGATTCTGTTTTAATTTATTTTTATTTTTAGTTTTTTCTTCTGCATTTGCAGTATGCTTAGTGTTGAGTGTTATTAAGTGTCATCAGTCAGAATTCATCAATGACAGTTCATGCTCAAAGGCAAAAACTCAAAAATTTAATTTCGGCTGCTGTCAGTAGCACAAATGAGATTGGCACCATTGTGCTTTTGTCAGCACTCAAGACAGCATTGAGTCACGAAAAAATACCTATCACTTACCTTTCTTTGTACCTCATGGCATTAATGTAGTACATTAGGATAAACAGCAAAGATAATACATGGTTTGAATTCAGTTTATAGATGCTTTTAATGCAGGGATCAGAATAAGTGGAATTTAACATGACGTACAACCAACAATTACAAAAATTAAAATGTTGACACAACTCTATGTAATGATTGCTAAATAAGTCAACTATAACCTGTGTATATTATGTTAAGCTTAACAATGATGATAGCTAATTTAAATTACACTTGCACATGTATAATCTGCATAGTAGTTACTGGAAAAGCATATGAATCAGCACAAATAATTATTAGGTGTGTGGGACAGTATGTCATGTAAAGTATGTATGGCACCTACCGCAATGTGTTTTCCTCAGGTCATGTAACTTAATACATAACAATTTGGGTTTTTCAAGATGGATGCACATTGATCGACAGCGGAACTTTAGCTCTACCAGTGTCTCAAAAAAGAAATTGAAATACAGGGTCCAGGAACTCTGTCACTTTAAGTAAATGCAGTTACTGGCTAGCAAGTACTCTGCCTTGATGCTAGTAAAGAAGAAACTAAGACAGCCTGAATCAACTATAAAAGGTGAAGAAAAACATTGACTGGGAAGAATCCTGTAGCTGTTCAGCAAAAAGCACTTTAAGTTGCACCTTTGGTGCAAAGCATGACTTCCAGTAATCTAGAGGAAAACATAAGTCAAATGCACTCAGAGCTGACTAAAATAAATGAAACAGTGAAACAGTATATCAACTAAATAACAAGAGGCTGGAAAATAGAAGAAGCTTTAAATAGATATTCAGATGAGCTGATAAAACTGCAAAAATCAGAGGCTGAAAGGAAGAAAAGGCTGTCTGAGTATGAGACTGCTCAGGAAGAGATGCTTAAAAAAGTAAAATTAGAGGGCAGAATGCCATATGGAAAATCTGAGATTTTCTGCTGTATCAGTGAAGCTAGAAGGAACAGATTGTTTTAATATTATGAAGGCACAAATAAGCAACTGGACTGGTATTTCACAGCAGGATATGTTACTTGAAAGGTTATATTGCATGTTCTAAACCTGGCCAAAATAATACAGCCAAGACCTGTATTAGTAAAGATGCAATCCTATCAGTAGAAAGAGTTGGTACTGACAAAACTGTGACAAAGGGGCACAGTATTAAAAGTTGGAGACAGTAGAGTGTTTGTGGAATATAATTATTCATCTGTACAACAAGTAGAAGAAAAATACTTTCCAGAAATCAGGGAATGTCAAGATGCAGGTGTGAGAATCAAGCTGCATCCAAAGCCAATTATGAATTGAAACTAGCCTCTGAAGCAAAAGGAAACCACAAAGCCTTCTTCAGTTATGTCAGGAACCTCCATGGCAAAGTCCAGGTTTGTTACAAATTAGTACTTAACAGTATCACTTGCACTGATCCTGTTGACTTAGCCAACCTGCTTGCAGATAGGTTTTGACATCCTTGATACTTGTCCTGCACCTCACATCTCCATAGATCGTGTCAAATGCCCTATTCGAGGCAAAGAACAGTTTCCATGGGACCTGATAGTATCCCAGGCTGTATTCTGATCAATCTCCAGCAAGAACTAACTTCAATAGTAAGCACCCTGTTCAACCACAGCCTAAGTACAGGCTTTATTCCAACAGAGTGAAGAACTGCCATTGTCATCCCCTTGCACAAAGGTGGTGTCACTACTGACCCTGGAAACTCTTGCCCCATTAACTTGACAAGTCTGATCTGTAAAGCCAAGGAGCGTATTATTATGGATCTCATAAACAAGGACATTGGAAATCTCCTAGCACTTGACCCCACCCAATTCAGATTTGTCAGGGGCAGATATTGCCTATTGAACCTGGTTGACTTCTCTGACACTGTCAGCCAGTCACTGGATGAGAGAATGTCAGTACATATAGCTAACCTTGACTTAGCCAAGGCCTTTGGCACAATCCTCCACTCGGGCATCATCAAAAATCTAACATAACTTGGCATAAATCCCTATCTCATCAGGTGGGTAGCCAACTGGCTCAGTGACAGGACCCTCAAGGTCAAAATAGGCCCCTCCACCTCTGATAGCAGACTAGTGGATTTCCCCAAAGATCTGTCCTGGAACCCCTTCTGTTTGGCATTTACTTCTCAGAAGTCCAGGCAAAGACAAAAGACCTGTGGCTGACCAAGTTTGCAGATGACTGTAAGTTGGGTTTTGTCATTAATTACCAAATGATGTTAACATAATGCAAGAGAGTCTCACAGCAACTAATGATTGGTGACAAAATCAAGTTAAATGCAAAAAAAAGTATCCTCATACCATTTGGCAAAAACGCAGACCCTACTGATTACCACATCAGCTGCAACTCCCTAAGCACACAACATGTGGTGAGAAACCTGGGTACTCAGGTTGACAACAATCTCACATTTGACCACCATGTAGCAGCAGTGGTCAGAAAAGCCTTTTACTTGGTTCATCTCATAAGTAAAGAGATTGCATCCAGAAAACAAGGAGGTTATTACCTTTCTATACTCCTCTCTCATTAGACCAATAATTGAGTACAATGCCCTGTTTGGTATGTACCTCTCCAAACATCTGCACCACCTGGAAAGGCCACAGAAATACCTCACAAAGAGAATCCTTGGCCTCCAACACCTGTCCTATGGGGATAGACACAAATCACTATCACTCTACTCGGTATCATACAGATTGCTCAGAGGTGATCTGTGTCTCAATTAGAAGGCTATCTCGCACTCTGCCATGTTAGAGATGCTCCATATCCGTAAGTGTAACTCTTCATGCATTACTAGCTTGAAAGACTTGAATCTAATATGCAACATAAACAAAACCTGCTGGAGAGACATGTTTGTGGCCCAGAGGCTGCCCTGTCTTGGGAATAGACTTCCCATAGACATCAGAGTATCTCACTGACCTTCTTCAAGTGCAGCATTGATGAGTGGATGGGAAACCATAAATTTGTCCCAGGGGTTCCATCATTATCCCTCATTGACAGGGGTGACAGGTGCTGACTGAGGTTTCTTTTTGGGGATAAACTCTTGGTTAGGTTTGTCAGGGGCCCAGGGTCATTAGCCTAGTAGCTTCCTATGATCCTATGATGTGTTATCCAGCCATCTTCGGAATATATTTTCCTGGAGGACCAAAGATATTTTCTGCTGCAGAATAGGCTAAGGAGAATATGCAAAAGTTTATCCAACAAAATTGAGTCATCAAGCAGAAGGGGACACTGCCTCTCATTTCTGATAATAAAGCACATTGGAGACTTTGCCAGTGAAACCTTTTTCAATGCTCAAAAGAAAAATGCTTGAAAAACAGAGAAATGCATGCGAATTGAATAGATGAACTGGGATTACCTTAGAATAGAACCAGAGCCTCAATTTGGGAGATGAAGATGAACAGAATGAAGACCACCAACATGAAAATAAGTGAATAATATGAGATTTCAAAGCATAAATCACATTTATGAAATATGTCTGTACAAGAAATGTGGAAAGAATGGACATTTGCTAACTTTGTCAAAATTGTGGGGAACTGAAAATCATTTGCCTCACTTCATGTCATTAATGTTTGGAAGGACACTAAGTGGAAGGGAAGAGGAAGGAAAAGGGTAACTTAAATATAGCAATTTCTGTTCTTATCAGTATTTCTATAAATTTTTTCATGACATTAATTTCATGTTTTATTGTAAAGCATTTTCAATATATTGTTACATGTGATAAAGCTATTAAAGCAAGCAGGTGTTTTTTTCTCATTTGTAGTAAGAAATGCAGGCCTTACAATGCAAAAAGGGAAAAGAGCTGGACACAAGCATGTTTAAGTTAATAGGCTGTAAGACTGGGTTGTTGGGTGGGGGATGGGGTGTAAAAGTACACAGATCTTAATGTAACTAGATCTGTTATGTTTTCTCTTACTTATGCATAGGTGAATGTCTGGACAAAGACACTTGGCTTAATCTAATAAGTTTTATGTGGAAATTAGTAAAAAGACAAACACTGAATGCAATGAAATGTTTTCCTTTATCAAAAAATGTTTCAGCTTGTCAGCTTGTCTTCACAAGCCTGCAGCATGAGGGCTACACAGTATTCTTCTTACATATTCATGAAGGCAAGTTGGTTATAGGGCAAGAAAAAAAAGCACTGGTTTCTTCAAGGCTAAAAGAGCAAGAGTCAATAACACCTACACTAAGTGTACACTACCCTTGGGATTCAGTAAGCTTCCATGTAGGAATAGCTTATTCCGGCACAGAAACAACCATTTAGGAGCAGCATGGCAGTGCGCCATGCATAGTTATGAAGGCACGCTGTCTCTGCTCCTAAACGGACATGGAGCATGGACAAGTGCAAGGGGAGTGTCTGAGAGCAGGGCACTCACAATATACATGCCCCTGCACTTCAGAATTGCAAAATGAGTGAGAACGCTTATAGTACAACTCAAACCTCTCAACTGTCCCTGATTTTCAGGGACATCCCTGATGTTGACTCAAAGTTCAGCTTTGTCCCTCTGAATCCCTGTTAACACTGGTGCCTGTTGAACAAAAGGTGGTGAATTATACTTAATAAATAAATATGACAATAATGAAGAGCTGAGTAGTTAAGTCATGTCAGGATATGTATATTAATTCACATTTTGATTCACTAATTCTGGTAATGTCTCAGCTTAATAGAACTAATATTTGAAAAGTGTCCCTAATCATCTCTAATTTATTCTGGAGTTGTCCCTGATTCTGCTGAGATCTGTCCCTGATTGGTAGGGAACTATGACAACAATCACAACAAGCACGCTAGGATTTCTTTCAAATGTGCAGATGCACGCAGAAATCCACAGCAATAAGTGAAACCTGTCCCTTCTTATAGAAAATAACACTAGAAATATATATATTTTTTATCACACTGATTAAATTTAACCATAGCTGTGTGGGTTTTCCCATTGCTTAGCTACTCATACTCTAGCTTAAATGGCATAAGAAGGTAAATAGCAAGATGCAGTCAGTGAAAGCAGGACTGCAATACTGTAGTTGTTAGAGCATTTACTTTACAAGCAGTCATTCCTGGTTCAATCCTCACTGTAGCAAATTTCATTTTCCATGTGAAAGCAATTCATGAACAATTTCTTTGCTCTATGTTAGTGCAAGGGTAAGTGAGAGTAAGCACTTTTAAGCAGTAGTAAGTGGGTTTAATCCTGTTTGCATGGGGGTAAGCAATGCCTACACAGGATAAGTAATGTAGAGGTTAACTGAGTGAAAGAAAATTTAACCGGAAGTTAGCATTGCTTACCATCGTGCAAACCCACTTACAACTGTTTAAAAGTGCATTAATCACTCTGTATCCAACAGCCCTTGTTCTGCCCAGCAACAAAATGAACATCCCTTGCAAGTCTTGAACCCAGGCCCGTATACACTATAGTCATAGCAGTTAACCATGTTAGTCAAAAGTCAGAGAGAGAGGAAACACATTATATTCACTTGCACAGTTGTAAATCCATAAACACATTAAATTTACTTGCACAATTCTTCAAACCCTCTTGTACAGTTCTTCAAACCCTATCACATTTCAATCTCTATACCGTTTAAGTGCACATTTCCTCTCTCTCTGACTTTTGACTCCCCCATACCCCCTACACACATGCTCCCACTCTCTCTCTGATGTTTGACTCCCCCATACCCCCTACACACATGCTCCCAATCACCAGGCTAGCCCCCGCTGACTCCACCAACTATACCCACCGGTCTCACATTTTCACTCAGCCATTCAAGGGGTGATACCATCCAAACCAGCCCACGGGTGGTACCATCTGCACTGACAGTCTTCTTGGGGACACTGTTATTCATAGGCTCCTTGTCATGGGCAGCCCCCTAACAGCCCCCCCTCAAGTCCACACCGCATTCCTCCCACTCCCCCATCAGGTGGCATACCCACACATTTCTCTACACACACACACACACCGATATAAAAGCATAGTAGGACTCTCTACCTGACTCCTCCACCTTCCTCCGTTCCCTTCTTTACTTACCTTTGGAGGCAAAGACTCATAAGTTATGTGTTTATATTAGAATCATCACAGCATGACTGTCATCCTTCCCGGTTCCCCCATCAATTTTTTTTTTTTTTGCACACAATCCCTTTTTGCACACAGTCCCTTTTTGCACACAATCCCTTTTTTGCACACGATCCCTTTTTGCACACGATCCCTTTTTTGCACACAATCCCTTTTAGTATGCACACGGCACCACAAGGCTATTACTGTCTGACCAATTTACCTTATGTAACTGCAATTGTAATGTTAATGAAAATGCACACAGCACCCTGCTTGTTCACACTTTACTATTGGAAAGGAACTGTTGTTAATTTAAATGGCCTGCTAGAACTAATGTATATAAAGGAAGTGAAAATGGTTGCTCATACTTATGAAACATGTCTTTCTGAAGAAGTCTTGATAAAAAATAAGATGACAGCGCTAAAGTTCTACAAGAGTTGTTGGTGTTATTTACTATTTTATTGAATGCTTTTATTGTCACGAAGTTCATTTCTTAGTTACAATTTCTTCTTTTCGTTCAATTTTTTTGAGTGTGGTTAATTTTATATATATATATATATATATATATATATATATATATATATATATATATATATATGTGTGTGTGTGTAGCAGTAAATGGGTGCAAAATGGACAGTTATGTCTTGTGTGAAATCCATGTTGGGAACACATTGCCCTTGTTTGTGAAGGTGGGATTGGTATTTTGGGGAAGGATAGTAGGTATATTTGGGGAGGTAGGTTGTGTTGGAAGACAGACAAGACAGCATACAGAGGTGGTATGTGACATGTGGTGGGTAAACACCTTGGATGGGGAGTGTTGTTTGGAATGTAGAAGCCCATATGCCCCCATATGGAAACAGTGGGACCAAGGACCCCACCTATGAGCAGTCACAACAGAATCTTCACGGCCCTGAAGGAGCCTGAGCTGGAGGCTGAGCAGGAGGAGCATGTGGACCCTGTGATTGTGTACTGAGGGCCTCAAGGTGGTGTAGCACATCCCCCAAGTCTCTGTGGAGCTCCCTATGCACCAGACCCTGGACCTGACTTTGGGTGACAGGATTCTGTCTGTGTATGCTCCCGGAGGGGGGCAAACACCATCCCCTGAGGTGGTTCCACCTGAAAGTAGTGCAGAACCAGTAGATGATGAGGTCCCAGGGTGGGTCCCAAATGTGATTTGGCCTGGTAACATGGCCAGATGAGGTGGGAGAGGTGGTTCTGCTGGCAACTGTCTTCCCAAACATGCTATTGTATCACAGTTATAAAACATATGAGGGTAGTAATAGTCTACGCATTCCAGGATTATGTCTAACTGCATGCATAGATATCCCCATTAACACAAAACAACAGATTTACAGCAGTCACATAGCAGACAGAACACATGCATATATGGAACCATAGAGGCCCTTACAATGGCATGCAGGTGACATTGTTCGTAACAAGCCACCAATGATAGTGTTTCAACATGGAACATGTCTACAAACACATTGCGCAAATTGTTGTACTGCTGTAGACATACTTTTGAGTTGTGTGATCAGATTATTGTTGCAGATATGGTGGGGGGAAGATAGAGATGTGTATTAACAACTATTATATCCTTGCAGTATGAGGTCCTCACACCTGTTTTCCTCTTTATGTCTTTCAGGCACAATGTCTCGGGAGAGACTACTGATCTACACACCCCATGAGAATGACATCATCATTACATACCTGGTGCAGCACTACCTCACCCTGTTTGGATGTACAGCCAATGATGTAATGATCTACAGGAGAGGAACACCCTGTGGAATGATCTTGTCCACAGGGTAAACGATGTCAGCCTGCATAACCGCAGTTATGAGCAGGTCCAACATCGGTGCACTGATCTACTCAGCCATGCTCGTTGGCGTGCTGCTTTGGTTAGGAGGGACCAGCTTGCCATGGGGGGGTCACACCATCCAGCCCCCCTGACACCTGCTGACGAGATCCTTGCCAGCCTCGGGGCACCTGCTCACCCATAAACACAAGACCCGGAGGAGAGCATTGTGGAGGTGGGTGCTACCCACACAATGGATGAAGAGTGTGCAGGTAAGGCCACAGGGCACATCAGAAGACCACTGCTGCATATCCATCTGCATCTATAGAGTTTAATCATGCATATGTGAGATGAAATAGATATAATCTGTTGTTGATTTGTAGTAATAAACAGATGTGCATAATCTGTATTATTGTGGGTTTGTACTGTTGATGTACTGTAATGCTGCTCCCACCCTGTACCAATGCCACAGGTGTGGGTACTGTCATCACATCTCTCACACAACTATATAGGTCCCTCTGGTATACCTCTAGGGCAGCAGCCTGTAGCTGGTGAGTATGGTGTTTGTTCAGGTTTGCCAATACACTGTCCATGTTATGGCCATGGTATATTCCATGCACACATTTAACACACCTACCCATAATGCATGCTGTACATGTTCACTTATTGCTGCTAACTGCACTGCATCACAGTGGTCACCACCATGGTGACCACTGCATGACAGTGGTCACCATGGTGGTGTTTCTGAAGGGTATCTATAAGTCCTGCAATATAACTAACAACCTGTCATTGCAAGTTGTGTGCAAATAGATGAACATAATGGTGGGACAAATGGCCTACAGTTGGGACATGTCTGAAACATCACCCTCATACAGTGCTACAACAGTGTATATACCACTATTACAATGGCAACTGTTACAGATCTACACTACGGCATATCACAATACTGCATTCCACAACCCTTACAACCTGTAATGTGGTCCTAACATTCGCAATGAATGTGTAATATGCAATCTTATATGAAGACAGCAAATATGGGGAATACATACCTTCACAAACACTGGAAGCATATATGTACATACACTCCAAATAACAAATCGTGGAAGCAGCTTTTGAGGTACTGACAGCATGCACTTTTCATGAGTATGGATCTTCCAACAAGTACAGGTCCTCAATGTCACACCAAGAAATGGCTTGCTGTCCAAGACATTTGGCCATCAAATGTGCTCACTTAACTGCAACAGATGCAGCCATAGCTTGCACACATCTTACAAGCCATGGAATGGATCCCATACCCAACGGATAGCACCCAGGAGATGGACATGTAGCCTTACCTCACCATTGCATATACCATGGCAAACAGTGCAGACAGTCATGTATGTGGCGAGGATGTATAAGACAGGATTAATGTAGAAAATAAATGGATGGCCATCCAAGACAGATGACGACACATGTTGCAAATTGGTCATGCAGGCTGCCTAGTAACATACCACAACACTGAGAGTTGCAGGGATGTCTAGCAAGTACTGGCTATGCAGTACCTGTGTCAGCAATTGCCTGGACTCTGCACAAATGTGGTCCATGGGTTAGGGCAATCAGATGTGACAGTTGTACCACAGGAAACATCAGCTAGGGCTCTTTACAGGTAGCATATGCATGATAGCAAAAGTCCCTAAAAGGCATGCATTGCAATGTGTACTGGTGTACTAAGACTGAGTTGGAAACCTGCAGATAGTATCAATTAAGATACATGTGCTGCATAACCAACACCTCACCCCACCTCAGGCCCACCATCTCCATCTGTACCTTGCTGGTGCCAGTATACACCTTTATGTTTGCCATTCATTAGCAGGGACTAGGCCAGTACACATGATGTTCAGAGTTTGGGACACTGCAAAATTACACATATGTGTACTCCATAGTTGTCAAACATCTGCAAAAAGGCTGAAGATGGGGAGGGGGTGTCATCCTGAAACACAATAGTGCACTGAAGCAGAGATGCAAAGCTTGCTAAGAATGGCTATATCTGCACACAGTCAAGGTCATGAATTGTGGCAGACATCACCCTGACTCCACAGCAATAGTGATGGCACTGTGTGACCTTGAAGGGCTGTGTACATGAGTTGACCTTGCAATCATGCAGAGTTGGGGGACATTTGTAGGGCAGAGTGACCAAATACTGGCAAATGCAGATGGTCCATGCTAATATACCCCTTCCAGGAATAGTGACTGCTGTAGTACACATAACAGTTGGTGCAAAAAACATCATGATAAGGGTGTGCACAGATATCCACCCACAAATTGTATGCATCTCAATCAGCATCTGCACAACTAACACATCTGTTTGATACTGCATTTGATTGCACAGGCCATATATTAAATATCTGGTTTGTGTAATGTTAACATATGCAGTAATGTGGCCCCATGGCATATCAGGGAAGAGGGTGCCATATCAATAAGGCTGAGTACATTCCCCATAGCCATGGTAAAGTTTGAAGGTTGTCAGTGTAATTGTATTTTATTGGCCATACATGCACCGCTGATGATGAGATTTGTAAATCAGACATCAGGCATTCACAAATGACATTTGTCCACATATCATCCCATGTATGTGTCGGAAAAACACATAGGGGCTGTGAGCAGCAGAGCATACATAACTGAAACTCATATACACATTCAGTAATGGTGTGTACACCTGTCAGGTATGGTGCACAGTACATGCCGGGTGCTGAACAGGTGCACAGCAATACTGTGTACATGGGTGCAGTATGTTCCAGGGGAAGGGGCATCACCTACTAACACAACCCATGCATCACAGATATGTATAATGTTGGCAACAGGGATTGACTATAGCTGCACTGCATGCTGTTGCGTGCCATATGTCATGTATGTTGACATATGGTAATGAGAGGTCTGTGTGTAACATCTTTGTGCAACCTCACCTGTAAGTGTGTGTGTGAGTGTGGGAGGGGTTGAATTTGTCTGTAAGTGCTATCTGGTGGAGTGGAGGGGGGGGTTGATGTATGTAGAGTGTGTGTGTGCATGTGTGTGTGTGTGTGTGTGTGTGTGTGTGTGTGTGTGTGTGTTTGTGTGTGTGTCCATGTATGCACATGTGTGAGTATGGGGTTGTTCATACCTCTAAACTTCCCTTAGAAATAGTGCAGTAGATGGAAATAGACAGGCACATTAGACACCAGGAATACTTTCCTGAAATGTAATCACATGTAAGCTGATAGAATTATAAAGTTTGCAGCATAAAAGATGCATTGGGAGGAAAAACTAGACACCAGGGATACTTTTTTAATTGCAATCAGCAGATAGGCAAAAGAATACCCAAGTATGCAGCACTAAAGATGCATTGGGGAATTACTAGACGACACCAGATTGTGTTTCCAAATATTACTGTAGTCTACATAAAAGGTTAATACAGCAACAGATATTGCATCTACTGAAGAATAGTTAAGTATGAAACTCCAGTACGTGACATTATTGACTGACTGTAGTAGCCAATCTCATGTGGGGGGCATACTCAAGACGTCTGGTCAAAACCAGGGTGAACACTTGATGACATCAGGGAGTGTTTGAAAAAAATGAATCCAATCAAGTTAAAGAGTTAATGGAGTAACGGATCATGTTTTGTGATCACTTTCCTGAGCAATTAGAAGAATGATACATTAATGATTGGTATTATTGACTGTAATTATTCAAGACTGATGCAGGATGGGGAAAATAAGAGAAAAAACTAGGGACATTCTGTAAACTCAGGGACAGATATGTAGTATGGTGGAATGTCAGTGTGTGTGTGTGTGTGTGTGTGTGTGTGTGTGTGTGTGTGTGTGTGTGTGTGTGTGCATTTCTTGTTTTCCCCTCACAGTTGGCGAGTTTGCTCAGGGTCCCTCTTACAGGCAATCTGATGTTAGTGTCCATACAGACACTGATAATGATGATAGGTGTGTTGAAGCACAGGCGGGGTTGTCAGGGGCTGAAGCTGCGCCATCATTTGACATCACACTGTCATCCACCCTATCTCCGCACACAGTCACATTGCCTATACATACCCGATCACCAGTGGCCATAGCTGAGGGACAGTTGGTGGTTGGTGCCATGGGACAGGACAGTGTGGTATCTATGGCACATGTGTTTGGACACAGCAGCCATAGCTTGATGTCCTGTGGAGTACCACATAGGCAGATGTACAGGGGTGCTCATAGGTGGGCTGCTGGTCATCATACCCCTGGTAGATGTGCCACATATGGTGCCACCAGACACAGGTTTCAGGCCATCATGGAGGCGCCATCACATATGGAATGGTGCACCAACTGGGTCTAAGGCTGCAGAGGGCTACTCATTCAGCTGTTACTGACAACATCCATGATCTTACAGGTGCCCACCATTATTTTGCAGAGGTCATGGATAGATGGTTGGGTGAAGTGGTGGGAATCCTCGACCGTGGAATGTCTGTGTTCGAGCATATGATGGGAGTAGTGTAATGGCCACATGGATGTAGGCCAGCAACACCAACAGCTGGAGGTCAACATGGACATGCCAGAACTAAGAGCCGCTCCGGTAGTGGCAGTACCAACTCCAGCACTGCATGGGGGGGTGCTGTGCACACCACACTACAGCAGACCACATGCACATGGCCCTGGCTGGTCCCAAGAGGGACCTGGCTCCAGGGGAAATATGTCATCATCAGTGGAGAGAACCATATCATGACTTGCACCTGGTGCTGCCCGTGGAACCTCTGGTAGGCACAGTTCTCGTGTCCGTGGCTGGAGACGGTGAACTGCACACCCTGCCAGGTCTGCAGCTGTCCAACAATCCCCTGTATATAGCAGAACTTTGTGCATGCATACACACACACACACACACACACACACACACACACACACACATACACACACATTACCAACACATCTAGGGCAACCCCATACCTACACACACCACATCACAACACCCCAATTAATAATTAAACCCCCTCACTCAGACACATGGTGTCAAATGTATGGCTCAGCCTAGGTCTCTGGCAAACCAACAACACACCCTGTGCATATGATGATACCTGTGCTACATCCCTGTTATCTATTACATCGATGCAGGGACAGGCTAATATGGTTCTGATGCACAGGGTGAATGTACTACAGTGTAACACAGCATTACATTGGTACACCGTAGTACAGGGTGACTGTACTATGGTGTACCAATGTAATACTGTGTAACATGTTGTCAGCAGTAAAGTTTAATGCTTACATGTCAGGAAGTGTAGCTGTCCAGCCATGATGCATTATAGCTGTTATTGACACTGAATGATTGTGGTCTCCATAATGTATTCCATTTGTGTTGTAGGTGTCCATGTGTCAGCAGGATGATGGTCTGCTGTTGTATCCTAGAAGGGGTATAGCATTGTGGTGACAGCTTGGCTGTGCCATATCCTGGGTACAGCTGAACACGCTACAGGTCTGTATAACAGTTACTGCATGTGCCACATGGCTGATAGGTCTGTGGGTGTATACAGGTGAGTGCATGGTGGCTGATGTCAGCAGCCCTTCTGCAGTGGAAAATGGTATCTGTACTGGGTGGTAAAGACCACATGTTTGTGTATAGCACACACAGAGGCGTTGGTGTTGATGCAATACACAGAGAATACTGTACACATGGATGTATGTACCTGTACAAGGAACCTATTTTAGTCTATGTAATTCCACCAAGACAGAATAGGCACAACAACATATTGGGAAATAAGCAGTCTGCTAGTTTAATATAATTGACAATGGTACTGGCAGGGTATATGTCCCCTTCCCCAATGTAGTGCAATCCCCAACTTGGTAAACATAGATGTGCTGGTGTGGGTGTCACAGCCCTACCCTTTAGAGGGTGTGAGGTGCTGTAGAACTGCAGATACTGTGATAGACAACGACTTAACCTGTTACCATGAACTGTACAGTATTACAGCCAGCTAAGTGGGGGGATACACTCAACAGTAACTACAATGATGGTGGCTGTGTCCACAAGAGCCACATCTAGCTATATATACCAACCCCAGTAGTGCTGTACACCTATACAGTGGGGAAGAGGGCATTTACAGATCTACCACTAGTTGTGATGGAATGTATTTCCACAAGATGATACCTGTGAAATGTTAGTATTTGCCAGGCAGTTCTCAGACAGATGACCTCCTGGGACATGTATATTCTGCAAACAGAAATAGATTCCTTCACATACACACACACTCTTACTTGGCAACTCTGGGACTAGAACCCTTACCTAGGTATGTAGTGCTACTGATGTGTGTGGCCTTAATTGCACACACCATGCAGCTTTTAGGATGAGGTGTATTCCAGGTTACATGTTACGTGAAGAACATCCCCAGGCCTGTACGGTATGGTAATGGAGGATGCACTGGCTGTTTAAAGTACAATACATAGTGTGACATACTGTCATATACATATTGAACAACACATAGTAATACACACATCTGAGAGACCTGAGCTTATCAGTGCTAACTACCTTGTCAGTGTGTCCATTCTGTTACAGATAGGTTGCACACAGTACATGCATTACTAGGCAGGATAGTGTTATCAGTTATCTGTATGGTTGATGGTGACAGTGGTCCCCATGCAGTGGAACATGGGACATGTACTGGGGGTATCATGGTGTAAAGACAGTATACCCAGCAACCACACCCCACAGTGGATATTGCATGCACTGAAACCCATGATAATACTCTGACATACCCACCATCACACATTGACCAGGACTGCAATACAACCCTTGTCTATCCCAAATGTGCTACTACAGGGATATGCATATAATGCACATGCCACAGGGATAGTAGGGTGATGCAATATTACTATCCCTAATACTGTGTGGCAAGGTGTACTGTATTAGGAGAATGTGGCCTCAGAATGCTGTATCCTACAAATATACAGACTTGCACATGTACGCACACTTGCCAAAACTCAGAGGGTATCCCATGCCTATCAACCCATTTGTACAACAGTGTTGTGCTGGTACTGCAAGCTCCAGGTTGCCCTTAGGGTGAAGAGTGTGACAAGATACATATAATGCCCAATTCAGCAGCAGCCACATCTAATTATGGCAATTGGGGGTTGAGTGGGTGTGAAGGGCCTCAGGGTATTATCAACTACAGATCTACAAACACACAGACATTGTTATTCTGACTAATGCACATGTACATATTTGTCAGTACTGGGGTCCATCGGTGCAGGTGTTCATAGGTGTGTACCAAGCTATTGTCCAGGGAGAGATGGGATGTCTAGGGGATGTGTGTACAGTGGTATCATGCCACCTGCCATGTGCCAGCAGGCCATCTTTCAACAGATACCAGAGGGGTGATCCTCAGGGTGAGTTGCATGCAACATCCAATCATCTGGTTACCTCTTGCACAGGGCCACAGAGGTGCTCCAGTTGCCATGTATGCAACATGTATTACATAACATGGTCAGTGTCTGTCTTGGAGACTTGTACCTAAGCATGTTCTGTGACTGTGGTAGTGTAGTTGAAGTATCCATGGCATGTGGTAGGTATAGAGTGTGGATTTCTAGCTGAGGCACTCATAACACAGCTGGGCAGACATGTCAATGTCACTGAAGAATAGATTGCCTGTATGAAGCCAAGATGGAGTCCTGACATCTGCACAGAGGACAGACAGACATCAGCTAGCTAACTGGTTATGCAGTAGGATGACTGTGTTGACAGATAGATGCCTGACACTGATAGGTATGCCATTACTGCATGACAGCAGGACTCAATGACATGTCCCATACACAAAGTAGTGTACAGTTAATATCCACATGTCAGATCAATATCCAGTAGCAAATACTTAATGACACACAGCTCACACACCAAGAACATGACAGTGAGGACTCAGAGTCCATCTTTGCATGCAGGGATGTTTGGTTCCAGGACTGCAATCTGCAATCTACTCTTACTTGGAAATGCACTGTCAACAGTAGTAATGTAATGATACACTACATGCCAGTGTGACTGCATATAACCTGGGATACTACCCATGTATGAAACACATTCAAATGGAAAAGAGTGTTGTACAAGCAATATACCTCCAGATGTCCCTGACAGTAGATTCACACCCCTTGCTACTTGTAATGACAGCACATAGATGCATGTTATGTACATGGAATTAAATACACTTATTAAAGATGTCATTACCCTGCTATTTTATAAGATCAGAATGTGAGCACTGGTTACCTGGGCTGAGCCATGCTTAGCAGGTTTCAGCATTGCTGCAATATAAATGCGAAGCAGATTCACACGCTGGTAAGCGAAGCCTACACAGTGTTATCGCATTTTTGTTTAACTGGACGTTAGCAACACTTACCCTCACACAAACCCATGCAGACCCACTTAAAGCTGCTCAAAACTGCCTTAACCATTCTGTATCCAACAGCCCTTGTTCTGCTCAGCAACAGAATACACAGCCCTTGAACCCAGGACCCTGTATCCTATAGTCACAGTGGTTAACCACTAAGCCATCACAGCTATGAAACCAGTTGCTGTTTTTTTCCAATATATC
The DNA here is from genome assembly GCF_019279795.1 of Protopterus annectens. Taxonomy (NCBI): domain Eukaryota; kingdom Metazoa; phylum Chordata; order Ceratodontiformes; family Protopteridae; genus Protopterus; species Protopterus annectens. The sequence goes on from NC_056728.1 coordinate 1,654,458,668, forward strand.
TGTCAGTACACATACTGAATAGTATTGAACAACTGCTATGACTTCTACAATTGTGTAGTACTTAATAGTGATATTACTGTTGAATCATGAATGTTGTTATATCTAAATATACACATATCAGATAAATATTGTGTGGTACATCTGGCAAGGTATACACAACAGTCATGTTTGCACATAACAAGGATAAGAATATATGTTTTATATATATATATATATATATATATATATATATATATATATATATATATATATATATATATGTGTGTATACATATGTAGATATATGTGTACATTTGCATACACATATATATTTATATATATATATATATATATATATATATATGTATTTATATACATCTGTATATTGTGTTATATATATGGTCATATATAGATCTATTTGTATATACATATATATATATATATATATATGTGTGTGTGTGTGTGTGTGTGTGTGTGTGTGTGTGTGTGTGTATGTGTTGGTATATATATATATATATATATATATATATATATATATATATATATATATATATATATATGTATATGTGCATATATATATATATATATATATATATATATATATATATATATATATATGTAAATATATGTCCATAACATGATAACATGTAGTGGAGTCATACCTCAGCACCAATAGTCACAATCTCTTAGTGCAAGGGGATGTCTTGTAAGTATTGCATGTATAAATGTAGACTGTTGTTACTGTAACAGAGGTTGTCTTAACAGAAATGTTGTGTGTGACGTCACATCTGATATTGACATGCACACCATCAGTTACTGAAAAACATCATAAGATTATCATAGTGCAGTACCACAGATATCACAGTAATGATCTTGTGGAATATAGCAGAGATATGACCAACAATGTGGACAGACCGACACACTCTGGTCAATCAAGAGGTATACACAGGACCCCTTAGTGCAAGACGTGTGGACCAAGCCTAACAAAGTGGATGTTTACAGCCATGTAAATTGGGATATCACAAAAATACTGGAATAGTTAAACTCACACAGTCTATGCATTCACACACTCCTGTCTGTCCTGACACATAATAACCTGAGGAACAGAGGTTACAAGCCCACATACTATCCACTAGTTAGTGACATACATCTGTACAACATCCAACTGCTTTTTCAGACATACACAACAGTTATGGTGGCCCGGCAACAGTACATCTGACAAATATCTGGACATAACATCACACTGGGTATGTACACTGAGTTACTAGGCATGTCACAAAGCACTGTACAAACTACAGGCAGACTGCCTCAACACTGGCCTACATTTCTTATGGGGGAATACACATGTACCTGCAAATATAGCAGGCTGTACAGGCATGTAACAGCACAGAGTAACAGACACATGTGTAAAAGTGCATTCACAGTCATATATGGTAAGCATGCTTAATATTACAGTATATGGACTGTGTGATCAACATCATCCTCATATGTCACTCACACATTAACCCTACATATACTGGGCCAATACACAGTGTATTCCGATGCCTGACTGTGGTATGGGACATGTGTAGGTTTGGCCCTACAAACATGTACACTGAGAGGGTACCATACACTGGAGCAGCATGCAACATCAGATAGAACAGGGCCAAGAACAATGACATCTACCA
>NC_056728.1:1654465312-1654547812 GCF_019279795.1 Protopterus annectens
CAGACTTCACACACTCCATGGCATCCATGCTTCTACCCCCCCTTCTGTTATTCTATCCTCTTCTGAACATTATGCAAACAACATCTAATAGATATCCCTATAGTTATTACTTCATCCCAGCAGTATTTAGGGGTTGGTCCACAGTTCATGTAGTAGGACATGGTGAACATGCTACTGGGATTTGTCAACATGGCCTTGCATTTGTGTTCTGTGGACTGTGTTATGTTGTTATTTGGGAGTCCATGAGATAACATACATTGGCAGTACAGGTGAGACACAGGCCTTTGACAGAGGACTGTAGGGCATTTGGTAGTGATGCAGTACATTGTGTCACTCCTACAGTCACAGGGTGCAAGCCACTGTATTCCCCTGGGGTGACAGGGTAGGTGTGCAAGGTGTTAATGTCAATAGTTTCTGTCCTTATTGATCTATTGGTATGGATGCTGCTATGGTGCTGCTTACAGCTAGGGACACACCTGCAGGGGACACCTCTTCAGCATGCTGCATTCTGTGGCTATTCCCAAACAGAGGTGGGAGTCATATTGTACTCATTCCCAACAGCAGGGTTATGACCTGTGAGGTACCTGTGCATGTGTTCTATAGAAGCTACTTGCAGCTGACACAGATATACGTGGGGCATTCCACTTATGCTGGATTGTGCAGGGACATCAGCGGTTTCTCAATACTTCATACCTGTGCTTTTTGTGGTCTGCCAGTGTTAGGCCAGACTACATCAGTATTCCATACTACACAGCCAACTAATGTCCTGCTAACCTGTATGTACAATTCCAAAGGTGTGTCCATTTTACAGTAACATTTTATACACTCTCTGTCTAGGGTGCTTCCATCTGTGTAGTGTTTGGGCCAACATTCATGCCACTTCCATCTTTCAGATGGTGACAGGTATTACATCCGAACCATTAGTATGGCTTACTGCTGGAATGTGTCTTGCTGGGATGCATTGTGTTTGGCACTGCAGTTGTGAGAACTTGGCCCTGTCATCTGCAGTACTGGCCAATGTCCACCAAGATACAACCCACCATGCCTACATGCTGACCACTCTCACACAATATACAGCACACATCAACTTAACACACACAGCCCTGCATATGTATATGCATGTGTACTGACGACATTCAAGCCATTTCCATCTTTTAGATAGTGACATATATTACATCTGAATAATTATTATGGATTACTGTTAGATTGTGTCTTGTTGGGATTCATTGTGTTTGGCATTGCAGTTGTGAGAACTTGGCCCTGTCATCAAAGTACTGGCCATTGGCCATTGAGACTCAACCCTCCATGCCGCCATGCTGACCACTTTCACACAATATACAACACACAATAACCTAACACACAGAGCCCTGCATATTGTACATGTGCAACAATCTATCCTGCTACTTTGGCCAGCTCAGGTAATCTGTGATCCACTGTTATTATACCTACACATACATGTTACTGCATTTCTACATAGGATTGGGGGGGGGGCATACCTGACAACTGTAAACATTTGCTATGACTGTACTCGTATTTCAGGTACTCTTTTGGATCCCACTTTATTCTGTATTCTGACCTATCATGCAGACTAGAGGCATGTCAGTGTACTACAGTTCTTAGGTTTGATTGACCTACATTTCAGTTTCAGACTTCTTACCCTTCAGAACTAACATCCCACTGCCTGACCTGTTATAGTCTGTCTGTGTAGGTCTGGGGGGGGGGCTTTCCTCCATAGCCATCAATCAGAGGCCTTAGCACAGCCTTTCTTTGTGTTTGTCTACACCTGTCCTTCTGGCTGAGACTGTTGTTGTGTATGTGAGCCTGACTGACATGCATGTGTGTGTCCGATGGGCACACATTTGGCCCACCACATGTCCTGCAGTGGGTTTTGTCACCTTGTCTAGTACTGCCTACTATGTTGACATCAGTATTTAGTAAGGATTTCATGCTGCCGATATAGGCGTCTACTATCTGCTACCATCCCATTCAGCCACCCAATTCCCTTACATGATCAAATCCATACCATAGATGCAGGTAGCAGAACATACTACAACATTCAGCAATTGATAGTGAGAGTGACTTACCTTCTGGCTGTGCCAGTATTGAAGATGGTGCTGGAGGGCTAACTATGTCTGATGCACATAGTACACTCCCTATACATGGTTAAACACAGGTAGTGTCATGTTTGGCATCCATTTTACTGTATGTGCTAGTCAGAGAGAAGTGTCATTCCCTGGGTTCCTACCATGTCAGTGTATGTGCTATGAGTTGCCTCTTTGCCAAAGTATGGGCATACTGGGCGTGCCTTCTTCTGCCTACAAGGGCAGGCTCAGGTTGTTCCTCCTCTGAGTCACTCTGTGCCTGTGCTGGCCTTGGCAATGGTGGGGGGCTGTATGGCCCTGTCCCATGCTGTTTCTGCTGCAGCTGTTTCTGCAGGTTCATATTGTGTAGCATGACATGTACAATGACAATTTGGGTACATGTAGCTGGTGAGTACTGCAAGGCTCCATCAGATATGTCCAAGTACTGGAACCATGACTTGAGCATCCCAAACACATGCTCTGTTATGATTCTGGTTTGTGCGTGTTCCTCATTATGGAGTTCTTGTGGTCTGTGTGCATTTCTGATGGGTGTCATCAGCCATGACTCCAGTGGGTAACCAGCATCCCCCACTAGGTGGCCATATGGGATGTCCCCACTGGCAAATCTCTGGTACAGCTGTGTCATATGCCAGATGTTGGAGTCGTGATAGCTTCCAGGGCTGCCAGCACACACATTCATTATAATGCCCTGGGCATCACACACAACCTGGCAGTTGATGGAGGGGAAGCCCTTGTGGTTTATGTAGACTCTACCCTACTCATCGGGTGGTGCTTTGATGTGTATGTGCGTGCAGTCTATAGCACCCACTACCTCAGGGTATTCTGCTATTTGGTGGAGGGAGGTGCATATTGCTGGTCAATGCCTCACGGGTGTTGAGGAAATATATGTCCTCATCGACATGTGCTGACATGGCATCCAGGAACTGGTGGAGTACCCTGGATACTGATGCGTGTGAGATCCCATGATATCCCCAGTTGGCCTTTGGAAGGTACCTGTAGCTAGTATTCTTAAGCCTACACATACCTTGGTATCCACTGGGATGGGTTCCCCTCTCTTGGTTCTCTGCTTGAGGTGTGGCTGGTACAGCTCAACAATTTGCTGTAGGAGGTCCCTGTCCACCCTACAGCACTCCACTATCTCCAGCTCATGTAGTCCCTGGTAGGTTACCCTAGGTTTGTACACTCTTCTCCTTCTTCTCACTGTGGGTTGGTCATCAGCATTGTCATCCTCACCACCCTCAGCTTCTTCCACATGTTGATTTATGAGAGCAAAAGCAGCCCCTATCATTTTGTTGCTTTTGTTAGGTAAATTTTCCCCATCTGTGTAAAACAGTGGTGTGCAGTTTGTGGGAAAAAACAGAGAGAAAGGTGTTTGCATAGTTTACAGTAGTGTGCTGGGCTTGGCTGGGCTACTGCCTGTGTAATTGGCTGATTCTGATACATTTCACATGCCAGCTATGCTTGTTCTCCTTGATTACCTTCTTCTGCTGTTTTTCCTACCCATTGCCTTCCTGTTTAAGCCCAGAGGCATGCCATGCAAACCCAGTGCTCAGATGTGAATGGAGCTGCTGTTTCCTGGTTTAATTTTTTTATTTTTTGTTTAAAACCTGGTGCGTGGCGTGCACACCCATTTAGGCAATATAAACACTGCTAGGCAGTTTCAGACACGCCCTCTTCCTTAACTCTGCTAAGCTAAGGGCACACCTGAACCACAGAGCTCCAATAAGCTTACAGTATGCCTGAAACACCCCTCTATGATGTCTGCTAAATCTTAGGCTTGCACCATGGTTTTCCTGCGCCTACACAGTTGGATGCTAGCTAGCAATGAGGGGAAATCTGTGACAGTATCATTCCCCTCATTTGCATAGAATTGACTGTTAATGCCTAGTTACAAGTCTAACACTGAGCCTTCCCCCTTAGCAACCACTATTCAGTGGCCATTTTATCTTCTGCCTGACATTGAATATAATGGCAAAATTGTGATTTTGCCTAAAAAGCTTTTTCAAGGTTTTATTTTTATTTTTGGGCTGATCCCATTTGCGAGTCACTGCCCTATGTTTAAACAGCCGAAATCGACCAAAAAAATTAAAAGCTATTTTTGTTATTTTTAACCTATTTTCTATGCCAATGGCCATATATTTGGCCATTGGCATGCCTTCCACATTATATATACCCTTTATTTGGAGCTGTCATGGCTCCGTTTTGTAGTTTGCAGAAATGTACTCGGTTACTAGCCGAATACATTTCTGCAGGTTACACTACTCCTGCACAGATGGCTGCCAGCGTCCTGGATCACTAATTCACCTCATTTGCATGATTTTCACATGAAATGAGGTAATTAATGTACAGAAGCTGTGTCTGTGCAGGAATAGTGCAGGAGGGCACGTGCACGTGTCGTGAACCTGTTCCTGGATCTCTCGGCGGCCATATTGCCTCCAGCAGCTCTTGCAGTATTCCTGCATGCCATGCAGAACTTGCTGAATCGTGGGGTACATGTACACAATATGTATTCAAGAACATCCGTACCACATTTTTGTGCTTTCTAATTATTCAGAAATATTATACTAAGTGTGCACATAGTCTACACTTTGTGGTAACCTTTATGAACCTCCCTCAGTCTTTAAAGCTGCAAGAAATTCAGTAAGAAAACTAATCTTAAGAGGCTGAAGGTGTGAGTAATGCTTGTGTTATTTGTTCACTTAAACATGTGTACACTTAGTATAGGCATTAATGAATCCCACAGAATGTTGACTGAAAGCATGCAAGATATATTTTCACATCACTGAGGGGAATAAAGATAAAAACACCAATTAGTGTAAGTAATTATCAGGCAGTAACATGCATCTAAGAATAGATAACATCAACTTTTGGTTAGATAAGGCCTGAGTTTGCAGCTGTCTATTTGGGACAACTGTTTCTATTAGGAGGGTTAAACTTCATTATTTGAGCATTTACATAGTTTTGTGTGTTTGTATTGTTAGCAGGTTATGGGGTGTTTTGGGGATTTTATTTTCTTATTTGAGGGTTTTCATTAAAACAAAAAGTCTTGTAAAATGTGACATAGGTTAAGAGAAAAATTAAAAAAAAACTGTATAAATGCTCAACCTGCCACATATTAATGGGTGCATGTATCACAAAAGCTGAAATAGACATTAATCTGCTCTTCCCTCATTAGACCAATCATAGAGTATAATGTCCCATTTGCCATGTACCTCACTAGACACCTGCAAAAGCTGGAGAGGCCACAAAAGTACCTCACGAAGAGGATCCTAGGCCTTAAACACATGTCCTACATGGACAGACTCAAAAAACTCCAGCTATTCTGTGTCTCATATCGTCTGCTAAGAGGCGATCTCTGCTTGACTTACAAAGCCATGTCTGACCCAGCTCTGTTAGAAATGCTACATCTAAAGAAATCCCAATCTCTCCACGCAACATGGTCCAGAGACTGCAACCTCATTACCACAATCAACAGAACATACTGGAGGGACAGGTTCATAACCGAGAGACTGCCCATCCTCTGGAATAGATTTCCCATACATGTCAAGCAGAGCACCTTGCTAGACTTCTTCAAAAGAAATCTTGATATGTGGATGGGAAATAGAAAGTTCACACCGGGGATCAATCCAGTGGCTCTACTTGATAGAGACACTGGGAACTAATGATGGGTGGCACAATGCCAGGGCACTTCTATGGGCTAGGCTTGTAAAGGCCCCAGGGCCATTAGCCTAGTACAAACCCATGAAACTATGAACCTATATACAATAGCTCAGAATAATGACTTTGCATAATAATGGTGACACTTTCCATATATTGGAAATTGAATGGTCCTACAGGTATAGACAAAAAGGACTGAATATATGATTGTATCAAGAAAGGCAAAGTGAAAATAACATTGCTAGAGGAGATGAGTTTGGAAATAAATGGTCATGTGAATTTGATGAAGAAAAGATCTCAAGATAGATATCCAGCAGAATATTAGAGACAAATGAAAAGAGGAGTAATAATATTAATTGCTAGAGAAGCACCAATACAAATAGAAGAATAAAAATAAATATAATAATAGGTTCATAGGTTTATAGGTAGGTACTAGGCTATCTGCCCGAAGGCATTTATAAGCCTAGCCAGAATGTGTTGGCTTTCGCCACCCCCTTAGATTAGTTTCCTGTGCCTCTGTCCAGCAGAGCCACTGAAGTGATGTGAAGTGATAATGGTAGATTTGTGGTGGTAGGGGGCAAGTGGCAAGGAAGGAGGGTTAAGCTGGCATGTATTAATATTCCACCTAAAACTGCTATTATGGAACTTAAGGAAATTTTGGGAGAACAAATTAGGTTTCAGCAGGGAATAGTACGTATAGGTGGGGACTGGACACATGGACACAATGGGGATGTATCTGGGGTCTAGAAGGGACAATATAACAAAAGAGGGTAGATTTCTGAAGAATTCTATGAAAGTATCTGGTATGAAAGATGTGAATTCAGTAGTAGGAACTCAAGACACAATTTATATATTATTCCCTAAGGCACAATAACCGGGCTAAACTAAATATAAACTTTATTTCACAGGAACATGTCCATTTGATTGAGAGCTTTGACACACATCCAGTAATTATTTCAGATCTTGTACTAATAATAGCTAAGATAAAATGCAGGGTAATGAAGTAAAAGTGAGACAGTAATGCATGCCAACCTACCTGTTACAAAGAGAGGAATTTAAGGAATGGGTAGTAGAATTTATTTCGAAGTTATTAGGAAAGATAGAAAGTACTCCAGAGTTATAGCTAGTGTGCGGGATAGAATAAAAGTGGAGGTTAAAAATAGGGTAGAAATAAAAGAAAAGAGATATGGATAAGAAGTAACAAGAATTATTTAGAGGGGCTGACAATGGTTAAAGTATTGCCGAATAAGGAGAATCTCATAGAACAAGAAAAGGCACAACTGGAGAGTGCTAAAGAGAAAATAAGAGAGTACTTGGCTAATATGTATAAGTTTAAAAATATTACTGTTAAGCAGCTGTTTTAATAATAACTCCAGAGCACAAAAACCTTTAGCACAACTTATTCAACAGAAAGTAGAAAGGGGTATTGCCAAATTTAGAGAACCTAAAAATAACCAGAGATCCTATATAGGTATTAGAAATATTCTGGAAATTTTATGAAATTTTGTATAAAGCAGAAAATCGGGGAAATCGAGAAAAAGCACAAATGGAGATATTTTTGCAAGACTCAGATATGCTAAGGATAGAGGTAGATGAGGCTTTACAATTAACAGTTAATATAGGAGAATATGCAATAAAAATGGTAATATAAAACCAATGTGCATAAACGTCTCCAGGAATAGATGGTATTCTGGTAGAAGTTTGGAAGCTAGGAGGGAAGAAAGTGATAAAGATCTGGAAGGTTTTATTTAACAGCATTTTAAAATCAGAGGAAGGACCAACATCCTGGAAAAAAGCTGTGGTGGCTATAATACCTAAAGACAGTAAATATCCATAAGATCTAAATTCATATAGGCCCGTTTCCGTTTTAAATAGGGATTATCAAGTGTTTATGTCTATAATGGCAAAGGTGTTGCCAAAACGGACAGATATGGATCAATGTGATTTTGTATAAGGGAGGCAAACATTTGACAACATTAACAGAACAATGATGATCCAGAAGGAGGAAAAATATAAGAAAATACGGCTGTTGTTTGTGGGTCTTGATGCAGAGAAAACATTCAATTGATTAAGTAGGGATTATATTAGTATGGCAAAGGAAGCATTTGTTTTCCTTGATACAATAATAAGGTTAATTAAAAGGATATAAGAGGGATTGGAGGCAAAAACAAATAGGGAGGGCTCCTCTATCATAAGTTGTGCCTGAATAGAGGAACTAGGCAAGGGAGTCCTCTTTCCCCTTTGTTATTTGCATTATATTTAGAACCACTGGGAATGAAAATAAGGGACACAGAAATTCAGGGATGTAATTGGTATGGTAATCAAGAAAAGCTAGCTTTATTTGCAGATGATATTATTTTGCACCTGATAAAAACAAAAAAGGACATCTCAGAGTTTTGCAACATTCTTAGACAGTTCTGTGTTGTGTGGAGATATAAAATGAATGAAGATAAAACAAAGGCTACAGCTGTAAACTATATACCCACACAAAAATTGGTTCAGCAATATTTATATATATAGGAACATGATAAAATTAAGTATGTAAGAGTATGGGCAAGAAAGGATTATGTTATGGCAGCTAGGAATATGCAAGAAGAGATTAAGCAAAAGATAATAAAAAACTAAGAAACAGGAAGCTCTTACCTGTGGATATGGATATGGATAGCAAGATGCAAGCAGTAAAAATGTTTTTAGTCTGTTTAGTTTTATACATAGGTCAGGCGTGTTTTTATCAAACAGAAGAAAAGTTGTGGATAGTAATTAATAAGGAGTTGGATGATTTTATCTGGGAGGGGAAGAAAGCAAGAGTCAAGTGGGATAAGTTGATCCTTCCAATAGAACAAGGTAATTTATCATTACCTGATTTGAAGGGCTATTTTAGAGCTACATAGTTAAGGCTCTTATATGTAATGCAGGCAGAATGCTACAATTCAAAGTAGAAAGGGATGATGATAAAGCAAGTGATAAATTCATGAAATAAGGAGATATGGGGTTTGAATGCAGATCCTTAATGAGAATAATAACAGTCATGCAGAATATTATATTTATAAAGTAGTAGAAAGTATATTTTGAACTAAGCTAATGCAGGAATGGTGAAAGGAGATTCTGCTGAGAGGGATGATTGCAATTAGGGGTACAGAGAATAGGCAAGAGAGGGCTGGAATTTACTGCAGTAAGCTGACACAGGACCCAAGGTTTTGGAAACATATAATTTGAGAGTGAAAGGTAGCAGAATGGGAAGAAGCCAAGAAGACATTTGGACTGTAGTCCAGAGACTGCTTTCCCTAACAGGGAGAGATATCAGAGTATAGGCAAAGAGAAAGGAACAGGGGAATCCTAAGTGAAAGACATCCACTGGTTAAGTTTTTAGTTGAATCTAGACCAGACACTTCTGTTATGAAGGGGATAATTAGTAGGGCATATAAGATATTGCACAATAACTATAATAATAAATAGGAGGAGGTTAGAAAAATTCAGGGAAAGAGATTAGATAAGCAATTCACAAAGAAACAGTGGGAGGACAAATGCAAGTTTCCCAGATATGCAACAGAGTATAGAAGATTTAGTATTTTTGCTTGGAAGAGTTTGCATATGTACTTTTATACTCCAATGAGACTCCAAATATTTTTTCAAGTAGTTAACAAATGTTGCAAGTGTTATGGGGAAGAATAGAGTACCTGGGAGCAAGTATTTTCAGAGAGTAATAAGTTCATAGACTTTAAAAAAATTCCCTACAAGGTACCCTGTCAGGAATACTGGGTGAGCAAATGAGTGCAACTTCAGAAATTATTGTTTTTATTTGAGCTGGGATACAGGAGTAGCCTAGATGCAGTGAGGCCTTGATAAGTTTAATTCTGATGGCTGCCAAAAAAGCACTTGCTAGAAAATGGAAATCAAAGTCTTAACCAGCTGTACATGAAGTAGTGAATATTGCAATAGAGAGAAAAGAGTAGGAAGTGTGATCTTTAGAAAAGGATAGGAACAAATTACATAGAAAAAAGTGGAAATTGTGGGAACATGCAGAAAAATGTTTGGAGAAAGGCAGGACTTGAACAGTTTATGCAATGTTGAGTTGATTATATCGTATGGAAGAATATATGTGGTGTATAATATTTGTAAATTTGAACTTGTTAATATGGTTTGTTTACATTTATATAAATGTAAGTTTGCACATGCAAATATTTATATATATATATATATATATATGTATGTGTATATATATATATATATATATATATATATATATATATATATATATATATGTATGTATATATATATATATATATATATATATATATATATATATATATATATATATGTATATATGTATATATAGATATATATATGGATTTACACCAAATTATCGAAGACTAACTTTATCAAATCTCATTTCATTGACTACTTCTTTGAATCTGATTATATTGAACTCCTGGAAAGACAAAAAGAAAACCCTGGAAATGAAACCCACTCGACCACCAGGACAAAAGCAACAAACAGAAAACACTTCATCTCCCACACCACCCAATGAGTAGGGCTCTGTCCCCAAACTCCCATAACTAAATATACCAACTCCGAGATCACACTACAGTGGAGGAAGGGCAAAGTTCACCATGGTGGCTAAGTGATTCCTTTTCTTGGGGTTTCTTTTCCATTGTTCTGGGAGTTCGATATAATGAGATTTGAAGAAGTGGAGTGGATGAAATGAGATTTGATAAAGTAAGTCTTTCGCTAATTTGCAGTAGACCCATATATATATATATATATATATATATATATATATATATATATATATATATATATATATATATATATATATATATATATTTATATGGTTCCCCTTCATATGATCAAATTTCTGTAAACTCGAAAGTCATAAACTCGAAACCAGAATCTCAAATTTAGAGAAAGCCGAACATATGAAAGGGACGGAAAAATAAATTAAAACCTTTCAAATGTTTTTGCAGGGGGCCCCCTGCACCCCCCACACCCCCCTACTTAACTATACGTACTCCGAGATCACACTACAGTGAAAGAAAGAGAAATCTCCCATTCTGCGCTATACGCGTAAGCGCAAAACGGAAGATTTTCCATTCCTCCACTATAGTGCGGTCACGGAACATTCACATTTAAACTGCTAGTGTACAGGGGGATCTGGCCCCTGCAATAAGGTAAGTTAACTTTTTATTTTTTAAACCTAAGGCTCCCATTCACAATTTCGAGTGAATGGATTTTTGAGATTCTGGTCTCAAGATTATGAATTTTGAGCTTCCATCCATTTGCTCTTGTGAAGGGGAACTATATATATATATATATATATATATATATATATATGTGTGTGTGTGTGTGTGTGTGTGTGTGTGTGTGTGTGTGTGTGTGTGTGTGTGAAACTGATTTACAGACCCAAATACTGGCTTTTACACATAACTCCAGTAACTTAACAAGCAAAAGTCACACACAAAGAGGCTTGACATAATTAGATCTTCACTCATGTTAAAATTGTTACATCTCAACTTACCAGCTCAAAGGGTCTGTTGTCCTATGTTATTAACAGTTTATATACAGCATTTAGAATGTTAGCCTTGTTTTTAGTCAGGGATCATAGGATCATAGGAAGTTACTAGGTTATTGGCCCTGAGGCCCTTACAAGCCTAGCCTAGAATTTAGGCCATGTTCAAACAAGTCAGCATCCAGTGCCCCTGTCCAGCAGGGACACAAGTGGAATCCCTAGGGTGTATTTCTGTTTCCCATCCAGTTATCCAGGTTGTGCAAAAGGGTTGATGAGTTACTCTGCTTGACGTGAAGAGGGAGTCTATTCCACAGAAGGAGGAGTCTTTGGGACACAATTCCCTGGTGGTATTAGTGAAAGTTTGTAATTTATATGTTCCATCAGTCCATTATATCTCAGTTCATTCAATTTAACCTCTTAGCAACACTGGTTATCACCAACATCATAGAGCTCATGTTGTGTCATGCCACTGTGTCAGAAGACTGCATGAATGATTACCATCTACCATTACAGAGTGCACATTTAGATGTAACAATACATCCTTTGAAATACAATTCACATATCATCTTTCAAAATCATTTAGGATTTTATACTGGAACATATCTAAATGCACTGAACATCACACATGGGCAAGTCTTTCTGCCATATTTCATAACTGCAGTGTTTTTTGAAAAAATCATACAAAATTTCTCTCCTTGGCCATTTGTGTGCTTTCTAGTGTACAAATACAGCTAGCAAGATTATCAGTCATTGCACACAGGCTGGTATATGTGAAATCTGAATTGGATGCTAATTCTCTGCCAAATTTCTAGGTGTCCTTTGGAAGACATGGCAGATGAAGGTCAGGGTGGTGTTCTATTTAGAGAACAAAGGTGTTGTCAAGAGGAGTCCAGGATTTCTGTGTCATTCATCAAAAAGTGCTACAGCCATAGGCTTCTGCACAAGGACTATACTGGGTCTCAGCACAAGGTTGAGGTTTGGATGGGCTTGGCCAAGACTGTCAACAGTGTAATTGGCATTCCACTCAATACTGGCTAATGTCAATACATTATAGTGGCATGAAGGGGTGCAAGCAGGACCTCAATACAAAAAAATGTGTTATCATCCCTTTCAGTAAGAGCGATATTCCTGCTAAAACTCAATACAAAAAAATGTATTATTATCCCTTTTGGTATGAGCGATGTTCCTGCTAACTACCACATCATTAAAGCAAGACAAAATATAGAACTCCACATCATCAAAAACTTTAATAAAAACGACAAAGCTTTCAGATACAAACTATTCTTCTTCAGTGTCGTATATACAAATCCCATAGAACAGCATTTTTAAATGTAATCCAATTACATCACATGACACAGTCAACCTACCAAAAAATATCAATTAAAATCAACAATCAGTCTTCTTAAGAGGACAGTCATCCATAAAAGATATGCATAGCAATACATATTAAAAAACATATGAAGAATAGATGTAAAAAAACATAAAAAGATATATATATATAAAAAGAGGCAGAAAATCTTTTAAGCCCTATTATAAATCTATTTTTTTTTTTTTACTTTTTGTTGTTTAGCTTTCAGGACTGGTTTTAATGTGACCTGCTTATCAAAACCTGAATATTTATCAGCTTCCAAGCGGACAATCCATTCATATTCCTTTGTATCGAGACTCCCTATGCTGTGGAACAAAATCCCGGTACATGTGAGGCAGAGCACCTCGCTGGCCTTGTTCAAGAGGAATCTTGACCAATGGATGGGAGATCGCAGATATACCCCAGGGATTACTTCAGTGTCACTGCTTGACAGAGGCACAGAAAAATGATAGGCATAGTTTTTATTCAAACTAAAGGGGTGGCGAAAGCCACATAACTATGGGCTAGGCTTATAAATGCCCTTGGGCAGATAGCCTAGTATGAACCTATGAACCTATGAACCTATATTATTTACCACATTACCAATTATTATGTTTGGATATATAACATGCATAACCCTAAAGCTAAACTGATGTGTATCATCACTTTCTTCAATATGTAGGGCCAAGGAATTAGTTAATACCTTCCTGCGTATCTAAGACCTGTGTTCTATTATCTTGTCTTTTAATCTTCTCATCAACTTTCCAACATAGAAACTTTTATTACATGTAGCAATGTATATAATCGATGATGTGTTACATGTAGCAGTACAGTGGAAGGTATATCTCCTACCACTAATGGGGTGCACAAACTCCATTGATTGATTAATACTAGAGCAACATGAGCAATTGTGACAAGGAAAAGTTCCCTTCCTATTAAACACAGGGACAGATTTATTGTTTATGGAAAAATCCTTATAGCATAGAAGCTTCTTTAAGTTGTCAGGGTTGCGATAAGTAAATAGAGGTTTCTCCAGGAGCCACTTCTCATGGCCAGGTATGGCTTTTAAGATGTCCCAGTTACTTTTAATGGCAAGCTCTATTGGCTCACTAGCTCTACTAAAAGTCATCAAATACCTTAAGGGTTGTGGTGGGACAAAATTCTCACCACCAGGGTTAACATGTTTTTGAAAGGAGAAGTAGGGTTTAGCCCTCAAACCCCTTAGTTGTAGGACATCATTTTTAGCCATTTCTATTTCACTTATATTGTAACCCCTTTCCAAAAAAATTATTTGTCAATTATTGCATTCGTATTTCACAAACAGCCAGTTTAGTGTTTAATCTACTAGCCCGCAAGTACTGACTCTTAAGAACACTTCTAAAGGTTCTTTTTGCTTGCATACTATTTTTATGCAAGTATTTATTTACTTGCACCTCCTTTTTATATATATAAGTTTTTAGGGCAGAATCTGTAATTTGTAGCCCTACATCTAAAAAATTCAGAGAGACGTCAGAGAAAGTCATTTCAAATTTTAAAAATTCAACAGTATTATTTAAATAGCTAAAGAAATTCTGCATATCTACATCATTTCCATGCCATACCAAGAAAATATCACCCACAAAACATTTATAAAATAAGATATTTGATGCATACAAGTTAGTTTCACCATATACATTCATCTGCTGCCATTTTCCCAAGGTTAAATTTGCATAGGTATTGGCTACTGCATTGCCCATGGCTGTACCTGATATCTGATGGTATACCTGTTTAGTAAAAGTAAAAATATTGTTCACCAGAACTAGCTCTAAGAGCTCACAGATAGTTTCAATACATCTAGCAGAGAAGGAACCATATTCCTCTAAAATTCCTCTTATACAGTCAATTCCATAAGCATTAGGAATGACCGTAAAAAGGGATTTTATGTCTAGTGTTACCAAAATGAAACGGTCATGGGCATTGTTATTATACCAACCATGCAACTGGGTCAGGAAGTCACCAGGATCTTTAATGTAACTGGGTATATGCTTCAATAAACTTTTTAATACATATTGTAAGTAGACTGATAAGGGCTACGTTATCCATCCCCTCCCGAGACTACTGGTCTCATCAGAGGTTTGGTTATGGACTTATGTATTTTAGGGAGACCATATAGTACAGGAATGGTTAGGCAAGGTACACTCAAAAAAATGGAAGGTGTCAATATCTATATCATCCATCACTTGTGAATCATAGATAGACATGTTTATTTAACTTATCATATTATCTATTTGCTTATTAAGAAATTAGTTTAAAAGTCTGTCTATCTGATAGCAATTCATTCATAGTTTGCAAATAATCACCTATCCATTAATACAATGGCACCCCCTTATCTGCTTCTTTTATAATTATTTCATTATTATTTTGTAGGGATTTTAGTGCATCAGATTCTTCAGCAGTTAGATTGTAAATTCTTTTAAACTTTCTTTTGCTATAAAAATCACAAATTTGCTTTTCACAAATATTATTAAACACATCAATAACAGGATCACTGACAGGAATAAAAGTGCTACTTATTTTAAGGTGACCATCCATAGAATTACCCCTATCCTTAACAATATTCTTTAAATTTAAACTTCTTGAAAACAAGTTCAAGTCTGTAATTGCATTAACCAAATCATCAGTTCCAGCAGGTACAAATTTAATTCCATGAGATAATAATGACATTTCTGCATTGGAAAGTTCATATTTAGATAGATTCACAACTAAAGGACATTTTGGTGACTCATTTAAAGCATCAGAAACATTTCCTTCAAAACCTATTCTTATTTGGCTGTTTTGTACAATATTAGACAAGCTCACAGATTGCGTAGGCATATTAATACATTCCGATGGGTCATTACAGTAACTAAAATCATTGTTACCAAGACCTGCTACCCATGGCAGTTATTAGACAAATCCACAGTCAAAGGGCTTTGAGTATCCCATTACATTCATTTACACCACTAGAAGCATTTACATTAAAGCCTACTGCCATTTCACAACTTTGTTGAGCATTAGATGAATTCACAGTCAAAACACACTCCGAAGGTATATTACAGCCATCTGCACATTTCAATAATTCATTACAATAAAAAGAAACATTTCCATCAAAATTTGCTGTTATTTGACAGTTATTGAGTGAATTTAAAGTCAAATGTCATTTCACCAAAGCATCATGTCCATCCAGGTAGTCAGAAGCATTTTTAGTAAGACTTACTATTGTTTCAAAGTTCTGCTTCTCGTGGTGGGCCCTTCCTCATTCTTCCTCGATATTTCGACCATTGTCTTGATGTATCACACCCTCGGACAATTAATTTCTCTGGTAAATTTATTCTGATACCCTGGTTGGTCTCTAAAAAAGAAATATTTAAAGCCATGCTTCTATTTTGTGTATTTTCCTTCACTACAGTTGCATGCAGATCCATTGTAGATTTAGCCTAGAACTCACCAGGTTGTGATGACATCGTGGGAATGCCTATAGTGTCTCTGCTAACTGCCAATTGCTCGTTAATTAACAAAGTCTCACTTACTGCTTCAGACTGATGTTGATTCCCAATGGGTTGGGAGGGTGGCCTAATGGTTAAGGTGTTTGCCTTGCAAGCATAAGGTTCAGGGTTTGTGTCTCACAAAGGATAATTGGCTAGGCTTAAAATGGCTTGCAAGGGCAGTTAGCTTAGTACTTATCTGTATCTGTAAATTAGCTAGAGACTCAAAATCATCCAGTTCATACACTGAGCCCCGCGTATTTTGTGAGGAGATAAGATTTTTATTGTTATTGTTATTTAAGGAACGTTTTGGCCAGGAAGAAATATGACTGTTACTAAAGTCATTGATATCACACTGAAGTTTCTTCATTTTTATCATTTCTAACTGTTTATCATATGCATCTAGTCTCCCCATCAAAACATCATATAGTGAAATATTTTCATTAAAACCTACTGAGTTCACCAATTTCTTTTCTAACACGCTTATCTCTGCACACAGTTCATTCTCTTTTGGTACAAAGAAGTCATTCATAAGACGCATATAGTCCAGACTTAACTTTACATTTAATTCCTGCCACTTTTTTAGTAGCTCAGGATAGGTATTGCCATAAGAGGGTATATTCAAAACTAGCAACGCTCATGGCACAATACCCAAATCAAGATTTGCATTAAAGCTAAAACATTGCCATTGTAGTCTTTTAAAGCTCTTGACTTTATGTTCTAATGTCTGAATCATAATATGAAAGTCATTTTTTTTCAGGTCTCATATTCTTATGACTTACTTTCTTACTGGCCATAGAATTAAAATGTCCCAACATTGGATTCTCCCTCAGTAGTAAGCCATTCAGTGAACAAATTACAGACCCATTTTCTGAAGTAACAGACTGTGTCATGATAAAGTACAAGGATGAAAATGACGTCCACTACTCCACCAAACCAAAACAACAACAAGTCTCAAAAAAAGAGGTGAACTAGTAGTGAAGTGTAGAAGTACAAACCAAAACAGCTTAAAGCAAGAAAAAATGTAGAACTCCACACCATCAAAAACTTTAATAAAAACGACAAAGCTTTCAGATACAAACTATTCTTCTTCAGTGTCTTATATACAAATCTCATAAAACAGCATTTTTAAATGTAATCTAATTACATCACATGACACAGTCAACCTACCAAAAAATATCAATTAAAATCAACAATCAGTCTTCTTAAGAGGACAGTCATCCATAAGAGATACGCATAGCAATACATATTAAAAACATATGAAGAATATATGTAAAAAAACATATGAAAAGATATCTATAAAAAGAGGCAGAAAATCTTTTAAACCCTACTATAAATCTATATATTTTTTTTACTTTTTGTTGTTTAGCTTTCAGGACTGGTTTTAATGTGACCTGCTTATTAAGACCTGAATATTTATCATCTTCCAAGTGGACAATCCATTCATATTCCTTTGTATCGATATTATTTACCACATTACCATGTATTATGTTTGGATATATAACATGCATAACCCTAAAGCTAAACTCATATGTATCATCACTTTCTTCAATATGTAGGGCCAAAGAATTAGTTAATACTTCCCTACGTATCTCAGACATGTGTTCTATTATCCTGTCTTTTAATCTTTTCATCGACTTTCCAACATAGAAACTTATACATTTATTATATGTAGCAAGGTATATAATGGATGATGTGTTACATGTAGCAGTACAGTGAAAGGTATATCTCCTACCACTAATAGGGTGCATAAATTCCAAGTCAATGCTGTTTTATGGGATTTGTATGTAAGACACTAAAGAAGGATAGTTTTTATCTGAAATCTTTGTCGTTTTTATTAAAGTTTTTGACGGTGTGGAGTTCTACATTTTTTCTTGCTTTAAGCTGTTTTGGTTTGTACTTCTCCACTTCAGTACTAGTTCACCTCTTTTTTAGAGACTTGTTGCTGTTTTGGTTTGGTGGAGTAGTGGATGTCTGGACTATATGCATCTTATGATTGACTTTTTTGTACCAAAAGAGAATGAACTGTGTACAGAGATAAGCATGTTAGAAAAGCAATTGGTGAACTCAGCAGCTTTTTAATGAAAATATTTCACTATATGATGCTATGATGGGGAAACTAGATGCATTTGATAAACAGTTATAAATTACAAAAATGAAGAAACTTCAGTGTGATATCAATGACTTTAGTAACAGTCATATTTTTTTCCTAGCCGAAACGTTCCTTAAATAACAATGACAATAAAAATCTTATCTCCTCTCAAAATACTCAGGGCTCAGTGCATGAACTGGATGATTTTGAGCCTCTAACTCTCTCAATTGGAAGTGAGCAGAGACACTATAGGCATGCCCATGACATCATCACTACCCAGTGAGTTCCAGGTGAGATCTACAACAGGTATGCGTGCAACTGTAGTGAAGGAAACTACACAAAATAGAAGCATGGCTTTAAATTCTTCTTTTTTAGAGACCAGCCAGGGTATCAGAATAAAGTTATCAGAGAAACTAACTGTCCAAGGACATGATACATCAAGACAACAGTTGAAATCTTGAGGAAGAATGAGGAACGGCCCAACCATGAGAAGCAGAACTTTGAAACAATAGTAAGTCTTACTAAAAATGCTTCTGACTATCTGAATGGACATGATGCTTTGGTGAAATGCCGTTTGATTTTAAATTCATTCAATAACTGTCAAATAACAGCAAATGTTGATGGAAATGTTTCTTCATTTTATTGTAATGAATTATTGAAATGTGCAGATGACTGTAATATATCTTTGGAGTGTGTTTTGACTGTGAATTCATCTAATGCTCAACAAGGTTGTAAAATGCCAGTAGGTTTTGATGTAAATGCTTCTGGTGGTATAAATGAATGTAATGGGTTGCTGCAAAGCCCTTTGACTCTGAATTTGTCTAATAACTGCCATGTGGTAGCAGGTCTTGATAAAAATGATTTTAGTTATTGTAATGAACCATCGGAATGTATTAATATGCCTACACAAACTGTGAGCGTGTCTAATATTGTACAAAACAGCCAAATAAGGACAAGTTTTGATGGAAACATTTCTGATGCTTTAAATAAGTCACCAAAATGCCCTTTAGTTGTGAATCTATCTAAATATGAACTTTCCAATGCAGAAATGTCGTTATTATCTCATGGAATTAAATTTGTACATGCTGGAACTGATGATTTGGTTAATTGCAATTACAGACTTGAACTTGTTTTTAAGAAGTTTAAATTTAAAGAATATTTTTAAGGATAGAGGTAATTCTATGGATGGTCACCTTAAAGGAAGTAGCACTTTTATCCCTGTCAGTGATCCTGTTATTAATGTGTTTAATAATATTTGTGAAAAGCAAATTTGTGATTTTTATAGCAAGAGAAAGTTTAAAAAATTTTACAATCTAACTGCTGAAGAATCTGAGGCACTGAAATCCCTACAAAATAATAATGAAATAATTATAAAAGAAGCAGATAAGGGGGTGCCATTGTACTAATGGATGTAGGTGATATCTGCAAACTATGAATGAACTGCTATCAGATTGACAGACTTTTAAACTAATTGCTAATAAGGAAATAGATAATATGATAAGTAAAATAAACATGTCTATGTATGATTTACAAGTGATGGATGATATAGATATTGACACCTTACATTTTTTGAGTGTACCTTGCCCAACCATTCCTGTACTATATGGTCTCTCTAAAATACATGTCCATATCCAATCCTCCGATGAGACCAGTAATCTCGGGAAGGGGATTGATAATGGAGCTCTTATTTGTCTACTTACAAGATGTATTAAAAAGTTTCTTGAAGCATATGCCCAGTCACATTAATAAAACAATTAATCAATTAGACTTGTTATACTTATTGTACTTTAATATAAAAACAGATTAATTGTTTTATTGCTTGATTGGTAATTAATTCAGTTATTGGTGAATGATTTCATATAAAAGCAATTTTTTTTTTTAAAGTATTTACTCTGTAAAGGCTGTTTTAAGCCAAGGCCCTAAGAGAGATTTAATTCTTGTGCTTTCAAAGTTTTATATGCTGTTTTTACATTTGCTGGAGAGAAAATAAATATATCTCGGAAAATGCATAATGGAAACCATACAGCATATTTTACAACTGTCTAACATATTGTGTTATGTACATTCACATACAAAATATGCTTTGCTAAGATAATTTTAACTTTAAAACAACCTTCCTATGGCAACAAATGCCAAAATATGACAATAAAATGTCCCTTTCTGGAATGCCAAGGCAACAGCTTGAGAGTTGAATATAATTGTTTTACATGATGGAATGGTGTGGGGTGGGGGGCAAGGCAGCAGCATAATGTTTGTTACAATAGATATACAACTGATGTGCACTACCTGCAGTATATACAATATCATGTATGTCCTTTCCTTGCCAACTGCTATCTCACTTCTACAATTTAAATTAATTTTACATGTATCACATTTGCTCTTTTTGTTATACTGTAGCTGTGGTCTTCTCATATCCTTTTGTCAACATTTACTTTTTTTTACATAGATATGTCCTTAAGTGGACACGTTACTTATATAGTTATCCTTTATGTTTAATTAGTGAGGTTTGCACATTAATCTACTTACATAAATTACACGTTTCATGTAAAGCTTACCCTGCTTCTTAAATATGCACTTCAAATTCTCTTGGCTTGTACTGTCTGCACATGCTCACTTATTGGGGTTAAATGTATCAACAACCTGTCATTTATATTGTGTGCTTCAGCCTCTCTGCACCTAAATGTGGCTGATAAGATTTCTGCTTAATGTACAGGATTGTTTGCATATTCGATGAGCACTGCTGCTCACCATGCTAGCATGAATGAAAAGAGTAGACTTGCTGTGATGTGTGCACACATGTTAATAAATCCCCAGGAGTACGGCTTATTCTAGCAATTTATTTAACATTTGTTTACTGGGAAAGTCAGACTTGGAACGAAGCCAATTATCAGTAGAGGCCCAGGGATAAACACTCCAGATGCATGTCTTTGTAATGTGGGAGGAAACCAGAGTACCCAAGGAAATCCCAAACAAACACAGGGAGGACATGCAGACTCCACACAAAAGGTACTCCAGCTGAGAAGCGAACTAGGGAACCTCTTGCTGTGAGGTGATAATACTACCACTGCACCACTGCATCATCCACATAATTAATGAATGAGTGCAAAATGCTTTCCTTAAATTAATGTGTGCACACACAGACACACAGACACACATACACACACACACACACACACACACACACACACACACACACACACACACACACACACACACACACACACAGACAGACACACACACATACACACACACACACACACACACACACACACACACACACACACACACACACACAGATACACACACACACACACACACACACACACACACATGTGTGAGCACACACTTGTTGATGGTAGTTAATGAGGAGCAAAGTCAGAACAGTTTACCTGTTGCAAAACAAGAGACAGATGGTTCATGGATATTAGTAGATTTAATGGAAATACTTACAGTAATTGAGGAAAAGTGTACATCATATCAAATTTAGGAAAAAGAAGTCAAGATTAATAAAAAATAGCACCATAACATATCAATGAATCAATCAAAAATGCTGTGTTAAGGGCCAATTTATGTTCATTCATAGTCCGTAAAGAGAAACATCTCATTTCACAGGAATCTCCTTTACTGTGAATCTTTCTACTGTGCAGTTTGAAAACTGTAGACTAGTGGTGCCAGCACTGTACTTTCAGGATGCACACAGAGTCGTCTGCACACACACTCACACACACACACATCCACATACCATCCCCATACACACACACACATATACATACAGACTTTCACAGCAGGTATTCATCACAGACACTCATGGACCCAATCTCTCATCATCACAATGCTCAAACACACACACACACACACACACACACACACACACACACACACACACACACACACACACACACACACACACACACACACACACACACACACACACACACACACACACACACACACTTATAGACTTTCAGAGCAGGTACTCATGCATTGACACTAAAGGACCTAATCCCTCTATGTCACGGTGTTCAGACACACACACACTGACACACATACATATAGTCCCATACACACACAAAGCACAACTTACCTCCATCAGCAATTTATGCAGAGTGAAGCTGCTCTAATTACCCTTTCAGAGCTTCCTACCTTAGAAGGCATATGTTGCATGCTCTTAATGCCCCTGTATCCAAGCACCTAGCCCACACTTGCATAGGTTAGGTATATATAAATTCAAAACTATAATTGCACTGTAACTGGCAGCTTACTGTGAAGGTCATTTACGTAGATCTCTTCCACATAGTATTACATTTGCATATGGTACTTCAAACTTCACTACCTCAGGCAACAGTCCTGCAGACTTTGGAATAGCTTATGAATACTTCCTCTAGAATCTTTAATGCTGCTCATAGAAGAGGATATAAAATTATAAATAATTGCTATATTTTTAACTTCAACTGTGATTAGATAACTTCAAATGAAAGCTGCTAAATTAATGAAACTGTGCTTTCACCTTCAGGAAAAAGAAGTTATAAATTGCGCACAGAAAAATGTCCTGAAAAAATAGTTTGAGTTTGTTTTAGCTATTATGGGATTATAATGTCATAGTTATTCATGTTTTAGTTCGATGTTAATGTCTGTTTGTATAAAACTATCATATGGTGACAGGTTTTATTTCTGCTATTCAGGCTGATTTACTATATAAGTAGTTGATGTAATACACTAATGAAAATAAGGTTTTGTATGTTCAAAATGATGACTGAAATTGATAGTACTAAAAAGAAGTTGGAGAGGGGATGGAGAGAGAGAGAGAGAGTGCAGGGGAATGAGAGAAGGGAGAAGCAAAAATGTGAATTGTTAAATGAGAATTGGTGTTCTTATAAATGCATTGCATAATCAACAATGAAAACAATGGAGAAATGAACTGTTAATTAAGAAAAATTGGGGAGGGAATATTCACTACCATGGAAATGGAACTTTTTTCGTGAAGCTTTATGTTAGCAATTCTCTACTGTCCTTTTCTCATCCCCATTGTTTTTCTGGCACATGGTATGTATATAGTGATATATTCCTATTTTATATTTTATTATATAGCTAATTATGTTTATTCCTCATCTTTATCAGCAAAGAATAACATCATCAACAATGACTATTTCAAATACTTTGTAATTCATGTTATGGCATTTAGAATTATTGCTAAAAACCCAATATATGTTAAATAGATATTAGTTTATTTACTAAAGCATGAGACTTCATACATTGTTAACAATAATTGTCCCTTATTGGCATAATATTATGAGAATTAATATTACTAGGAAAGGAATACCCTGATAAATATTTATTTCCCTTATTTCTTGATAAAAATATTATGACATTACATTTGAACACACACATATATATTTGTATGTATATATATATATATATATATATATATATATATATATATATATATATATATGTATATATATATATATATATATATATATATATATATATATATATATATATATACGAGAGAGAGAGAGAGATTGACATATATGATAGGGTCTATATTGAAATATCTAAACTCACTTAAGTTAAGATCAATACATCTAAAATCTTTTACATTAAAACAAATGAAACAATGAAAAAAATAATAAAACAATGTTTCTGAAGTGGGCAAGGTACCCTGCAATGCCCATACTCCCTGCTAATCATATATTCCAACTCAGTGATTGCACAACATTGGTTAAAATGGTAAAATCCCATAACTCACTGTGTGCAATCTCATAAAGACCACCCACATTTACAGCTGTTTAAGTAAACCTAATACAGCATTCACTTATTATCACAAAAATCAAATGCACATGGTCAAAAAATGCATTATTCAATGAAATAATCATCAGTGCAAAGCTTAACATCTTAAATTAGACCAAATGAGTTTAGACCAAATGAATAGAATTATGCACACACACACACACACACACACACACACACACACACACACACACACACACACACACACACACACACACAAACACACACACAAATGTCTATGTAGCTGTGTAAATAAAGCTACAAGCTACACAGAGATCTGTTATAAACCATGTGGTGTACATTACAAGCTCATAAGGCAAGCTACGATGGCACCATTAGTCTTATCAACAAATCATTCATAAGACTGTAATAAATTCGTCACCCCACACTGGAAAAAAGCAAACCAGCTTTTTCCTGTGCTCAATAAAAACAATTTGCATTCCATCATTTAAACAATGTTTGGAATCATATGACTACACATCATATCATTTCCCAATTACCCACCAAATAAACACTACATAATTGTTCATTTAATCCAGTGTTATACAAAGCTCCTAATAATAAAATCCATGTTTTTTTTTCTTTTTTGTCCATGATACTTTTCTTCTTGTATACATTACTTATATTTACTGACATTTGTAAATTGCAGCAGAAGTAAAAATGCATCCTTATATAAAAGCAAATGCTTGTAGAACAGGTTATGTAGTCACAAAAAGTTGATTTTACTTCACTAAGATGCAATTATATCCTTTGACAAAATTGGCAGGTAATTTGTCCCCTGTAAAATGACTCAAAACCATGTGTGGCTGGGTAAATAATATATTCCATTTTGCATGTAGCAAAATAGTTTTTATATCATATGTCTTGTTTGTATTAATTAAAGTAGATAAAGGAAAAACATCCAATGTGAAAGTTATCAAACCCAATAAATACATTCTCACTTTGAAAGCTGTTTTTAAATGCAGAAAATTATTGCCTTAAGGTACAGCTTGGTTGCATAAACTGGCAGCATTCCATGTCCATATTCTCCAAGGTGTGATCAACTCTTAAAATTGTCCCAAACACATTGAACATTTCCTTCAATTTAAACATGTTAGTTTCATATTTAGTCAAAGCACTCAATGAAACCTGTGGTTTATCCCCTGCAGAGGCATAATTAGATTGTTGTAACAGCTCATATCTATTGTACTTCAGAGCTCGCTCTTTTACTTGTTTTATTTTATTTGTACTGTAACCTCTTTGAATTAATCAGCCTTCCACCTCTGTCATGCTCTTACGGACTGCTGTTGAGTCAATACTTATTTGATGCATCCTTATAAAATGAAAAAAAAATGGGACATTTTCAGTAATAAATCTTGGATGACAACTATCATGCAGTGCACGGAGTGCCATAATTATGCTTCAAAACTAGAAAAAAAATAAACCTGTAAAGCACTTCTGTAGCTTGAGACCAAACCATGACAATGCTTTCAGAGATGTGTTATGGTTGAGTCTCAATAAAGGGATACTTGTTCACTCTCAACTGTCCCTGAATATCTTGCCTTATCTATCCACAGATGTTTGTAACTTATTGAAATTAAAGCAGTATTTAAAAACTGTCCCTGATTTTTTCCTGCAGTTATATGTTCTTGCTTTCTATCTGACAGAACTTGTTAGTACTTCACTGGCTTTCAAGTCATAAAACACTTCAGTTTTTTTTTTTTTTTTTTTTTTTTTTTTTGTAACTGGTAGTACATGGAGTAGACAAAACTCCATGCACTACAAAGATGTATAATTGAGTTTTAGTGATCCTAGCCATTAATTATATGTTCTTGACAAGAATGCCAAGATTCACTTCTGAAGCTGAATTTCTTTGCAATCCATGTCTCAAACATATAATAATATAGTTATGACTAGAAGTCCGATGATAGGATCATAGGAGGTTACTAGGCTAATGGCCCTGGGGCCCTTACAAGCCCAGAGTTTATCCCCAAAAAAGAACCCTCGGTTAGCACCTGTCACCCCTGTCGATGAGGGACACAGGTGGAACCCCTGGGATAAATTTTTGGTTTCCCATCTACTCATCAAGGTTTCACATAAGAGGTCAGCGACATACTGTGTTTGACATGTACGGGAAGTCTACTCAAGAGACAGGGCAGCCTCCAGGACACAAACCAGTCTCTCCAGCAGGTTTTGTTAATGTCACATATTAGATTTAGTCCTTTTGAGCAAGTAATGTACAAGGAGTTAGACTTACGGATATGGAGCATCTCTATTAGGGCAGGGTCTTAGACTGCCTTGTTGGCAAGACACAGATCACCTCTGAGCAATCTGTACAATACTGAGTAGAATGATAGTGATTTGAGCCTGTCTCCATACGACAGGTGTTGGAGACCATGGATTCTCTTTGTGAGGTATTTCTGTGGCCTTTTCAGCTGGTGCAGGTGTTTGGAGAGGTACATACCAAATGAGGTGTTGTACTCAATTATTGGTCTAATGAGGGAGGAGTACCTAGAGGTAATAACCTCCTTTTTTTCTGGATGCAATCCCTTTAATTATGAGATGAACCATGTTAAAGGCTTTTCTGACCACTGCCACTACATGATGGTCGAATGTGAGACTGTTGTCAACCTGTGTACCCAGGTCTCTCACCACAGGTTGTGTGCTTACGGGGTTGCTGTTGATGTGATAATCAATAGGCACTGTGTTTTTGTTAAATGGTATGATAATGCATTTTTTGCATTTAACTTAAGGCCATGACTTTGGCACCAATCATTTGTTGCTGCAAGACCCTCTTGTAGTAGGTTAACATCATTTGGAGAGTCAGTGACAGCACCCAACTTACAGTCGTCCACAAACTTGGTCAGCCACAGGCCTTTTGTCTTGGCGTGGACCACTGAGAAGTATATGCCAAACAGTAGGGGTCCGACAGATCCTTGGGGAACACCATTACTAACAGCTCTGCTGTTGGAGGTGGAGGATCCTTATGGATCCTATCGGTGAGCCAGTTAGCCACCCACCTGATGAGACCGGGATTTACAAGCTTTTTGATGATGCCTGAGTGGAGGTTTGTGTCAAAGGCTTTGGCAAGTCAAGGTAAGCTGTGTGTACTGCCTTTTCCTCATCCAGGGCCTTAGTGACAGTCTCAAAAAAGTCAACCATATTCAACAGGCAAGATCTGCCCTTGACAAATCTGAACTGGGTGGGGTCAAGTGCTTCAAGATTGCCTATGTCCTTGATTATGAGGACAATAGTAATACACTCCATGGCTTTACAGATCAGACTTGTCAAGCCAATGGGGTGATAGTTTCCAGGGTCAGTAGTAGCACCACCTTTGTGCAAGGGGATGACAATGGCAGTTCTCCACTCTGCTGGAATGAAGTCTGTACTTAGGCTGTGGTTGAATAGGGTGCACAATGGCGGAGCTAGTTCTTGCTGGAGATGGTGCAGAATGCAGCCTGGGATACTATCAGGTCCCATGGAAGCTGTGTTCTTTGCCTTGCATAGGGCCTTTTACTCTTGATCTATGGAGATATGAGGTGCAGGACAAGTATTAGGGATGTCAAATGGGCCTTTTAGGGGGATAGGGGGTGAAGTTTGCACTGAACCTATCTACTATCAAGTTGGATAAGTCAACAGGATCAGTGTAAGTGGTACTGTTAAGTACTAATTCAGAACAAGCCTTGTTTCAGTTTTTTTGGGTGTAGCTGAGTCCACACAGATGTACAGGTGCTTGTATATTGTATTGGTATTCTGCTCAGCATATTTGTCTGCATCCTCTGAGGGGGGGGGTCATGTGAAGCTAATGATACCGCCCCCTTAGGAGGTTGTCATCAACTTTTGAGAAGTTTTTTAGTCTGGTTACAGCTGGGGGGGGGGGGGCATTGAGTGGCATAGAAGCTTTGAATGAGACAGACCGATGATCTGATCTCACCAGGGAAGAACTTATTATGGGAGTGATGCAGCGGTCACCCATGTTGGTGAGAACCAAGTCCAGAATATCTCTCCTTGTGAGGGATTAGATGAGCTGGTCTTGTGTGTTAGAACTGATGAAGTCAAAGAATCATTGAATGAGTGCATTAGTGCAAGAATAGTTCACACAGTCTATGGTGGGGTAGTTTAAGACACCAAGTATCAGGGTGTTTGGGGGTACCTTGATGGAGTCAAGCAGGTCCAGGTAGGAGGAGTGGGTGTCCTGAGTCATGGAAGGGGGGTCTATAGCTGGCTATAACTTGGATGGATATCTTTCCAACTGTCAGTTGCACTTGAAGTAGTTTTAGTGCATCATTCTAGCAAACCAGTCTGAAGGTGTGCTTGTCTTAAATGAAGATAGAGATTCCATCAACCTTAGTCTTCCCAACCTCATTTTGGGTTCAGAATGTGTAGAATGAGGTATAGCCTGGTAAAACTGGGGTGCTCTCCACAGCCATATACCAAGTTTCCATGACTGCACAGATGTTGGCATCTTACAGTGCAAGGAGAGCCTCCAGTGAGTGCATTTTCAGGTTAAGGCTCCTAGCATTAAGCAGCATGACCTTCAATTTGCTTTTTGGCAGATCTTTTATGTTGGAAAATTTGTCTTTGGGACATTCCCTAAAAAAGGAACAATGGGAGAGATAGAGGCCTTGGCCAGAATCTGGAATTCCAGGGGTGACTGATGGACACCATTGCTGGCAGAGCATTGGGGACTATCAGCCATGTCATCCCAGGCAGACAGATACTGGATCCCCTTGGAATGACACCAGAAACTAAGCCAATTGTTGAACTCAAACAGGAGAGGACCCAGGACTGAGCCTTGTGGTACTCCACTTGTCACTGGTCTGAAGTTGGATTTGGAGTCTGCTAATTTCACAGTGTGGGTTCTGTCAGTGAGCCATTTGGCAACCCATCTTGTGACATAGGGATTTATGCCTATTTTATTGAGTTTATCTATAATTCCAAAGTGAGGGATGGTGTTGAAAGCCTTGTTGAGATCTAGATAGGCTGTGTGAACCACCTTACCCTCATCTATGGCTTGGTGACTGCTTCAAAGAAGTCTATCAAGTTTAGGAGACATGATCTGCATTTTACAAACCCGAACTGGGTGGGGTCCAGAGTTTGGAGATTACCAATGTCTTTGTTTATAAGTTCCATGATGACAGGTTCCGTGGCCTTGAAGACCAAGCTCATCAGGCTAATGGGGTGCTAGTTCCTGGGGTCCGTGGTGGATCCCCCTTTGTGGAGTGGGATAACTGACACTGTGCGCCATTCAGTGGGCACAAAGCCTGAGGTGAGGCTATGATTGAACATGGTACTTAGGTGGGGTGCCAGTTTGTTCTGTAGTCCACGAAAAATGTAGCCTGGGTTGTTGTCAGGTCCCATGGATGCTGTGTTCTTGGCTTTAGAGAGTGTGGTTTTTACCTGTGCAGCCATGATTACAGGATATTTGCATTCTTCCGGTATAGAGATGGGCCTTTAAGGGGGTGAGAGGGGGTAAAGTTAGCACTGAATCTATCTGCCAGGATGTTAGCAATATCAGTTGGTTCTGTATATTTAGTGCCATTGTAATAGCACTCAGAGCAGATCTGAGTGTTGCCATTGATATTCTTGACATAGCTATAGGATGCTTTGTGGTTGTCTTTAGAATCAGTGGCAATTTTGTTTTCGTAACTAGCTTTGGAGGATTTTATGAGGGATCTCAGCTTCTTACTGAGGCTGACCAAGGAGTTCCTCCAATCATGGGATTTTACTCTTTTTTGCAAAAGTTTCTTTCTTCTGTTGTAGAGTTTGTTTATGGCAGGGGACCACCAGATTAGCATAATTTTTTGGAGGATAGCATCTTATTTCTGTTAGGGATAGCACGATCCATGCACTCATGTAAGTGCTTATAAAGTGCAATTGTGTAGGATTCAGCAGACATACCCCTATTGTCCATCTGCATGGGTCTCATGAAGTTTGCCACTTCTGTCTTAAGAAGCGTGAAGTTGGCTTTGGGAGAAATTTTTTACGGTAGTTTCCCAAATGGGGGATGGGGGCGGGATATGGATGTCTAGGGTGATTAGCTTGTAGTCAGATCTGACCAAAGAGGAATTGACCTTTGGTGTGGAACACTGGTCACCCATGTTGGTAATGAACAGGTCTAGGATATTGCTGCCCCTGGTGGGGGTGCGGATAAGTTGATCCAAGGCATTGGAATTTATGAATTCCAGAAAACGTTGAGCAAAAGAGTTGATACATGAGTAGTTTTCCCAGTTATTGGTGGGGTAGTTGAAATCACCGATTAGTAGGGTGTTGGGTTTTACCCTAATATTTTCAGTGTATCAAGAAATGAGGAGTGAGAATCATGGTGCATGGTGGAGATCATAACAAGCTACAATTTGGATTGTGGTCTTGCCCAGAGTTAGTTACACTTGGATAATCTCGGATGCATTATACTGAGTATCTAGCCTGGAGGTGTGGATATCCTTAATGAATTTGGACACGTCTCTGCCTTTAATGTTTCGGTCCAGATTAGGTGGCCGAAAGGTGCGGTATAAATTATAGCCTGGTAATGCAGTGTTGCTCTCTTGAGCCTTGAACTAGGTCTCTGACAATGCACAGATGTCGATGTTCTCCATTTTAAGGAGTGCCTCGAGTGAGTGCATTTTGAGGTTTAGACTTCTAGCGTTAAGTAGCATTACCCTCAGATTTTGCTTGCTTGTACCTGTTATGGTGGTGAATTTGTCATTTGAACCTTGCTTAAAAAAGGCACTATAGGGGTGGCAAGAGCCTTAGCCAGTATCTGGAATCCCAAGGGCGACAGGTGCAAGCCATCTCTGGCAAAGCATCGTGGTCTGTCGATCATGTCATCCCAGGAAGACAGATACTGGATCCCCTTAGAATGACACCAGAAGCTTAGCCAATTGTTGAAGTCAATCATTTTGTCCTTGTAATGCAGGGTCTATATTAGATCAGCGAATGCTTAAACCAGCGAACGCTGATTGATCGACCTTATTTTAGCGAAAGTGAAAAATATCGAAGCAGCAGAAATCCGAATTTTTTCCTAGGGAAAGAATTTGTTTGTCCATTTCTGTTGCTTCGGTATTTTCAGTGCTGTGGTGGAAAGTTACGGGTCAGATTCAGGTAAGTGTGCGATTCTGTGGATGTGAGTGTTAGGGTGGTTTAGGTGAGTTAGGGTTAGGGCTCAGGTTAGGTATGTGTGCGATTGTGTGTACATGAGGCTTCATAGGTTCATAGGTTCATAGGTTCATAGGTTCGTACTAGGCTATCTGCCCTAGGGCATTTATAAGCCTAGCCAGAGTGTATGTGGCTTACACCACCCCTTAGGATGAGAATACTACGCCCTTTTAGGGTTTAGTTTACTATGCCTCTGTCTAGTAGTGACACAGAGATGACCCCCGGGGTAAACCTACGATCTCCCATCCACTTGTCGAGATTTCTCTTGAATAGAGTCAGTGAGGGGCTCTGCCTAACATGGACTGGGATTCTGTTCCAGAGTGTAGGGAGCCTCTGGGTTATGAATCTGTCCCTCCAGCACATTCTATTTATTTCTGTGTTGAGGTTTAAGTCACTTGTTCTCATGGCTCTGATGGATTTGGATTTTCTGAGGTGGAGCATGTCCATTAATTCAGGATTGGACATGGCCTTGTATGTCAGGAACAGATCACCTCTGAGTAGGCGGTATGCGACTGAATAGAGCTGGAGTTTTTTCAGCCGGGCAGCATATGACATATGTTTAAGGCCCTTTATCCTCTTGGTGAGGAACTTTTGGGGTCTTTCCAACTGCTGCAGGTGTCGGGTGAGATACATCCCAAACGGGGCATTGTACTCAATCATTGGCCTGATAAGAGAAGAGTACAGGGGCACAATGACCTCTCTTGATCTAGATGTGAAACCCTTCATGATAAGGTGGGCAATATTGAAGGTCTTCCTAACCACTTTGGCAATGTGAGTGTCAAATGAGAGGTTACTGTCAACCTGGGTCCCTAGGTCCCTGAATACCTCTTCCGTACTTAATGGATTACCGCCTATGTGGTAATTTGTCGGTACCTTGTTTTTCCCAAAGGGTATGACTATACATTTTTTGGCGTTCAGCTTAAGGCCATGGCTCTGGCACCAATTATCCATTTCTATGAGGCCTCTCTGAAGGATGTTTGTGTCCGCTGGAGTATCAATTATGGCACCCAGTTTGCAGTCATCTGCAAACTTTGTCAGCCACAATCCTCCTATGTTTGCCTGTACCTCGGAAAAATAAATGCCGAACAAGAGGGGTCCCAGGACTGAGCCCTGTGGGACACCGCTTGTGACTGGCTTAGAGTCTGACATAGCTCCAGCAACTCTGACCCTGTGGGTTCTGTCCTTGAGCCAGTTTGCAACCCATCTTGTGACATATGGGTTTACATTTAAGCTGGTGAGTTTGTTTATGATGCCCGAGTGGGGTATTGTGTCAAAGGCTTTTGCAAGGTCAAGGTAGGCTGTGTGAACTGCCTTACCCTCATCAATGGCCTTAGTGAATGTTTCAAAAAAGTCGACCAAGTTCAAAAGGCAGGATCTGCCCTTAACAAAGCCAAATTGGGTAGGATCCAATGTCTGTAGGTCCTCAATTTCTTTGTTTATGAGTTCCATAATGATCCTCTCCATAGCTTTGCAGACCAGGCTCATCAAGCTTATGGGGCGGTAATTTCCAGGGTCCATAGAAGCACCACCTTTGTGAAGTGGGACCACTGTTGCCGTACGCCACTCTTTGGGTACATATCCTGTAGTAAGGCTAAGATTAAACAGCAGCCTTATGTGTGGGTTTAGTTCCTCTTGGAGTTCATGTAGCACACAGCCCGGGACACCATCCGGTCCCATTGATGCTGTGTTTTTAGCTTTAGAGAGGGTGGCTCTCACCTGGGCATCTGAGATGTTAGGGAGGCTACACTCTGCTGGGATAGCTATTTCTCCTTTTGGGGGGGAGGGGGAGGAGAAATTTGCACTGAACCTGTCTGCCAGAATGTTGGCAATGTCAGTGGGTTCAGTGTATTTTGTGTCATTTTGGACTAACTCTGAGCATACCTGGGAGTTTCCACCCAGGTTTCTAACATAGCTAAAGAAGGCCTTGTGATTGTCTTTTGTGTCTTTTGCGATTTTTCTCTTAAAGTTGGCCTTGGATGATTTTATGAGTGATCGTAGTTTTTTGCTAGTACTGATCAGAGATGCCTTCTCTTTTAGGGATTTTGCTCTGTCATGTAGTAGCTTCCTCCTCCTGTTGTAAAGTTTGTTTATGGCAGGGGTCCACCAGACCAGGCGCCTGCCTTTGGGGGAATGGGTCTTGGTTTTATTTGGGATTGCATGATCCATGCATTCTTGAAGGTGCCCATAGAAGGCATTTGCAAAGGATTCAGCAGTGTGGGTTGTGGTTTCCACTGGCCCAGGGGCCTTGAACGATACCACTTCAGTCTTAAGAAGTGTGAAGTTTGCTTTTGAGAAGTTCTTCACTGTGGTCTTTTGTGCAGGGGGTGGGGGTGGGATGTGGATTTCCAGTGAGATTCATTTATGGTCTGATCTTACCAAGGAGGGATGTACTTCCGGTGTGGAGAATTTTGTCCCCATGTTTGTGATGATCAGGTCTAGTATATTGTCTCCTCTTGTGGGAATGGTGACTAGTTGTTCCATTGCATTTGAGTTTATGAATTCTAGGAACCTTTGGGCTAGGGTGTTGGGGCTTGAGTAATGTTCCCAGTCTATGTTTGGGTAGTTGAAGTCTCCCAAAATGATGATATTTGGAGAGACATTCATACTCTCCAGTGTCTTCAGGAAGGCTGTGTGGGGTTCCTGAGTTTGAGAGGGTGGTCTGTAGCATGCTACAAACTGTAAGGCAGTTTTGCCTATGGTTAGTTGCACCTGGATAGTCTCCGATGCTTCGTGCATTGCCACTAACCTGGAGGTGTGGGTATCTTTGATGAAAATGGATACTCCCCCTCCTTTTGTGGTTCGGTCCAAGTTTTGGGGCCGGAAAGCATGATATGAGGTAAAACCTGATAGTGCTGGGGTGCTCTCAGGAGCCTTGAACCAGGTTTCCGTCACTGCACAGACATCGATGTTCTCCATACTGAGGAGGGCTTCGAGGGCATGCATCTTGAGGTTTAGACTTCTGGCATTGAGCAGCACTACCCTTAGTTTTTTTCCACTTGTGTTTTCTAGGGAGGTAGGATTGTCATTTGAGCCTTGCCTAAAAAAGGCACTATGGGGGTGGCAAGAGCCTTGGCCAATATCCAGAAGCCCAGGGGTGACAGGTGCAAGCCATCCCTTGCGAAGCAGCGTGGCTTGTCAAGCATGTCATCCCAAGCAAGCAGACATTGGATCCCCATAGAATGATACCAGTAATTAAGCCAATTGTTAAAACTGATCATTTTGTCTTTGTACTGTGGCATCATTCTTGGTGAGGGTAAGATGCTGCTTAGGGTCAGGGTCATACCAGCCTGGGCTACATAATCAGAGAGCGGATTTAGGTGAGTTAGGGTTAGGGAGCAGGTAAGGTGAGTGTGCGATAGTGACGGACCTTAGGGTTAGGGTTTGGGTTAAGGTAAGTGGATAGTTAGTGGTGTGTGCATAGTTTAGTGTTGGGTTAGGTGTCAGATTTAAGGTGTATGTGTGTGGATTTCTGTTTGTTTGGTGTGCTTGTGTTGTGTGTATGTGTTTTGGATCAGCGATTTTTTTTCCTAGGAAAAAAATCGCTGATCTGACAGTTCGAGATTGTAAGCTTTCGCTTACATAAGGTCGATCAATCAGCGTTCATTTTTTTAAGCGTTCGCTGATATAATATAGACCCGTAATGTGGTATCATTGTGGGCAATGGCAGGATGCTACTCAGGGCTAGGGTCATACCTGTCTGGGCTACAAGATCGGAAAGCTCTTCCATGTCTCTTTTCATGTAGTCTAGGGAGGTACATCTCAGGTTGTTCACACCAACATGGACAATGACAGAGTCATATTTGTACTTGTTGTATAGTTACCTGAGTGCGTGGGTTATGTGACGAATCCTGGCACCCGACAGGCAGCTGACAGTAACCTTCTGATTGTTTAGCCTGGTGAGTGGGACATCAGTGTGCCTGACTATGGAGTCACCTATTACTAGTGTGTTGGGTACATTGTTTTGCCTTATGGGCTGTGGTTGACTGGCACACTGAGTCTGTGGTCTAAGTGTCATTTGGGTTGTGTTGGGGGGTGGAGGTTGCTTGCATTTCTGCTATGGAGGTCTGTTGCTTGAGCAAATTATTATTGAGAGCCTCCGCAAATGTTTTTGTGTTTCTGTGTGTGGATTTTGGTGGTATAGGTTTTGAGGGGCTATGTTATGATTATGGTGTGGTACAAGTGTTTACCTTCTCCTCTTGACTGTCAAGTTCAGTCTTGGTTGAAGAGATCTTTACCTCCAGTTTGCTATATAACTGCATCTCTCACAGGTTGTAGTGCTGGGTAGTAGGAGGAGAGGATTGTCTGTGTACATGAGGCAATTGCTGCATTGCCCCAAGATGCCCAGATTCATCAGGTAGACAGGAGAAAACACCAGGAGCTGACCCTTAGACATGCCTGGATAGGTGCTTATTTATTAAGTACTAAAACTGTTTTCCACTAGATAAGTGAAAAAAGTTGAGTGCTGTAGTAATTAGTAGCTTATTTAGTGCTTACAACGAGTTCTGAACAAGTGCTGAGCTCAAAGAAACATATTTGAGTGCTAAAACTAAAAAAATGACTAGTTGTAAGGGAAATTTGAAGATTTTATGGTGCCAGGAATAGTTTAACCCTAACTAAGTGGCGATGCATAAAGTGTATTTTTTTTAACAGTAGCAAATGAGTAAATTGATTTAAACAAGTTAACCAATTGACCAATAAGAGCTAAAAACTGAGCCCTGCCCCAGCAGTCTTTGATCAGACAAGCTCTAACTGCACTGCATTGTAGGAGAAATGTTGGAGAAATGTGAAATTTATCACTTTCTAGTTATTACTTTTTTTAGACAACTAAATAAATGTGCCTAGTAATGTTTATTTTTGGACATCCAGAGTTACCTTTCATAGTCAAGGCATGTCACACTGGTCTTTCAAGTAAGTCAAAAATGGTCTCATATTATGACAATCAAAAGTTTGGATCTCATTCCACAGAGACCCTACAGCACATCTTCAGCAAGAGGAATTTGCAGGTGTAAATAGTCAGTGTTTAGCGATATGCTCCTAATACTAAAATCTAGAACCTTTTGTAATCTCTTACAATATCACCCCATCTCTATTTCTACAGCTTGTTTTTTTAACAATCTAATAAGTATGATGTAGTTCCTCCTTTTTAATATAATTGTTTTTGGAAGATCAGTCAGAATTTCAGTTCTTTGACTTCTGCTGATATATTTGGTATAGAGCTGAACCATTTGTTAAGTTCCCTTTCATATAACCTATGTTTTACAATAGTAGCAATTCCAGTAAGTGTCTGTATTATTTAGATTATGAACAAAGTTGCAGAATTCCAAAGCTGGGACTGTCAAGTCCTCCTTCTCAACAAGGAAGAACCATCCTATTCCAAGTTACTGTATGTTTTCTTTAGCTCAAACAAAATGCATAACATATTTCTCATGTTTTCATAATTTTCAAAAAGTCAAAGGGCAAGAACTGCTTATTATATACTTACATCCATTGTTAATAGCATTGTCTGGACTGCCTGCACTCTTTGCAGAAAATGCATTAACAAACGATCAGATAAAAGTGTGTATACATTATCCCTACAGATGAAAACAGTGACATCTACAAAGGAATTCCTAAAACTTACATTATATTGTAGTACCTTTAAAATGAGTATTCACTGACCACCTGTAAAATAATTTATTTGAAATTACTTTATTTTTGCCTTTTTAAATTTTATATACTGATATCCTGATAACTGAAATGTAATGGAGAGTCAGCATAAATTATATATATATATATATATATATATATATATATATATATATATATATATATATATATATATATATATACATACATACAAATATTCCAAGCATGGGCATTAATGCCCTTCTAGCTTGCCAATATACCAAAACACTTGTTCCCATAATAAGTATCCAGGCTGTTCTTAAAAATATTTAAACTAGCACTTGCTTTAATGTAATTTGGTAATCTGTTCCATGCATCAGCTGCTGTGTCAGAGAACCAATTAGTGCATTTCTCATTCCTATAGAATCTTCTATATAGGTTGTCTGATGATTCTCTGGTACTTTTTGTTAACCCCAAACATTCCCAGAGGTAGTTGTCACTAAATGCCCTACATACTTGAATAAGATATCCTCTTAGACATCTGTAAGAGACACTGTACAAGTTCAGATATTTAGTCTTTCATAATACTATCTATGTGCAATTTTAAAGGCTAAAAGAAATAAATTGTAATCTACTCATTTTTTACACACATACAATTTATCTATTCAAGTATTATACTATTGTATTAGTGTTGATTGCAACAGTAACATCTCTCTTTTTTGTTACAGCCAAACATCCACAACATTTTTTTGTAAAGGACAAACCACCTCATTGAGCTTTTTGTACTTTTTCAACTTTATAATTGTTTAAATCTGCTGACCATGTAAAGTAACAAGAAACATCAGAGTGGTGTATTATTATTTTTTCTCTTTAAAATATTTGCAATCTAATCAACCAAACTAGTGCACTTAACTTCTTAAACAATTATAAAATATTTTTAAATAGCATGTATAAATTTTTGATTTTACTTGACTATATTTTATTTGAACATGCAGGAATTTTTGTATTTATGAATATTCTTAACTTTAAACACGAGTTTTTTTAAATGTACTGTTGCACTTTAAAAATTAGAATTGAATGATTGTCATCAATTAATGTACTTGGCCCATTAGACTGGATATAAAAACAGCAAGGCCACATACTCAATTTACCTTGAAAAAGCCTGAGACTTCTCAGGCGAAAGCGCTTGGATTTTACTGTTCTTTTTTATTAATAAAAGAAGTTTTGTTCCAGTTTTGCCAACTTGTGGTTTGATCGCTTGACTTTTGGATCTTCACTAAGCAAAGATTTTTTTACTTGAGCCCTGCTTGTGGATATTCCTTTTTTACTACTGGAGTTACTGGATTTACTCTGTGGACTGAGTTGGGTGGCCCTCGCTTCTGTGTTTTTAGTCTTTCATAATAACTTAAATTTTCACATCCATAGATACCCTTGGTATATTTTCATTGCACTCATTGGTATATTTTCATTGCACTCTTTCCAGTTTACTCATGCTTGTTTTCTTATAGGGTTTCCATATTGTTATTCCATACTCAAGTTTGGATCTAGTGTAACTAGCAAACAATGACTTCATTATTTTTGATTTCCTAGACTTTATAAATCGTTTTATACAACCTATAGTTCTATAACTATCATTAACCAATTGGCTGATATGATTAGAAAAACTCATAGCTGAATCTACTCATATACCCAGGTCCTTAAATGAGTCTATAGCTTCAGTCACTGTGTGCTGTATTAAATATTCCCCTTTCAATGTATGCATAACAAATCTCATATGCTTAGTTTTTTATGTATTTATCAGCATATTATTGTCTTGTGCCCAAATGGTCAATTTAGTCAAATTATTTTGCAGACATGCCTTATCTGTAACACATGTAATCAGTTTACCCAATTTCAGGTCGTCTGCATATAGACGGTAGAACACCTCAGATGAAAAAGTTACATCTGAAAGATACAATCTAAACAAGTATGGGCTTAGGACAGAGCCCTATGAGACTCCTTGACATTAACCAATGACTTTGCCTGTCCAGTTGCTGTATATTTGCCATGTCCTATTTGTAAGCCATGCAGCTATCCATTTTATCAAGAATACATCAATACATAGTTGTACTAATTTATTGATCAGTGTTATGTGTATGACCCTGTCAAATGCTGAAGTTAAACCTATATAAATTATATCACAGCACAATTTTTTATTCATCTCTCTCTCTATATATATGTATGTATATATATATATATATATATATATATATATATATATATATATATATATATATATGTGTGTGTGTGTGTGTGTGTGTGTGTGTGTGTTGAACCAGGACTCTTTCACCTGTGAAAGGGTTGGAATTAAGGTCCTTAACTAAAATGCTGCTAGCAGCTGCTATTGGTAAAAACACATCTTTGAATACAAGTACAATGCTAAGTTAGCCTCCCTGATGTTTTGTTGCCTTTCTTTGTTCACTTGCGTTAACTATAACATTTTATAACTGTATTCTTGATGGAAATATTTATTAATTTAGTGATTCCTTTGTTCTTGCCATTGCTGTTCTCCCTGCTCTATAAATCTTATTTAGTATTAATATTATCCATTTTTATCATCCTTTTCTGTTGGTTATAACTTATAAGGTCTCTAGCTTTCCGCTACCACCAGAGACAGCACATCAGTGTGAACTGTCCAGGTAACATTTTGGTTAAACATTGGGTATAGCACTTGCTCTCCCCCATTGTCCTATGATGTATCCATTTCTGTTCTATTTATATACATGTTTGTCTTTTCGGCTTTTCCCGGTTAGGGGTGGCCACAGCAGAACTCTGGTCTGCTAATGATTGGCAGTGGATTTTTTTTTTTTTTTATGATGCCGAGTTACCAGTCCGACACCCAACCTTCAGCAAAGGCACACCCATTTACATGTCTTTCAAACACCACTCAACCATGGGGAGAACATGCAGAGTCTACACAAAAGGCACTCCAGCCGAGAATCAAACAGGAAAAGCTCTTGTTGTGAGGCAACAACATTATCGCTGCACCACTGCAGCTATACTGTTTGTGTATTTTTTCTCATTAGCTGCATTTATTACACTACTGAAATCTAACTCCCTAATACTCTTGGCGAAATTGTAACTACAATGATGCTTATGATCTATGTGCAATAGTAATGTCCATTAGTCCATTCACATGAATGGAAATAACATCTGGCTATTATACATTTTAGTTTCTTTACACAAAGAAACTTTCATCTGCAGACAAGTGTAATATGTTGCATATGTTAAATTTGTGCTGAATTCAAGCTGTCAGTGAAAAGGTAAGTATGAACGACATAAATAAAAAATAAGTTACTGA
Organism: Protopterus annectens; assembly: GCF_019279795.1. Taxonomy (NCBI): domain Eukaryota; kingdom Metazoa; phylum Chordata; order Ceratodontiformes; family Protopteridae; genus Protopterus; species Protopterus annectens. The sequence continues at coordinate 1,654,505,389 of NC_056728.1, forward strand.
TTTGATAGCAAAGTATGCTTTTTGACTACACTTAAACCAAGGTTATAGCAGAGGAAATGATTCGAATAATGATGAGAATGGCAGTGCTAGGCTTTGCAGCAGTGTAGTTTAATGTCTGTAAGATCTTAAAATTCAGGGTAGTTTCAATAGAGCTCACAGACATGAATTATTATTTATTCCAGTCTCTAATCTACAGTGTGTGTGTGTGTGTGTATGTGTGTGTGTGTGTGTGTGTGTGTGTGTGTGTGTGTGTGTGTGTGTGTGTGTGTGTGTGTGTGTGTGTGTGTGTGTGTGCGTGTGTGTGTGTGTACGTGTGTGTGTGTGTGTGTGTGTGAATAGAACATGTACACAACTCCCATTTTCTCAGCCATTCAATCTTCCTGTTGTTTACTCAAGTACAAACTACCATATGCAAAATGAAAGACCAAATCCATACTTCAGTTAAATGTTTCAGGCAGCTAAGTAAAATCCTGCATCAACTTCCTGCTCAGTACATAATGCATCCATTGACCTTAACAGTTAAACCTGAGTCACTGTGAATGGAAAATACAAGTACAGCAGGAACTGGTAATGATTACTGCCATAAATGAGAGAATATACAAAACCTCTACTAGAGCAGTCTTTTGAAAAGAACATCATGCTTTCACACTGAATTCATGACCAGTGCATGTATATAAAGAGATGATATTGGTATTAAACTAAATCTTTAATTGCTACCATGTTTCAGGCAGCTATTTATGCTGTATAAATACATTGTAATGCATACAGTATTTTGTGCATGCAGTTTCAAATTATATAGCTATGCCCTTGCCATTCACCAAGTAAGTATAGTTACTTTAAGATGAGGCTTGTCAATCGAAACTGCTTTTTATTTCACATTTCTATTTATTTCACTAACACATTTATTAAGAAATTCATTTTTTTCTGAGCAGTACATGTAGTAAGAAATGTTACAGTTAACAATCAACCATAAGTGCATTGAAATAACACTGCATGCATCATTTTAAACAGAGTGATTATTTTGATGACATTCATTTTCCTTTATCAGTTTTATTGCTTTACCTGCAGAAAGGTTATTTTGCTAAAGGGACTCATTTTAAGGCATGCCTTGTAGTGTATCACTATTTAAGTCAGTGGAATACCCCTGATATGGAAAAATGTGCTTACATTTATTTATTTGCACACGCACACACACACACATATGTGCACATATTGACACTCATGCACACATTTGTATATAATTTACACTATATGATAAAATGCTGGAAAATTATTTATTAAACTTCTTTTATAACACAGTAGAAACAGAAATGCAAGATGCGTAGTTAAACTGACAACAGTTTAAACTATTCATTATATTTTCCTTTAATGTAGACTGAGGATCTGTCAAAATTTATTTTCAAGTTTATTTCCCCAATCATCAGATGCCTGAAGGAGTAATAATTATTTTTCAGATCTGTTAGACCAAAACTGCAGGCATTTTTTTACAGGAGACTTCATCACTATTTGTCCATATCTCTGCACCTCTTATGTCACCGGTCACTGATATGTATAGAAATTAACCTTAGAGTCAGTTGAATACTCAGAGATACTGCAACCTCAAATCTACTGTATAGCCCCACATCCACACTTGTAGTTCTTCATTCTGATGATTGCAGTAGTCTTTACAATGTCAACAGACAATCTATTTCTGTGACATTTCTTAAAGAAAAGACATCTTGTACAGATAAGGCTGCCAAAGCTACAGTGGTAATAAGAATGGGACATCTCTTACTGTTGTCCTGTCTGGTTTGTAGCACAAGTGAGCATGCTTATAACAGTGATTGAGAAAACATGACAAAGTCAGACTGTAGGTTACGTTAAAGCACGGTGCTCCTTTCAGGAGATTCAAGGGTTTTATGACTGTGAGTTATATGTCATGTTTCTAACTGGAAATAAAAATGGAAAGGCACAGGTAAAAATAATATGTTTAGCAAAATTCATTAGATAGCATGTTCTCCTTTGTTAATCCATTAGATAGTATTTCTGTTTTGTTAAACATGTTTTCCCTGAGAGTTTTCTCTCCATGTCTCTTGAAGAAAATCACACAGCATTCTTAAATATTCTTAGTGATCTTGCAGAAATAACTGAAGTACAAAAAAGTATTTTAGAATCAAAAATCCCACTTTGCATGATGAGATCTTAATTACAAGAAAATGCTACTTTTTACATTTACATTTAATCTTCATATAAGGCCAGTTTTGGCTAGTTTTATATTCAGGGTATAAACTAGCTGAGGTGCAATGGTGACTATTTAATGGTAGGGAATAATCTGCTGCTTGTTTCAGTGTGGACAACATAATTGACTAGAATTCTAAATAGTTTCTTATAGCAATACCAATGATGTGGGTGTGGTATATTATAACAATAACCCACGCCTGGGTGTGGGTAATGCTGGATTTACCCAAGGTTGGTGTGGTTTGGTCACAAGGGCGAAGCCCGAGTGGCCAAACAAAGCCAACCGTGGGTAAATCCAGCATTACCCACACCCAGAAGTGGTTATTACATTATACAATGACATTATTTAAGAAAAAAAATTATTACTTTTCTTAAATAATGGCATTGTATAATGCCTCCTTGCTGCCCTTCCACAGCTGTCTGGTATTCTGCGGCAGTTCTGATGTACTGCGCATGCGTACGCCTATGCAGTACATCAGAGCTGTGGGTGGAAGCAACGGAGAAAGCAAGATCTCCGTTGCTTTTTAGAAACTGGTTCGCTATGTTAAATGGGTTTAACATAGTGAGACAGCTTTAAAAAAAGCAACAGAGAATCTCCGTTGCTTATTTTAAAGCTGTCTAGCTTTGTTAAACCCATTTAACATAGCGAGAAAGTTCTGAAAAAAGCAACGGAGAAAGCAAAACGGAGAATCTCCGTTGCTTATTTTAAAGCTGTCTCGCTATGTTAAACCCATTTTTAACATAGTAAGACAGTTTTGAAAAAAGCAACGGAGAAAGCAAGATCTCCGTTGCTTTTTACAAACTGTCTCGCTATGTTAAGTGGGTTTAACATTGCGAGACAGTGTTGCTGTAAGAGTTATAGTAATGGAAAAAGTCTGGGCTACCGGACCTTTTTCCATTACTATAACTCAGATTTACAGCATGCACACTGACCAATCAGCGTGCACGTTTTTGAATATTAATGGGGGGTTGTTGTATAATGAATATTTACGCATGGTTGGTGTGCTTTAATCATAAGGGTGAAGCAATTGTGCATTGTTACACATCTAAAGTTGTCCTCAAACCCACTCTACACCAAACTATTTACTGCCTATCTGATTTTAATGCTTGAATCAAAATATGTGTTTCTTCTGTCTACAGGTATTATTTACCCCAAATCTGTTTCTTAACTAGGACCAAGATGGTATTATCTTCTGTTATTTGGCAACTAAACCTACCTTATAGCTATTTAAAGCACAAACTCCAAATGGTTAACTTAGCTTTGAAACCTTAATTAATCTATGGGCCAGATTCAATAAAGCCTACAATACAGTACATTGTGTACACTATGTATTCAAGAACATCCCTACCATATTTGTTGTGCTTTCTAGTCACTCAGAAAGATTACACTATGTATACTTGTAGTCTATACTTTGTAGTAACCTTTATGAATCCCTGCCAATAGTTAAAACTGCAAGAAAATCAGAAGGAAAACTAACATTAGGAGGAAGAAGGTATGACTTATGCCTGTGTAGTCTATTCACTCAGAACTTTCTTGGGTGGAGTAAGCTAGGGAACCTTGTTGCCTAGGCTTACGTAGGCTCTCGGGCTCATAGCCTAGTACCTACCTATGAACCTATGAACAGTGTACACTTAGTGTAGGTGTTATTGAATCCCGGGGTTGTCTGCTACTTTTGTTGAACAAATACATAGGGACTGAGGCACTATTATATTCTTTCACTATTCCCTAACATGACAAGGTCCCTTGTTCAAGATGGAAGGGTTGCAAACTAATCTACCCTCTGTTTCATGGCACTTGGTATACTCAGACAAATGTATGACTTGCCTGATGCTCACTGGCAATGATCTTTTGCTTAACTTGTCATTGTCTGCTTGCTGGAAATGGAAGTACTTAGCCAAATTCAAAACCGCACCCTCACAGTCAAACCCATCCTGTGAGCATTACTCGTGTACACCACATTCCACACATATACAAACTAATTCATCATATGCTGAGACACTAAAAATATCTTTAGCCAAGGTGCAATGAACAAGCATGTTCAAGGCCTGGCATAAAATAAGCACTGCAACACCAATTAGAGACAACCCAGCTTGGAGTCATCAGGAAATGGCATATCCCAGGCCAATTACACTTAATTAATTTTCAAGCACAAATATAAATGTACTAGTGATTATTGACTCAGTAGTTACGTGCATGAATTCTATATTCACATGTCTGGACAAAAACAGGATGACAGTGAGCTATCTCTCAGAAGTCAAGATTGCTGACATTTAAACCACTCTTAGGTCCTTTAATACAGACAAAAATGAGTACAGCATGGTATTGCTTTATGAAGTGGTAAATGACATGGTGTGTGGGAGGAATATGCAGAGAGACGTAATACAGAGCGCCATGTATGACACAAATACAAGAAATATCCTAGCAGTGAGTGGAATCTTTCCATCACCAAATAAATTATAGCAAGAGGTAACAAAATGAGGATTGGCACCAGGCATTAAAATTCAGTGTGTGTGTCAGTACGAGATGAGATACTTGTCGACTATTCTTGTTTCAGTAAGAATGGTTTGTGCCTTTCATTCCAGGACTCTCCTGCACTGTCAAAGCTTTTACAGTCCCAGCTGTATCTTTTTTTTTTTAGGCAGGGTTCAGCTGATGTACCTACCAGCTTAACTTCCTAATCAAATTAACATTGGACCATATCAAAGTGGTTATAGTTAATGCTGGAAGTCTGAACAACAGACTGCCAACCCTGAGGTCCTTCATCATTTGGAGCACGTTCATGTATGTGTTATCGGAGAAGACTGGTTTAAGTGCCTGGAGAGGACTCCCTCAATATCTGGATTTTGTGCTTATCAATCTTTCAGACCTGTTAGAAACTGTATTGGCATATCACACCCATTAAAACACCACATTACCTTCAGACAGGTACCTAGCGACCCTTAAGTAGAGTTTATAGAGATCCAAATCCCACTAAATAAGTTCAGCTATCAGTGCACAGCATGCTACAGAATCCTCTTTATATCTCCAGGAAATCACACAACATTCCTAAATATTCTTAATAATCTGCAAGAAGTAACAGAAGTAAAAAAAGTGTATTTTAGAATATAAAATCCTACTTTGCATGATGAGATCATAATTATAACAACAAAAATGGTAAAAAATTCCTTGCGCATGATCTTAACACCTGGAGGTCTCACAGTAGACACTTAATATTTTACTGTGTACATAAGAGTTGCTGTTGTTGGATGAATGCAATGACCAGTGTACAGTTTAACTGAGTTCCTATGGGACAACACTGCTAGAGCACAAGGTTTGCCTGTGTGCAGTGTCATGCAAGTACCACTGGTGGTGCTGTATGCACAAAGCTGTTGATTGCAGGATTAACAAAGGCATGATGTGTTAAGTCTTTGGGCAGGATTCACGAAGCCTCCGTGTAAGAGTTATAGCTCTTACACGGAGGCTGCAGTTAAACGGAGTGCTGTCAGCATGCTCTGCATATTCATGAGAGAATGCTGAATCACACCTAAGGCTAACACGGTCCGTGTAAGACAGTAGGGGGCGTGTCCATAGGCCGAGCCCTGTAAGCGGACACTCCCCCAGAAGAGGAAAAGTGCCCAAAGTAAACACCCACGACAGAGTCCATGGAAATGTGAATAAACACAATACAACACATGCCCCCACAGACTACGAACATAAAATGTACAAATGAACATCTCATAATTTTTTTAAAAATTGTAAAGATGTTTAACCGTGAGTGTGCTCATTTGCGCGGGCGTGCCCGTAGCGCAGCCACAGTTAGCAGTCAGTGGGAAAGCATATAAGAACTAAATATGCAAAGTAAGCCAATAAGCAATAGCGTAGCGGTAGAGATGTTGGCTGAAGAGCAGGCATTCATGGTTCGAGCCCCCACAACACAAATTTTTATTTTTAGCAAAATAAGCACGAAACAAGTCCCTGACAAATATGCACACATAAAATCACATTTTATGTAAAATGTAATGAAATAGCCCATTTATATTGAAGAAATGTGAGGTAACAAAACAATAAAAAAATGCCAGATGTGCCCATAGCTGAGCTACAGTTTAACTGGGTGAGTGCATCTGCCCGTAGGTGAGCAGTGGTTTAACTGGTGCAAAATGAGTGCCCGTAGCTGAGCAGTGGTTTAACATGCTAAATCTATGTGCCCCTAACTGAGCTGAGCGTAATATGCGTGCTGATAGCCAAATGAGGCTTAAACCAGCATACCCCATTTGCGTGGAGCTGGGCACTGCGCAAACAGGCTAACCGATGGGCAACATTGAGCAAGCCGTATCAAAACTGCCTTTACACAGACACACCCCTCAGCATGTCTAGACAGTCATGAAAAATAAAAAACAGTGGCCAGGTTCGAACTCAGGATACTATACACCATAGTCAAGGTACCAAACCACTAAGCCATGACAGCAGTACCTAGAAATGCAATAATAGCTAATATATAGGAATGAATACAAACTGGAGCATGACAACGCAGGTTTACTGAAGTTGATACAATTCCAAAATGGCCAATCACAGATATGTGCAGGAAAAATGGACTATATAAGCCCCATAGGTGGGAATACACAGCATAAACGATTGTAGAACTGAACTGCAGGCAGAATGACAGGAGTAGGAGAGGGTAGTTGCTTTCGAGCACAGAGGTGGGGCGTTGAGGAGTCCAGGTACATGATCTGGCTCCTAGTCCACAATCATGAGGCCCAACTCATGCAGGGCCAGGTCCTCTGGGGAGCATACAGAGCTGAGGTGTGGGACTGGTTGGCTCATGATCTCACCAGTGCCACAGGGATTCCAAGGACTGGTGAGCAGGTCCGTCACCACCATGCAGACCTGAATAGATGCAAGCAGGACCAACTGAACCTTTGGATCCAGGAGGCCCGGCAAATGCCCAACGCCCCACTACTGAGTAAGTTACATTTAATTATGTATGTAAGAAATTAAACTAGCTGATATTATGGAGATGTGTATTCCAATATTACTTCATTTATATTACAGCTGCAGGTGTCCGTTCTGAAACCGCAGAGCCTATGGCAATAGGCTGGTGCGGTTGCGCCACCAGGCAGGTCAGTAATCCACTACCAGTAACTGTAAAGAAATATAAAAGTATGACAGTCAGCAAAAGAGTGCAGTGTAGTCACTAAGGAATAAAATGTGCAAGTAACAGTGTGAAAGTGTCTGCAAGTATTGTTTGATTACAAAAGTGTGTTGCAGCCTGTAAGTTAAACCGAAAAATGAAAATGTCTGACATAAATTCTGAAATAAAAATGCCCCACCTGTAAGAAAATAGTACACAACCTGCAGCAGGCTGAAAAGTATAGCTGCAGAAGATGATGAAATCACATGTGTGAAATATATCCCTGTTGAAATACTGAAACATGACAGAAGTGAGACTGCTGGAAAGGATTGTAATAACTACAGGTAAAACATGTCAATAAAGCCTAGAAGTAAGTACCATCCTGAATAGTAAAATGCAAGCAAGTGAGAGAGTGTGAGAAAGTGTCATGAATCCAGCAATACTGTAGTAATAACCCCCGAATAAAGTATACTGCAGTCAAGACAGAATGAAATGCATGTGAGAATCAAAACCAAACAGCGAAATCTGTTCAAAGTGTTGCTGCATCTGGAATGTGTATCCCAAAATCTGGATATGTTGCTCTCAGTCTGCAATATGCAGATGGGATGATTGTCTGATATACCAAACATCCACACTTGTCTACAGCTATATAAAGCAAATGTAGCAGGATGATGTAGCTGAACAAAGCTAGATATGAATGTGTATGAAGAACAATAAAATGTATATTGATGTTGCAGTAACAGTCCCATCACCAAGTTGAAATAGTTATCATATAGGAAACTCTAGTTAGAACAGTAGTGTGTATATATCTGTAGCTATTAGAAATGTACAGCATATGTATTGGTATTTTAAGGTGTTAATATTATTTTCTTCACCCCACCCTATAACCACATATAAGCCATTCCACGTGAAAATGGTATGTGCAATCACAATTAACACCCCTGGATGTTTGTCCTGTTGGGTCATATATATTTGCATGTCCGTTGATGCATCTGCCCTGTTCATACATCCAAACCTGATGGCTTGTTGCCATCAATTAACCCTGCATGTTGTTGGACTGTGTATTGTTCAAATTATGCATGTGTTATGCACGCTGTTCAATGGTGTGAATATCTGGGTGTTTGGTTAATGGGAATACTAATGCATGCTGTTACAACTAATTGTGAATGGTATTATATGTCACTAACCCAAACTGTCATGACATAATGCAAAACATAGGACGACAGGGAAGGCGGGTTCCAGCGGACCCACCTCTTCCGCCTCAGCTGGCGAGTGCATCTGACACTAGTGCCGAGTCTGGACCCTCCTTCGTTGGCCCTGTGCCACCTGTGGGTGAAAGCACTGCAGGGGATGGGGCTCGCCCCCCTTCTGCAAGTGTGGCTGGAGGAGAACCACCACTCACCCTCCGTAGCGTCCGGACTGTGGTGTGTAGGGAGATTCGGGACTCTGTTCTCGAGCCCCTACGCCAGCTTGAGGCACGGGTGGCATAACTTACAGGCATGCCTGTTGCCCGGCCTACACAGCCCCCAGCACAGCCCCGTCCTGGGCAGTGAAGGAACAGTCGCAACTGCCTATGGGTGGGGACATCAGTTCCACTGTTGCCATCTGTGGGCTCATGGGCTCTGGATATCCAAACCTCCATCCCCGTCAATTGTGTAACCCCCCCCCTCATGTGTCATACACCGCCCCTGTATGCGTCTTATTTGTCTTGTCTGTTTACCTACCCAACCTACCTCCCCAGCTGTACCGACTTCCTTCACCTGACATACCACTCTCACCTGAAAAAAAAAAAAAAAAGGGCACTCTGTACCCACAAAAAAAGTACGCCCCATACATAGCTGCCCATTCCACACACATGTCTGCTGGACATGGAATCTATCAATTACAATTGGCTGTACAACAAGTATTATTGTTGTCCTGACACCTCTCTCAGGGGTGGAAGGTTTCAAATGTCACACCAAATTACATACATATGCACAGCTGTTGCTGATGAAGAAATGGGCAGCTATGGGCCTTACCTACATCCCTCCTGCAAATCCCAAGCTTGTTTCCCTACTGTCTTACCCTCTTTGTGACCCCTTTTTCACCACTTTCCTGTCTCCCCATTTTCATTTCTTTCAAAGAAAATAGTGCGGGTGTGCACCAGAGTAAGCACTGGTAAGCGGTTGTAAGTGGGTGTGTGCGGAGCTAACTGCCAGTGTGCATGCGTGAGCTCCGTGCAAACCAGCGCTAACCTGGTTACAACTGCTTAAAAGTGCCTTAGTCACTTTGATTGACAGGTCCTGTACTCAGTTCAAAAGCAAAATAAAATCCCACTGTCAGTCCCGAACCCAGGACCTTGGAAAGACTAGTCTGTATGACCTACCACTAAGCCATGACTCTTATACAAGAACATTGTGCTAAAATAAATATAACATGTAATAGTAGGGATGAATGTAAAGGGAATATAGGATGTGTAGTACCCAAAGCATGTCATGTAGAATTACTGTCAAAACTACTGGATTCCCATAATAGTAGTGTGTGAACAGAAATAGCCATGCTAGTTGGTAGCTTGTAGGTAATAATGTCAGTTAAAGTACATATATAAATGTATGTATATGTGTATATATATATATATATATATATATATATATATATATAAATATATATCTATATATAGTTGTAGGTGTCATTGTGCATACACACTTACTACAGGGAACAGGAGAGAGGAATGGAGAAATGTGAATCTACAACACAGCCTGAATCATGAGAGAGATGCTAACCTTTACACTCACATAACACTGTCCACAGCATACCAGCATGGTCCCCACCCTTACAATCTGAAAGGGCAACGCCTATCCCACATACCCTTTTATAGCACTGACCTGAAATCACAGTGAGAACTGCAATCAATACACAACTGGCTGTATGCAATTAGCAAATGCTGGCTTACAATTGGTGCAGAGGCCATCACATGGACCTATGCAGATACCTACAAAAGCATCCAGTACTATCACTCCACACATGCAATACATTCATTGCACTGTCTGGAAGCAGACAGAGGGAGAGAGAAAACTGAGAGAGAGAGAGAGAGAGAGAGAACAAAAAAAAAAATACCTACACACTGTGACTCTGTGACTCTAAGCTGTCAGCAGTGACAGTAGCAGCAGCAATCAGAAGCAGTGGTAATGCAACCAGCTGTGACAAACACAGGTAATGCAAAGTAGCAGGTTAATAGTGTGCATACTGTGAACCCTCCAAATGTGTCATAGGTCTGTATCTATAGGTATGTCCATGTGATATGTTGTGTGTACGTAGATCCACCAAAAAGGGATGACCATACATTACATGTCAATCAGTCTTAGGCCATGATCCTGGCAGCAGTTGTCTGTGTGCTGCCCTCAGCAATGGCTGTAGTGACTGCTTTGAAAGGTCAGCCAGGTTCAAAAGGCAGGATTAGCCCATCACAAAGGCACATTGGCTGGGAACAAGTGTCTGCAGGTACCCGATATCACTGCATATGCATCCCATACTGCATAATTCCATAGCTTAGCAGACCAGGCCAGTTATGCATATGATGTGGTAGTTCCCAGGGTCAGTCGAGGTGCCTCCTTAGTGGTGTGGGACCACTGTCGCTGTTTGCCACTGTCCAGGTACATATCCTGTAGCACGGCCAAGATAAATTATCAGTGTTATATGCGGTTGTATGTCCTCTTGGAGTGCAGGTAGCACACATCCAGATATACCATGAGGTCACAGTGATGCTGTGTGTTCTGCTCTGCTGAGGGCGGCCCTCACCTGGACATGTGAGATGATAGGGAGGTTACATACAGCTGTGATAAATATTTCAACTGATGGGGGAGAAGGAGGGGGAATACATGCACCGAACCTGTCTGCAAGACTGTTGCCAATATCTGTGTGTTTGGTGAATGTTAAGTAGGTGTGTATTAACACAGAGCATATCTGAGGCATGTGGTCCATATGTGTAACATAACTGAAGAAGGCCTTGTGGTCATCCATAGTGTTTGTGACCATTTCCCTCCAAGAGTAGGCCGTGGCCGTTGTTATGATGGACCGTAACGTAGTACCAGTGCTGACCACAGATGCCTTCCCTTAATGTGAATGTGCTCTGTCCTGCAGTAGCCTCCTGCTATTGTTATACAATCTGCCTCTGTCTGGGGTCCACTGGACAGGATGCCTAACCTTTGTGCATAGGGTCTGGGTTAGAAATGAGTGTGCAAGTTCCATGCAATCTGTGGCATGTCCGTGGTAAGAATTTGCAAAGGGGTCAGCAGTGTGGGTTGTGGCTTCCACTGGCCCAGTGTGCTGCATGGATACCATCTCAGTCCCAGCAAGTGAATAACTGTCACATACATATCAAAGTAGTCTACTGTGCTGGTGGTGGTGGTGGGATATGCATATCCAGGGTGAGTAACTTCTGTCCACATCACAGTAGTGGATGGCGTCCCACATACAGTACCTTCGGATGAACCCCCAGAGTGAGGTTGTGCATTGGACCTGTCAGTGTGTGCTGACCGATGGGGCATGCTACTATGTTGTGTGGAATGTGGCAGGTATTGTTGCACAGGTGTTGGCTGAGCACTGATATCTGGCCATGTACCTGTCTATCCCCCACGACACACACACATGCAACATATGGGAGTAGTAGTATATCACTACACATGAGTATCATGTATAGTATGTGTGCCATATATTGCTGACATAGTCTGCTGATATCCTGTTTGTGTTCTTTTCCAGGGAGATGGCGCATCAGCGTAATCCCACCTACTCTGCAGTGGAAGACGAGGAGATCCACCAGAGCCTGGTGCGGGAGTATGACATCCTGTTTTCCCGCACCAGTCAGAATCAGCAGGAGAGGGCTGCACTGTGGCAAGACCTTGTCCGTAGGGTAAATGATATTGGCACGCATAACAGGACATATGAGCAGGTACGATATCACTGCAGTGATTTAATCTGAAGTGTCCGTCAGCGTGCATCAGATATCCACAGGCAACAGGTTGCCACAGGAGGTGGGGTGGCCACACATCCCCCCCACCAGACTGGAGGGGCTACTCCTAAGTGTTGTGGCTCCAGCCCCGGAACAGCAACAGCAGTACACCTGCATCATGATGAAGGCTGGATCCACACAGCAGCAAGACATGGAGCGTGCAGGTAATATGCCATATGTACACATGACTGTTCTGTACAATGTATCATATGCAATATCAATGGCACAGTTGTGCCCACTGACATTAATCTTATCATTTCTGCAGGTCCCTCCGGGGTTACAGCAAGGCAGGCCATCCATGCTGGTGAGTGTGTTTAACATAACCTATAATAGTCCTGATAATGCTAGTAACAGTAGTGTAACTCAGTAGTGCTCTGTGTGTATACTGTGGGGTGTGCATGTGTGCATGTGTGCAGGTGTGCCTGTGCCCATGTGTGCATGTGTGAATGTGTGCATGTGTGCAGGTGTGCCTGTGTCCACGTGTGCATATGTGCATGTGTGCATGTGTGCCTGTGTCCATGCGTGCATGTGTGCATGTGTGCCTGTGTCCACGTGTGCATGTGTGCATGTGTGCATGTGTGCATGTGTGCATGTGTACATGTGCATGTGTGCATGTGTGCATGTGTGCATGCAGTGCGTGTGCATGTGTCCATGTGTGCATGTGTGCATGTGTGCATGTGCCCACGTGTGCATGTCTGCATGTGTGCATGTGTGCCTGTGTGTATATGTGCATGTGTGCATGTGTGCCTGTGTGCATGTGTCCACGTGTGCATGTCTGCATGTGTCCACGTGTGCATGTGTGCATGTGTGCCTGTGTGCATATGTGCATGTGTGCATGTGTGACTGTGTGCATGTGTCCACATGTGCATGTCTGCATGTGTGCCTGTGGCCATGTGTGCATGTGTGCCTGTGTCCATGTGTGCATGTGTGCATGTGTCCATGTGTGCATGTGTGCATATGTGCCTGTGTGCATATGTGCATGTGTGCATGTGTGCCTGTGTGCATGTGTCCACGTGTGCATGTCTGCATGTGTCCATGTGTGCATGTGTGCATGTGTGCATGTGTGCCTGTGCATGTGTGTCCATGTGTGCATGTGTGCCTGTGTGCATGTGCATGTGCATGTGTGCATGTGTGCATGTGTGCATATGTGCATGTGTGCATGTTGTGCATGTGTGCATGTGTGCATGTGCATGTGTGCATGTGTGTGCATGTGCATGTCTGCATGTGTGCATGTGGCCTGTGTGCATGTGTGCATGTGTGACTGTGTGCATGTGTCCACATGTGTATGTGTGCATGTGTGCCTGTGTCCATGTGTGCATGTGTGCATGTGTCCATGTGTGCATGTGTGCATGTATGCAAAAGTGCATCACTGGTAACAATGTCTGGAGACTGTAAACTGTGTTTCCTGTCTTCCTCCCACAGGTTCTGGTGCTGCTCTGGTGACCTGCAGCAGAGAACCTGAATCTTGTGCCACGGGTACTGGTAATGATGGTATTTGTGTAATGGTACAGGAAGGTTTGTCAGGTCCGCCATTGGTCAGCCAATTGACAGTACACAGCTGTCAACCCCATCATTGTGCACAGTCATCCTGCCAGTACATCCTTTGTCACCATTGTCCCTAGGTGATGGGCAGGATACAGTGGGCATAGACCAGGGTAATGTGGTACCTGTGGCACATGCGTCCCCACACAGCAGCCATGGGCAGGGTCTTCCGATGGTACCACACAGACAGTTGCCCATGGGTTCTCGTGGGAGCATCCGTGAGCATACTGCCTCTGGCTGACATGCCCAAAGAGGTCTGTCAACCTCAGCTATGTTTCGGACTGTCATGCAGGCACAGTCACATATGGAAAGGTACACCAGACAGGGTCTGAGGTAGCTGAGACCATGTCGCACAGCCATGACAGACAGTATTGCGGATGCTATCCGTAATTTCACCAATGTCATAGACAGACGTTGTGGGGACATATTACAGCAGTTCCACAACCAAATGTCCATGAGCCAGGGCAATGGTGGGCGTTTGCGGCATCAACGTGGCCGTATGCCGGCAACAGCAGCAGCTGGCAGTCGGCATGGACGACAACAGGCTCACACATGCCCCCATAGTGCCAGCAGCAGCCCCAGCAATGCTGGGTCTGTGCTGTCATCGGAATGCCCCAGGAGACCACGTGCACGTGGCTCTGGACAGTCCCAACAGGGACCTGTGTCCAGTCAACACACTCCCGCTTCTGATGACAGTACCCAGTCTGGCTTAGTACTGGATACAGTCCATAGCACCCCTGCCAGGCACAGGTACCATGTCCGTGCCCACAGACACTGATCTGTATGACCTGCCAGGCGCAGCCTGTGGCTGTCCACAAACCCCTGTAAATGGCAGCCATGAGGTGGAACTGTGTGCGTCCATACACACATGTGAAATGTTAACACCTAGGATGACCACATACATGCACACACTGCACCAACACTGCCCCACCCTGTACTGCTGCCCCTCACCAACACACATACACACACATGTCAATTGGTGGTATCAGTGGCTGACTCAGGCATACCTAATCCACACCCTGTGCATATGATGACACTGTGCCACCTCCTGCAATCTCCAACATCATTGCAGGAACAGGTAAACACGTTGTTGATGCACAGGGTGACTACATAGAAGTGTATTAGTAGTATCATGTTGGTAACAGCACAGTGTGCTGCTATGACTGTGGGTATATCCCAGCATGCCTGCTGCAGTAACTGTATGAATGTCCTGAATTGTTATCTGCACCCATAGTACATACCAAAGTGTAACAGCTGCACATAATTGCATACCGGTGGTAAGGTTGTCAACAGATAGCCGCATACATGGGTAGCACAGGGGGGAAGCTAACGTAAGTAGTGATATGCAATGGTGGACATGTACAGTAATGGTGTCAAGTTGCCCACAACGACTATGCAATGTGGATGTTCGCGCATGTAGATATGTGTGCAGTACCAATGTAATCCAAATCACAAATAACTATGACATAATATCAGTTCTACCATGGGCATCTGAGCTGCGTATTCCTGGGTACATGTTGATAGTGCCTACATATTTGCATTGTTACTTACTGTTATTGTTACCCCTTCTTTGTTGTACAATGCACTACTTCCAGCCCTGCTTACTGTAGCTTTGTTTGCATGCATGTTCGCTTGGGGTTCCCTGGAACACTGCTTACACCTGCAATGCAGAGTTACAGTGCTCCTGTAGACTCCTAGTGACATCTGCATAGCGTACGATACGTATGCCAACTTTACACATGACAGAACATCGCTGTCTGTCCTGTATGCATGTACATTGCCTGTGACACATTGCACATGTCTTATCTGGCATTTACCCACTTGTGCAGTCATATATGCCAGTGCTATGGAACAGTAGCGGTGCACCCACACATAC
This sequence comes from Protopterus annectens, assembly GCF_019279795.1. Taxonomy (NCBI): domain Eukaryota; kingdom Metazoa; phylum Chordata; order Ceratodontiformes; family Protopteridae; genus Protopterus; species Protopterus annectens. The sequence goes on from NC_056728.1 coordinate 1,654,521,119, forward strand.
ACACCTTCAGTATGTTGTTCCCCATTGGCCCTATGTGTTGGTACTCACCATGGCAATCACACTGCTAGGGTAGCATGTGCAAAGGTAACCTGTGAATCACCTCTATGGTCCAGTTGTGGTTTATGTGAGTCATGTGGCAATGTCACAGCTGCCACATGTATGCAGTCAGCCATCACCCTTGGCCAGGAACGTACAACACATGTGTGGGATGCCACCACACAGCCAATCTGGGGACTGAGCTCTCTGAACCCAGTAATGCCATACCCTGTCAGGTGGCATGTCATATATACCACATCCTGGACAAACTTCAACCCCAATCCCTGCTGCTACTATTGATAAAACCCCTGAAGATGTTTCTGATAGTTTTGACCAATTCTTTACTGAGACATTTCAAGCCCTAGCTAGCCATCTACCTCCTAGCTCCCCTGGTCCTGAAAGTAGCACCCCTAGAAACCTACTTGCGTTCAGCTGCCAACCAGTCGCCATTTCACTTCTCCGTACCTTGATTGAAAAAGTGAAACCCACTACACTTTCTGCTGATCAACTTCCTGCCGAGTACCTCCAAAAATCAGATGATGCTATTGCTTACCCCTTCTCAAAACTCATCAAACGAACCATGGTAGAATCCAAATTTTCCACCATCTGGAAAATATCTTATGTAATCCCACATCACAATTAGCTTGACAAGCCTTATCTGCAAAGCCATGGAGAGGATCATAATGGAACTCATAAATAAAGACATAGGGAACTTGCAGACTTTGGATCCAACCCAGTTTGGCTTTGTCAAAGGCAGATCCTGCCTCTTAAACTTGGTTGACTTTTTCGAGACAGTCACCAAGGCCATTGATGAGGGAAAGGCAGTCCATACAGCCTACCTCGACCTGGCAAAGGCCTTCGACACACACAATACCCCACTCAGGTATCATCGAAAAACTCATCAGCTTGAATGTAAACCCATACATCACAAGATGGGTTGCAAACTGGCTAAGTGACAGAACCCACAGGGTCAGAGTTGCTGGAGCCATGTCAGACTCAAAGCCTGTCACAAGTGGTGTCCCACAGGGCTCAGTCCTGGGTCCACTCTTGTTCGGCATCTACTTTTCTGAAGTACAAGCAAACACAGGAGGGTTATGGCTGACAAAGTTTGCAGATGACTGCAAACTGGGTGCCATAGTCGAAAACACATCTGACACAGATATCCTCCAGAAGGGCCTCACAGAAATGGATAACTGGTGCCAGAGCCATGGCCTGAAGTTAAGCCAAAAATGCATAGTCATACCCTTGGGAAAAACAAGGTTACCCCTAGATACCATATAGGTGGCAATCCACTGAGCACAGAAAAGTCATCAGGGATCTGGGGACCCAAGTTGACAGTAGCCTTCGTTTGACACTCATGTTGCTAAAGTAGTTAGAAAACCTTCTATATCGCCCACCTGATCATGAAGGGATTCACATCTAGATCAAGGAGGTCATCGTCCCCTGTACTCATCACTCATTAGACCTATGATTGAGTACAATGCCCCATTCGAATGTATCTGACCAGACACCTGCTGCAGCTTGAAAGGCCCCAAAGTTCCTCACCAAAAGGATAAAGGGTCTCAAAAATATGTCTTATGCTGCCCGACTGAAAGAACTCCAGCTCTATTCAGTCTCATACCGCTTGCTCAGAGGTGACCTGTGCCTGACATATAAGGCCATGTCAAACCCAGATTTGATGAATATGCTTCACCTCAAAAAATCTAGATCCCTCAGAACCACAAGGGCGGGAGACTTAAACCTTGACACGGTTATAAATAGAACGTGCTGGAGGGACAGATTCATCACCCAGAGACTCCCTATTGTGTGGAACAAAATCCCGGTACATGTGAGGCAGAGCACCTCGCTGGCCTTGTTCAAGAGGAATCTTGACCAATGGATGGGAGATCGCAGATATACCCCAGGGATTACTTCAGTGTCACTGCTTGACAGAGGCACAGAAAAATGATAGGCATAGTTTTTATTCAAACTAAAGGGGTGGCAAAAGCCACATAACTATGGGCTAGGCTTATAAATGCCCTTGGGCAGATAGCCTAGTATGAACCTATGAACCTATGAACAAAGGAGGCAGCTCTACTGAATTCTCCAATTATTGGCCAATAGCTATACTCTCTCCACTTGCAAAGATTATGGAAACTTTATTCATAGACAATTCATGCACCACCTAATCCAAAATCGCCTTATGGCAGACACTCAGCATGGCTTCCGTCCTCATCACAGCACTACTTCAGGCCTCCTATTCTTTACTAACACCATAAACCATACTTGCAACACTAATTATATATCCTCAGCCCTTTTTTTGGATCTTTCCAAGGCATACGATATGGTTGATCAGCAACTTGTAATCCACACCCTGCAAACATTCTGTCTAGATACTGGAGCCTTCCAATAGTTTCAATCCTACCTGCATGGTCAAAAGCAGGCTGGCCTCTGGCAGAACAAACTCTCTAACCTTCTACCTAACACTCTCAGAGTACCATAAGGCTCTATACTAGGGCCCTTGCTGTTCTCCATCTTCATTAACGACCTTTATACTGTCATCCCAAAAGTCAGCTGTATCCAATATGCTGAAGACTCTACTCTGATCTGCTCAGCCACATCTCCAGTAGAGTTATGGTCAGCTACCCAGACCACCTTTAATACAATAGAAAACTGGCTTTCTGAACATCGTCTGATCCTAAATCCCAAATAAACTAAACTGTTGTTATTTCACCAACACGTAGGTCTACCGCTTTCACCTTTACCATAACATCAACTAATGGCACAATAATCTCCCCTGACCCATCTACTAAACTATTAGGTGTCATCATAGACAATAATCTGAAATGTGACCTACATGTTAACCAAATTATCAAAGCCATCAATAAAAAAACTAGGGTCACTTTACAGAATTAAAGCCTTCCTAACCCCTCCAGCTAAAGGTGCCATAGCTCGCTCACACCTTCTTTCAACCCTTCTGTATGCATCCCCTCTACTCTCGAATATGAACAAGACTGTCCTTAACAAACACTCAATTTGCTACAACCACATTGCCAGGTTTGCCACTGGGCTGCCTTTTAGGACACATCATTGCATCAATCTAAATCAGCTTGGTTGGCTTGAACTACCCAGCCTAATACAGTATAACCAACTGATTATGGCCTATAAAATCCTCTATAATCCGGACAATACTCCTGCACTTCAAATATTATCACCCCCTATAACAATCCTAGACCGCTTCGATCCTCTAACAAACTACTAATTCAGACTAGCAAATTTAATAACACAGCCGGTGATTCTCTCTTTGCAAACTCTGTAAGTAGATCCTGGAACTCACTTCCAGCTGATATTACCTTACTTTCCACCTTAGGTCAATTTAACACTAGACTCAAACACCATTTGTCACTTAACTGGCTATGTCAATGTATCAAGTCTGGCTAACTCGAATGTGTAAAATTTGTTAACCAGTTTACTGTGTAATTTAATTTAATCCTGACTTGTGCTCAGGACTAACATTAACCTGTGGAACATGTTTAACTTGCTTACTTATGTAATCTCTGTAAATAATCTGTTTGTAATATGTAATGCTGGTATTATGTAATGCTGTATCTGCTTACCCTTGTAGCTTTTCTCCCCGGGCCTCCCCTGGAAATGGACATGCATCCAGTCGGACTATCCCGGTCAACAAATGTAGGATAAATAAATAAATAAATAAAAGATATTACAGTGACTACAATTCAAGTCAGACATTGACACGCACTGACAGCATGCTGAACACACTGGGGCATACGTGGGGACTCAGAATAGCATCCTGCCTGAGCATCACACACCTCCACAGTTGGTACACAGGCATATGTTCCATCGGAAGAGAGCACATGCCACACATGGCACACACATCCCCTGTGCCCCACACTCACAGCCTGTAGGGTTACACAACACACCTGCTACAGACGTGTCAGGTACATGTCTTGGGTGCTGCACTGGGGTCCCGCTCAACAGGCTGTATCTGGTGAAGGTCACAGTGATATGCCTCAGGGGCACTATGGTCCACCACAGAACACATGCATACAGGTCAGTCAGAGGCATGGACACATATGACTCACTCATTAACCATGCCAGTATGGCTGACCTGAGACATACCTCCCTGGACTACATGATAGGGAACATAGAATGGATCTCTCAGCATGTGGCACAGGCCAGTATGAGCCTGATCTTGGTTGCCAACATACCCTCACCAGGTATGCTACCACTATATGTGGGAAGGGTGTTGTATGTCTACATTATGCTCAGTCTCCAATGTCATTCATAGGGTATCCGCTGGCTGTCAACGTGTGCTTACATGCTAGGGAAGCCACAATGATGTGCAAGGGTCATCTTGCACGTGACACCCATGGCCCGATGTATAATGGCAAAGCTCCTTGGTACACACATACTGCCTTATGCAGCAGGACACGGTTTATATAGCCACCTTCGTGGGTATCACACAGGTTAGGACACTACCAGTGCTGCTAGACAACAACAGCAGTGTACACCGGAAGATGCATGCACCGGACACTGTCCTCAGCACGGTGAACTGCAATGTCTGTGCAGTATCAGATTCCTGATTCATGGCTCACAGGTGTTACCCATCACTGACAGGTTATGCCCCATACCATGCCTGTCATCCCCTACACATGTAACACACATGGACAGGGGGGGTGGTATCCCAAGGTACCACAGATACACACACCTCCAGGTTGTTGGCACAGCACAAAGCATCAGGGCCTAATCATGTGCAGCTAACAGTGTGTCAGACTGCCATCTGGTTCATAGCCTGGCACACACAACCCTCCCATACACAGGAAGACCACCTATCCTCCATAACAACACTGGCAATATGACAGTCTCAAGAACTGTTTATATGGCTGGACTGCATCCAGCCAAACATTGTGAGTGAGCATTACTGTAGCTACAACACACTAGTTGAAGGGTTCACAGCATGTGGTCACTGAATTGCAGTGGAATGACATGTTACCACTACCACAACAGGTGGGAACATGCAGCACCTGCACATCGACTACATGTACACTATATGGCCCAGACCAGATGTGTATCCCCTGCTGTAGGTATTTTACCATATACACCCACACTGTATAGACACATACCAACGTCGGACCCTGCACAGTAAGACACAGTCATATTGGTATACATTGCAAATACCATTTATCCACTCGAGGCATGTGTCAGACATGGTAACTACTGCAGGTCACAGGTATTTATGTGTATGTGTCACACACATACATCATGTGTGCAATGCCATTGCTGGCTTAGGCAATGGCATGCATTGTTATGTACAAAGACCCACACAAGGTCATACTGTGTGACACAACCACACGTGGCAGTTGTGGGTTACCAAAACATACCTATCTGTACTCTGACAATGGTAATAGACACAGTAGCAGAGCGCACTATTGGCATTACTAGCCAAGTAGCCCTGTTTGGCTGTGCTGATAGTGTGGTGACATCCCCTGTGTTTACTGGAGGAATATGCAGCATCTGGTGTATTATAGTATTTGCCAAAAGGATCTGTTCTCTCACACTTGCATTCACACACACCCTACTACCCCCCCCACACACACATGCACACTTGCCATTTGCAGGATTCATTCCCCTACCTAACTAAGTCACGACACGTGACAGAGACGCATTAGCGAAGCGCACTATTTGGATTGCTAGATAGTTCCTCTTCTCTGGCTGTACTTATAGGGTGCTGACAACATCAGTATTTTGAAAGGGTAATGTGCATCAGGTAGTGTGATCTCCTGATTGCCAAAACTAACATGTTTTTCATACGGAAATGCACACACACTCCCCACATCCAAACACACACACACTTGCAAGTTTCAAAACCCTACCTAAATATGTTATGGCACTTGAGAGTGACACTGTAGCAGGTTGCGCTATTCTGAGTACTGGCAGATGTCTCTTCTCAAGCTGTATGCATAGGGTGCTGTCATCACTGTTTGGAAAGGGTAATGTGCATCATGTATGCGATCCCCTGATTTCAAAAAAGCACACGTTTTTCATACAGAATTGCACACACACAGAGTCCCCACATCAAACCACACACACATGCCATTTACAGATTTCAAACTCTTCCCTAACTATATTATGACACTCAAGACGGACGCATTAGCAAAGCATGCTATTCACATTACTGGGAGGTTTCCCTTCTCCTGCTGTACTTATAGGGTGCTGACATCATCTGTGTTTAGAAAGGGGAATGTGCATCCTGTAGTGTGTTCTCCCAGTTGCCAAAAGGGACATTTCCCTCACACAAAATTGCACACACACTAACCCCCATCATCTAAACACACTTGCCATTTGCAGGATTCAAACCCCTACCTAACTATGTTATGACACACGAGACGGATGCATTAGCGGAGTGTGCTATTCGCATTACTGGGAGGTTTTCCTTCTCCTGCTGTACTTATAGGGTGCTGACATCATCAGTGTTTAGAAAGGGGAATGTGCATCCTGTAGTGTATTCTCCTGGTTGGCAAAATGGATACTTCTTTCAAACAGTCTTGAACATACACTAACCCCCTCCACACACACTGAGCATGTACAGAATTCAAATCCCTACTTAACTATGTTATGACACTCGAGAAGGATGCATTAGCGGAGCGCGCTATTCGCATTACTGGGAGGTTTCCCTACTCCTGCTGTACTTATAGGGTGCTGATATCATCTGTGTTTAGAAAGGGGAATGTGCATCCTGTAGTGTGTTCTCCCAGTTGCCAAAAGGGACATTTCCCCTCACACAAAATTGCATACACACTAACTCCCCTCATCCAAACACATACACTTGCCATTTGCAGGATTCAAACCCCTCCCTGACTATGTTATGACACTTGAGATAGATGCATTAGCAGAGCGTGCTATTTGCATTACAGGGAGGCTTCCCTTTTCCTACTGTACTTATAGGGTGCTGACATCATCAGTGTTTAGAAAGGGGAATCTGCATCCTGTAGTGTATTCTCCTAGTTGGCAAATGGGATACTTCTTTCAAACAGTCTTGAATACACACTAACCCCCTCTACACACATTGAGCATGTACAGGATTCAAACGCTTCCCTAACTATGTTATGACACTTGAAATGGACACATTAGCGGACCATGCTATTCGCATTACTGGGAGGTTTCTCTTCTCCTGCTGTACTTATAGGGTGCTGACATCATCAGTGTTTAGAAAGGGGAATGTGCATCCTGTAGTGTATTCTCCTAGTTGGCAAAAGGGATGCTTCTTTCAAACAGTCTTGAACACACACTGATCCCCTCCACACACACTGAGCATGTACAGGATTCGAACCCCTATCTAACTATGTTATGACACTCGAGACTGACGCATTAGCGGAGCGCGCTATTCGCATTACTGGGAGGTTTCCCTTCTCCTGCTGTACTTATAGAGCGCTGACATCATCAGTGTTTAGAAAGGGAATGTGCATCCTGTAGTGTGTTTTCCCAGTTGCCAAAAGGGACGTTTCCCTCTCACAGCCTTTCACACACACAAACCCCACTCACCCACCCACACAGACTGAGCATTTGCAGGATTCGAACCCCTACCTAACTATATTATGACACTTGAGAGAGAAGCATTAGCGGAGCGCACTATCCTAATTACTGGGCATCTATTCTGCACCTGTAGTATTTATACGGTGCTGACATCTTTATTTCTACGAGGTATGCACATGTGGTACTACCTGTCAGGTGGGAGATAGCATATATATGCATTTGCAGCCACCTACGTCAGGGTCAGATATGCACATCGCACTGGCAGGTTATGTTCTATACCATGCTTTGGGACCACAGGACCTGTAACACACAACACAACCAGTCCAGAACACCACACCCACATCCAGGACACACACTTAGCTTCCCTGGGAACAGTGCCAGGGTATGCAGGTGTTCACATACACCATTCCAGTTGTTAACATCAGGTACAGGCATATTGTGTGTGAGAACTACTCAGGCCTCTACCACTTTACCCTACAGCCACTACAATTTATGGGTCCATGTGCTATGGCAGAACCACACACCACAGCCACATGGGGGAATAGATATTGCACCTGTCCATCTGCAACATGGGTACTCACTGTTCCACACCAGAGGTAGGCCACCATTGTTGATATCTGACCATACCCACCTTTCCCGGGACATCCATATCCCATCTCCACCCCCAGGCAAGGTTGTCACTGCACACAAAATGTATTTAGCACAAGCAGACTCTACACTTGTGCAGACTGGGGTGGATGACTTCAGAGGACCCATGCTGGGAACTATACGGGCCACTCAGCATAATCCTTGACAATTGCATTCTATGAGCATGTGTACAGTTTGCATTGGTCATGCTATCCCACATAAACCCATGACTGCTCCACAACAAGACACCTGTCAGCTGTACACCAGCCATATATGTGCCGTACAACAGACAGAGTGACCTAATATATTGCAGAGCTGTAGCCCACAGAGGGAGGACATCTGCGAACAGTTCCGGCACGGCACTTCATTCACACATACTCATTACAACACAGTGTTGACAGTGGAATCATCCAGAGAATGCAGATAGGGCTCCCCTCAGTCTGTTATTGATGGACACCTACTGTCAGAGATCCTCAGCAACCCTCACACACCGACAACATGGCTGTGGCTTAGCACATTCAATCCCTGGGACCTCCACTGTGCCCCTGCTTGAGAGAGGCACAGCTCACTAGCCTCACATGTTGCCTTCTGTGACCTACGTTACAGTGGCACAGTAGTCTACTGTCCTGGGGATGCAGATGCCAAGCACACTCTGGCTGAGCTGTCATTCCCTAGGGCAACAAGCCTAGTATTGACCTCTACACCCATATGTTCAATTGTCGGATGCACAATATTTGTTGTGCTGTTCTACTGTTTGCAGGTCTTTATTGCCATAGCATTCCCTGTTCCTATGACCAACTTGTGTATCTGTGGAAGATGTTTGCATATGATGGCAATCCACTATATCACTTATGTCTCTGTAGTCATTTACTGTGTGCTCTGGGCTGATTGCTGTGTTGTGGTTGGTTCCTGGACTGACACGTACAAATACCAGATATGTGTGGCCAACTGCTAAACGGAGATATGGCCTAAGTGTGTGAGCATGCCCAGTTCAGCCTTTCCATGGCATGTTGTCTGACATATGCCTCATTTATCAAAGTGCGCGAGCATGCCCAGTGTGAGCTTTCCATATGTTGCACTCTGAAGTCCACCACATATTTGTGTGTGTGTGAACTTTAGCAATATCTCACGTTTATGGTTGTGTGTTGGGTGTCATGTTGTGTTCTAACTGGCCAACTGCTTCATGTCTGCCACAACAGGGATTATACTGTGCCTGCAGTGATTGCATGGGATACTTTGCAGACAGTTCTCAACATACTTTCATAATGACCTAACATTGTAATACCGCATAGTGTACTGGTTCAGTACTTTCACTGTGGTGGACAGTATCCTGGGCTTTAGTCCTATGACTGGTTGACATCATCATAGTGAGCACAACAGACTGTGTAGGGGCCATTTGTGTACATATGACCATGTTGCAATATGTTCAGATATGGACTACCTACACCAGGCTCGTCCAACATTGCTAGTGTATTCCACAAAATGGGTGGACATTGGCAAACACTAGCGATGTTCCCTAGGCCATTTCTGATGCTAGTCACAGGGTGTGTTTGTCCTTCGACACACATTGTAACTGGAGTTTGCCATGACATATGTCATGGTTAGTATACTGTGCCTCCGTCTACCTCTGACATAACAGTGATACCCAGGGTTAGCCTACCATCTCCCATCCACTCATCAGGATTCCTCTTGAGGGGTGTTGATATGTGACTCTCTGGCTGACCTGCACCAGGGGTTTAATGAAGAGTGGGGGTGCCTTCTGTGTTATGGATCATTCTGTACAGCTTGCCCTATGTATGTCAGTGCTGGGGTTCAGGTCTCTCATGTGCATAGCTCACTGCCATTCAGATTGTACAAGGTGCAACATGTTCATTCATTCCAGGTTGGACATGGCTTCATACATCAGGCACAGCTTTCCTGTAGCTGGGAAGTATGGCAGTGTGTGGGGCTGCAGTATGTTTACTCAGGAAACACATGGCATCTGTTCATGCTCTTTGCTACTCCTGGTGGGTTACTGTTGTGGACTTTACAGTTGATGGAGGTGTCTGCTGCGGTATATCCCACAGGGGCTATTGTAGTCATTTGTGACGCTGATGGAGGATGACTGCAGAGCCACAGTGAGTTCCTCTTATCTACATCTGCCAACCTTCATGTTTGGGTGGGTATATAGTATATGTTTCTGTGAACACTACAGCCACATGTTTGTCCAGTGCAGGATATCTATCACCTTTTGTACCCAGGTCTCACATTACATGTTAGGTACCTCATGGGTTAACACCTGTGTGGTAATTTGTGGGCACTTACTGTATATCCACAGTGGTTGTCTATACACAGTTCTGCAATTAGCTTGCTGACATGGCTATGGCTCCAATTGTCTGTTTGTAGGTGGCCCTTTTGTGGGTTGCTTGTGTCAGCTGAGGGTCGGATATGGTGGGCTGTTTGTACTCCTCTGCATACATGTTCAGTCACAGTCCTTCCATGTTGGCTTATACCTATGGGAAATATATACAGAACGGGGGTGGGGGAGGCCAAGACCAGGCCTTGCGGGATACCACTCATATCCGCTTTGTAGTCTGACATGGATGCGGCATGTCTAACCATGTCAGTTCTGTCCTTGGTCTGGTTTGCAACCCCTCTACTGACATAGGGGTATATATTTAAGCTGGTGAACATATCCATACTGAACACGTACGGTATTGTCTAGAAGCATGTGCACGGTCCAGCTACACTGTGTGGACCACATTGCCCTCATCAATGACCTTAATGACTGCTTCAAATGTGTCAGACATGTTTAGGGGCAGGTTCTGCAGTTACGACAGCCACACTGTGTAGGGTCCAGTATCAGTAGGTCCACAATAGCCTTATGTCTGCGGTACATACTGATCCTTTCCATACCTGTGCAGAACAAGCTTGTCAGGATCCTGGGGTGGTAGTTTGGAGTATCCATTCACGCAACACCTTTGTTGAGATGGACCACTGTTGTTGTACACTGCTCTTTGGGTACATATCCTGTGGTAAGGCTGACATTGAACAGTAGTGTGATTTGGCATTCCATTATTCTTGGAGTCCATGTTGGCCTCAGCACAGGACACCATCACATACCTTTGCTGCTGTGTGTTCTGCTTTGCAGATGATGGCTGTTACCTCAGCATCTGCAATGTCAAGGGACCATCAGTCTGCTGGGATAGGTATTTTGCACTCTGGGGGGGGGGTGTTTGCACTGCACCTGACAGGTTGTATGTTAGCAATATGTGTGTGTGTTTGGTATGTTGTTTGTAATATTTGTGTGATTCGGAGCATATCTGTGGATGCCCAGCATGGTTCCTACCATCAGTTGGGTAGCCCTTGTGATTATCCTTAGTGTCCTGTACATTTTGTATCTTCATAGGTTCATGGGTTCATACTAAGCTATACACCCTAGGCCATTAGTAAGCCTAGCCAGAGTATGTGTGTCTTTTGCCACCCCTTGCTATGTTCAATTATGGCCATTTATGAAGTTCTTCACTGTGCCTCTGTCTGGTCGTGACACAGTGAGGACCCCCAGTATACATGTGCGGTCATCCATTCCATTGGCAATATTCCTGTTGAGGGGTGTCAGTGAGGGGCTCTACCTACCATGGATTGGGATCCTGTTTCTGGGTGTGGGGAGCCTCTGGGTTATGTATCTGTCCCTCCAGCACATCTTATTTCATTATGTGTTGAGGCTGACATCTGTGACTCTCACAGCTCCAATGGCTTTGATTTCCTGTGGGGGAGCATGTCCATTACTCCTGTGTTGGACATGGCCTTGTACAACAGACATACAATACCTCTGTATAGGCAGTCTGTGACTGCAGTCAGCTGGGGTGTCTACAGCCAGGCAGCATATGACATATATTTCACACCCTTTATCCTGTTGGTGGGGTAACTATGAGGTCTTCCAAACCGCTGCAGGTGTCACATACGGTACATCCCATATGTGCCATTGTACTAGATTATGGGTCTGATAAGGGAACAGTACAGCGGCACAGTGACCTCTGTTGATGTTGATGTGAATCCTTTCATGATACGGTGTCCAATATCGACAATCCTCATAGCCACATTGGCATTGTGGGTGTCACATGACAGATTAATGTCAACCTGTGTCCCTAGGTCCCTGATTACTCCTTGCATACATAATGGTTTGACACCTATGTGGTAATTTGTGTGTACCTTGTCTGGTATTTGGTGGGACATTCATACTGTCCAGTGTCTTCAGGATGTCTGGGTGGAGTTCTTCTGTGTGAGAGTGTGGTCTGTCGCATGCTACAGACTGTACAGCAGTTTTGACTACAGTTATGTGCACATGGGTGGTCTCCGCTGCTTTGTGCATTTTCAGTTACCTGGCAATATGGGTGTCTGTGCTGCATATGGATACTCCCCCTCCTTTGATGTTTTGGTGCAGGTGTTGGGGCCATAACACATAATATGTGGTATAACCTAGTAGTGCTGGTGTGCTATCACTAGGCTTGCAGCCGGCTTCTGTCACTGCACAGATATCAATGTTCTCCATAATGGGAAGTGCCTCAGGGGCATGCATATTGCAGTTTACACATCTGGCATTGGTCAGCATTACCCTTATGTTTCCTACCACTTATGTTTTCTAGGGTGGTGGGTAGTCCTTTTGGCCTTGCCTACATACGGCTCTATGGAGGCGGCAAAGTCCTTATCCATTATCCAGATGCACACGGGTAACAGGTGCAAGCCATCCCTGGAACAGCGGTATGGCTTGTCATGCTTGACATCTCAAGCAGACAGACATTAGACCCTCTTGGACTGACAGCTGTAACTGGTGCCAGCTGTTAAACATGAGCATTCTGTGTTTGTACTGTGGCATCATTCTTTCTGAGGGTTGGATGCTGCACACAGCCAGTGTCATACCGCCCTGGGGTACATACTCAGAGGGACCACCCATGTCTCTTTTCATGTTGACCAGGGAGGTACATCTCAGGTAATTCACACCAGCATGGACATTGAGTGCATCATATTTCTGCTTGTTTTGGGGTGACCTGCGTACTTGTGTTATGTGGCATTTTGTGGCAGCCTACAGGCAGCTTACTCTACCCTTTCCCTTGTTCAGTCTGGTGAGTGGGACAGCAGTGTGTCTGCCTATACAGACACCCATTATGACTGTATCAGGCATGTTGTTTCTCCTTCTGGCCTGTGACTGTTTGGCACATCAGCTTTGCGTACTATTCATTGCATGTGCTATGTTTGAAGGTTATGGTTGCTTGTGATCTGCTTTGGAGGCTTCTGTTGGTGTGGTGTGTTTGTAATTAAGGCCTCCGGGAATATTTGTCTGTGTTTATGTGTTTGGTTTACAGTTGTGGTAGGTCTATGTGGGACTGATTTTGTGGTGTATGTGGTTACCTTCTCCTCCTGACTAGTTTTGACAGTACTGAGTTGGTGGAGCTCAACCTCCGGTTTGGATACATGGATGCATCTATCACATATATTTGTATTTATTAGGGGTGTTGTGGTTGTCTGTGTACTTGGGACTGGTGTCACATTGCCTCTGGATTCACAGATTCTACTTGTTGTGGCTGGACTTAGTGGATTGTATGTGTGGACATATGTTATTGCCATACTACTGGTCAGTGATTACTTCCCTTTTTATGTTTGCTCTATCATGTGGTAGCTTCCTCATTCTCTTGCATGGTTTGGTAATGGCTGGAGTCTAGCATGCCAGATGCCTGCGTGTATGGCATTGTGTGTTGTTGTTATTTGTGATTGCATACTCCAAGCATTCCTGGCTGTGTTCATGGAATGGCTGTATAACATGTTCTGTGGTGTGTCCCATATTCTGCACTTGCACAGGGCCTTTTGTGGATTCAACATCGGTTTTGAGGGCTGCAACCTATGCTTTACACATGTTTATCACTGTGGTATTCTGGCCAGGAACTGGGGTCAGGATGTGTATATCCAGTGTGACTCCTTGTCTTTTCAAACACCATAAACTCCCATCATAATAATAATAAAATCTCATCTGCACTATTTCTGGATCTGTCGAAGGCCTTCGATATGGTGGATCATAAACTTCTAATCAATACATTGCCTTCACTTGGTCTGGACAATATTGCTGTACAATGGTTTAGTTCCTATCTATCTGGTAGAAAACAAGCAGTTTTATGGCAGACCAAACTCTCTAAGTTACTACCCAATACATTGGGAGTCCCACAAGGATCTATTTTAGGGCCGCTATTATTTTCCATCTTTATCAATGATCTGCATACAGTTATTCCTAATGCCAGTTGCATACAATATGCAGATGATTCTACGTTAATTTGCTCTTGTACAACCCCTTCAGATTTACAATTGTTAACCCAGTCTACTTTCAGCAAAATAGAACACTGGCTCTCTAATCGGCGCCTGATTCTTAATCCAAAAAAAACTAAAATGTTGTTGTTTCTTCCAACTAAAAGGTCCTGCCCCATCAATTTTACTATCCAAGCTAAGGATGGGACCATAATTTCTCCAGACCTCTCAACAAAATTACTAGGGGTAACCATAGATAACAAACTAAAATATGATATACATGTAAACCAAATGATCAAGACCATTAACAAGAAGCTAGGCTCCTTATATAGAATAAATAGCTTCTTGACCCCCCAAGCTAAAATGGCCATTGCCCAGACTCACCTTCTCTCATCACTCCTGTACTCGTCCCCCTTACTTCACAACATAAGTAAAACTGTTATGAACAAACTCTCCAATTGCTACAATCATATTGCTAGGTTTGTTACTGGGTCACCATATAGGACCCACCATTGTACCAACTTAGCCAAGCTCAACTGGTCTGAGCTTCCTACCCTTATTTCTTTCAACCTACTAGTCCTTACACACAAAATTATATACAACCCTGAATATGCTCCTTCCCTCAAAATGCTGCTTCCTCTTTGTAACAATCCACGCCCATTGAGGTCATCCAACCGTCTCCTAATCCAAACATTCAAAACTAATAACTCTGCTGGTGACTCCCTTCTCACCAACGTTGCAGGTAAAATTTGGAACAAACTTCCCCATGATATTATATCCATCTCTACTTTAAGTCAATTCAAAGCTAAGCTAAAAACACATCTGGGTTCAATGCGAAATTGTCACTGCCTAAATCCGGGATAGTTAACCTTCGGCTAGACAAACAGTCATTACACATGACTCTCCTACATCTCCTTACTATCCTAAATCCTCTCACATTTTAGATAAATTAGAAAGAATAATATATGTTCTAACTTTGAATGTAAAATATACTTCACTGTTATTCAAATTGTTTTTTTGTTACCTATGTTTTGGAGCTTTTCTCCCCGGGCCTCCGCTGAAAATGGACATGCATCCAGTCGGATCCTCCCGGTCAACAAATGTAAAATAAAATAAAATAAAAATAAATAAATTACTCTATGGTCTGGTCTTACCAGTGAGGGGTACACTTCTCATCTTGCCATCCAGTCCACATGTTGCTGATTATCACATCCAGTATGCTTACCCCTCTTGTGGGAGTGGTACATTGTTCCTGGGCATTTTGGTTTATGGATTCTGGGTAATTTTCTCCTACTGTGTTGGTGCTAGTATAATGCTCCCGGTGTATGTCTGGGTATTTTCAGTCAAGCAATATAATGTGGTTTGGGGGGCTTGACATATTCATGTATTCCGACATAGGCCAGGTGCAGTTCCTTGTATTAGGACAGTAGTCTGCAG
Source organism: Protopterus annectens (assembly GCF_019279795.1). NCBI lineage: Eukaryota > Metazoa > Chordata > Ceratodontiformes > Protopteridae > Protopterus > Protopterus annectens. The sequence continues at coordinate 1,654,537,025 of NC_056728.1, forward strand.
CAGGCTATATACTGGGAGGCGGTTTTAGCCATTGGTATTTGACCATGGCTAATCCATGCTGCTTCTTGTTGTGGTGCCAACATGGGGGTGTGGTTATCCTTGCCATTTCTTGCTAGTCACCCTCCTTTTGTAGCTTGTTCCATGTTTTGCAGCTGTACAGCACAGTACGAGGTGTGACCTGGTAGTGTTAGGGTGCTGATGTGAGCCTTGACCCAGTTCTCTATTACATGACTGGTATCTACATTCTCCATACTGTGTGCATTTACACTGCACACATCTTGCTGTTTAGACATCTGTCATTGGGTAGCATTACATCTAGGTTTCTATCCCTTGTAGAACCTATGAAGGTGGGTTTGTGTTTTGAGACTTACCTATTCAGGGCATGCTGTGGGTACTGACAGCCTTTGCCAGTATCCATGGGGCATGGCATGATAGGTGCATGCCACCCCTAGCAGGTGGTGCATCATGTCATGCTCCGCATGTCTTCCCAGCCTGAAACACATTGGCTCCCCTTTGACTAACTGCATTACTTCAGCCAGTTATTGCACTTGATCATCCCATCGTCATTTTGTGGCTTCATGCTTGGTGAGGGTGGATGTTAGTCAGGGTGCTCATGTGTGCATATAGTACATGGTGCTACATTACTTAACACATGGCATTCATGCCTCAGGTGGTGCTGCAGGGCTGCCTCTGTCGGATGCACATATTACACGTCCCTGTACATGTTTGTGAGCAGGTCATGTCATTTTAGGCATCCATGTTATTATTTGAGTGAGTCAGAGGGGGTATCATTCCCAGGGTTCCTACTGAGCCAGTGTATGTGCTATGCGTTGCCTCTTTTCCAAGGCCAGGGCATACTGGGCACGCCTCCTTCTGCCTACCGGGGCAGGCTCAGGTTGTTCCTCCTCCAAGTCACGCTCTGCCTGTGATGGCCTTGGCAGTGGTGGGGGTCTGTTTGGCCCGGCCCTATGCTGGTCCTGCTGCAGCTGTTTTCGCAAAATCATATTATGTAGCATAGCACATACCATGACAATTTGGGTACATGTAGTTGGTGTGTACTGCAAGGCTCCACCAGATGTGTCCAGACACCGGAACCATGACTTGAGCAGCCCAAACACATGCTCTATTACATTACGTGTTTGTGCGTGTGCCTCATTATGGCGTTCCTGTTCAGGTGTGTGTCCATTTCTGATGGGTGTCATCAGCCATGGCTCCAGTGCATAACCTGCATCCCCCACTAGGTGTCCGTGTGGGATATCCCCATTGACAAATGTCTGGTACAGCTGCATCAAATGCCAGATGTGGGAATCGTGGTAACTCCCAGGGCAGCCAGCACACACATTCATTATTATGCCCTGGGCATCACACACAACCTGGCAGTTGATGGTGGGGAAGCCCTTGCGGTTAATGTAGGCCCTACCCCGCTCACCGGCTGGTGCTTTGATGCATATGTGCGTGCAGTCTATTGCACCCACTACCTCAGGGTATTCCGCTATTTGCTGGAAGAGACGCATATTGCTGGCCAATACCTCACAGGCATTGGGGAAATATACATGATCACCGTCATGTGCTGACATGGCATCCAGGAACTGGTGCAGTACCCTGGAGGCTGATGCCTGTGATATCCCCATCATATCGCCAGCTGGTCTCTGGAAGGTACCTGTTGCTAATATTCTTAGGCCAACACATACCTTGGTTTCCACTGGGATGGGTTCCCCTCTGTTGGTTCTGTGTGTGAGGCGTGGCCTGCACAGCTCAACAATTTTTTGCAGGAGCTCTCTATCCACTCTATAGCACTCTACTATCTCCAGCTCATGTAACCCCTGGTAGGTGACCTTGGGCCTGTACACTCTTCCCCATCTCCTCACTGTGGGTTGTCTGGCACCATCTGCATTGTCACCACCCTCAGCAAGTCGCCTATGTCTCATTATGACAGCTATGGCAGCCCCTAACATTTCTGCTCTGAGTGAAGCTTTTTCAGTTTTCACTTCTATTAGCTTACTCCTGTCTTGCAGTGTCTCTTAAGAGAAACATCCTGCACTACTGTTTGCATAGTTTTAAGTGCTGGGCTGGGCTACTATTCTGCCTGTGTAATTGCCTGTTTCTAATTGTTTTCACCTGCTAGCTTCAGCAGTTATCCCTGCTGGCTTCCTATTAATTCTGTTGCTTCCTTTTTCCTCTCTGTTTCCTCAGGGGGGAGCAACGTGCATACCATCAGAAATACGCTCACAGTGGCTTACATGCGCGCACACATGCTTACACAGTTCAGAATCTACTTATTCAGGTTAAAACACGCGCACACCCACGCAAACACTGTTACACGTCTGCCAACAGCCTCCAACATACGCAGCCTGCCCTACACGTGCGCACACCCACGCAAACAGTGTTAAACATCTCCCAACACGCTCCCACATGCTCAGTCTGCCTTACACGTGCACACACTGCCCTACTCATGCTTCATGGCGTGCACACGTGCGCATGCACACCCAGCAAGAAACTTTGGTGTAAGTAACAGTGTACATCTTCCATTTCTTGACTTTCCATGACTTATCTAGTGGCACACCTCTTTCCATGATCTGTGTCTGGCATCTGTCATGTTACACTGGCCTCCAATAAACTGCATTTCTTTCTACCATTCCCCCCTGTGATGTCACCTATCTCCTACTCTATTCCTCCCCCTTATGTATCTCTTACACTACTCAGACTGTGCTCATTTGCTATGTGACTGTGAGATTCAGTATCCTAACCCTCATTTACTTGAGATTGCCTACTAATGCTTAGTTGCATGTCTTAGACTCAGCTTCCCCCTTAGCAACCACTACACGGTGGCCATGTTGTTTTTGGTCTGCTGGTCCCTGCATTGTCATTCCATGTATTGCATGAAACCCACATTTGTGGGTTTATAACCTTCATTTTTATGTTTTATACAGCGCAGCCCATTTGCGCAGGGCTGCGCTGGGTTAAAAAAATTATATTTTTAATATTTTGGCATCGGGTTATATTGCCAATGGCCACATATTTGGCCATCGGCATGCTGCCTGAGTCATATGTACCCTTTTTTTGGTTCTGACATGGCTCCGTTGTGGAATTTGCAGAAACGTACTCAGTTGTCAACTGAGTACATTTCTGCAGCTAAAACATTTCTTACACGGACTGGTTTCTGCTTCGTGGATTGCTAATATACCTCATTTGCATACCTTTCAGGTGCAAGTGAGGTATTTAGCATGACCACACCCAGTCCGTGTAAGAGACGTTTTAGCTGGTCTCTTACACGGAGTTTAGGGCTGTTCCTGGATCGCGAGGCTTGCATGGAGTGTTGCACGCCTCTTACACTCCGTGCAAGCCTTTGTGAATCCTGCCCTTTATCTATGGACTCTTCTCCTATTCCTAAATACAAAAAACACCTTTGACACTTTTTTTGTTGCTATTAGCCTACCTGTTAACATTCATTGATAAAGGTGTTTAGATGTGTTCTTCTGTGAGTATGCATGGTGATACCAACTAAAAATATAACAGTTATACTCTTGAAGGATGCACAAGTGGTCACTTTACATAATTATCTCAAAAGGCTTTATACACAAATCAGATGAACATATAATTTATTTCACTTTCAGCACATAATCTGTGGATGCAAATCTTGGGGACACAGAGGCACAGGGAGAAAAGCCATTTTCATAAGTCTATATTATATTATCACATGCTTACAAAAGCGAATGATAAATAATCGACCTCATGTAAGCAAAACCTTACAACGTCAAAACCTCAGAACAGTGATTTTTTTTCCCAAGTAAAAAAAATTGCTGTTCCAAAAAAACAAAACAAAACAAAAAAAACTTTAAAACATTACATAATGTCGGGGGGGCTTTGCCCCCCACACCCCCCTACTTAAATATACCAACCCCGAGATCGCACTACAGTGCTGAAAATGGCAAAGTAACAAAAGCGGCCAAGCAAATTCTTTCCCAGGGAAAGAATTTGTTGAAAAGCCACTTCACTATTTTGCCTTTTTGCTCTTTTCGGTTCGATCAAGACGCATTCGACAAACTGCGTCTGCGATCAGGTAATAGGAGCCCAGTTTTATCACTCTTCACCTGACAAAATCCATGCTTGCAGAAGAACAATAGTCACATCGTGACAGTCATCAGCAACATCTCTCAAAATCCAAGGGTGATCAAGTAGACATGACAGAAAAGAGATTATAGAGTCAAAAGATGGAGAAGCTGTGCTTTCAGAATGGCTTTGAGAATGGTGTTCCTTCTGGAATACACTCCTGATGCATTTCATTGGGGACAAAATTTCAATAGGTAGTCATGGCAGACAGATCTATACTTGTACTTTTTAATATTTTATTTTATGCTTTGTATTGTTGTGGTTTTCTTTAGTAAAATTTGTTTGACCATATAAACATATGTGTGTGTTCTAAGGCTGCATGTATACATGTATTTCTGGAATGGTACAAATTACAGGGATAGATGGTAGTTATGACACAAGTGCAATTTTTCTAGAGTACTAGCTTTTAGTACTTGCAAGTTAGGTATGTTATTCTATCACACCAGGTTCAGGCATAGCAATGTTTATGTAGCCTTGGGTGCAGCAATGGTCTGAACAAATATATGTTTATGTAGCCTTGGGTGCAGCTATGGTCTGAACAAATATATGTGGATGCATCAAGTACTTGGCTGTACTTGTTGCAATTGTGGGTTTGTGTGTGTGTGTGTGTGTGTGTGTGTGTGTGTGTGTGTGTGTGTGTGTGTGTGTAGCAAAACACTATAAATCCCTGCTTATGCATTTTGCAACATGGGGCAGCTTCATAACTTGCAGATAGTTCCTGTACAGTAGAACTATTTCTCAGATCAGTGTGCCTTGTCTTAATTTCTATATGCTCTAATATTTGTGTGCAATTTTTTGTCAAGTTGTTAATTGTCTCCAATCTCTTGTTGCATATTCTAAACAAATAATGGTTACCAGTAACATGCACATCAATATATATTTAAGTATGACTCATTCATAATATTTATTGTTATGTTTGTATAAGCTTTGGTCTGTGCATTTCCATTTGCAGTGGTCCTTGCTCTGTAATCTCACAGCTCTGTTGCCTCACTGCACTGTTCAGTTTGGTTATGGTTTGCTGTCTGAGAAACTTCTCATGCTTACTACATTATAAAGGATGTATCAGAAAGCTGCTGTATGCAACTTATTTTCCAGGAGGGCTTGAGTGGTAGAGTACTGCTTATATCTCTACACAACATGTGTGTACGCACGCGCGCGCGCGCGCGTGTGTGTGTGTGTGTGTGTGTGTGTGTGTGTGTGTGTGTGTGTGTGTGCATGTGTGTGAATACAGGTGTCGTGTGTGTGTTTATACAAGTGTCTGTGTGTGTGTGTGTGTGTGTGTGTGTGTGTGTGTGTGTGTGTGTGTGTGTGTGTGTGTGTGTGTGTGTGTGTGTGTGAGTGTGTATATATAGACAATGTAGCTACTAGTAATATGAGATTAGAAAGGAACGCTAATGAAACTGATACTGAATACTTACCATTAGCATAATTTATTCATTTATTCTTTTAATTACTTTTTTCTAACAAGTTAAAATGAGACCTTAAATGTGTCTGTTTTAGATTAAAGGAAACACAATTAAGATAAAAAGGCTCAAGCAGCACACAGTTGTATATTTAAAGTATATTTCCTGAAGGGGTGAGGGTGATGTTTTGTTTGTTTGTTAACAAGAAAGGCTGCCTGGACCAAGGAATCTTCTCAGTCCTGACCCAAAGAAAATTAGCACACAAAACATACATTGCAAAGTATACGTAAACTAGTAGCAAACGTATACAGAATAAGAGTCTGGACAGGTAGTTTAGAAAAAAAATTACAAATATGAAAAGAAATATTAAACACACTGTGCTATGAAAACGGAAGGTTGATAAACATGATCATAATAAGTCGTTTCAAGACAGCAATTGTACAAGTTGTTTGGAAAAGCAATTTTCAAGGCAAGATTTAAGTATAATTAAAAGGCAGAGCTGTTTGTCAAGGACTGCAACTAACATTCGCATCCTTTATCGTTTAAGCAATCACATTCTTACAAAGATTCTTTGTGATATTTTATTTTAAAGCTAAACTATTTCAGGTAATTTTATTTAATCTTGACAGTAGCAATTATGAGTAAATGTTGCTGATGGATTAAATCATGTGTCACCTGCATCCCATTATAAGGTGGCATTGTTGTGCATTTATTACACTTTTTTTATTGATTTCATTTTTCTTTTCTTCTTACCTGAGCGTTTTGTGGAAAAATACTTGTGTGTAGTATATTGTGCTGTGTATCTGTTGTAAAGAAAAAATGGTGTTGTAACTGAAAACAGTTTGTATTTTTTATTTGGAAAATGTTAACATATTGTTATTTGCATGTGTTATGTATTACTTTAATGCGGAAATACTAATTTATTAAGATATAAAAGGGTGGGTTTTTATCAATCAGTTGTTCTGAAGAAGTCCTATATGGTGGATGAAACCTAGGTAAACTCTAATTCTGCATTGTGAGCGTGTGGTGTGATGGTTAATAAAGTGTGCTATTACAGCTTAACAGAGTGTGTTTTGGCTTCCTTACCTTGCATCCGAGCTTGGTTTCTGTGGATTTTATTGATATTCCTTAGTCTGAGCACATACACAAACACACACACACACACACACACACACACACACACACACACACACACACACACACACACACACATAAAGATACACACACTCTCACACAGAAATAACACAAAGTTCACTGCTTGTTATATCTTGTCTTACAATATGAACTATTATTTCTGATATAAATGACATGAGCATCATTTGAGTAAAGTAAAAGGTAATGCATTGTTGGGGGGGGGGTACTTCAGTACTCCTCCTCTAATTAGTCTGACTTGGACTTCTTTTAAGCTGTGGCTGCCCTGTCTGGCTTTACAAATGTGGCAGATACATTTTATTTGACTCCTTCCTCTTCCAAGATTTCAGTCAGTGTTGAAAAGAAGCAATAGACTCATGTCAAATGACATATGACTTAGCCATCCTGAAGGAAGGTTTGTCCCAAATAAATAACTGGTACCAAAATCATGGACTGAATCAAATGCCAAAAATTGCATTATTGTATCCTTTGGGAAGTTATCTGCCACAGGAAACTACCACATTGACAATACAAGCCTAAGAGTTTTTCCAGTTGTTCGGAAATGTGGGACGTATGCAGACAGTGACCTAACTTTTGACCAACATGCATAGGTCCCCTCAAATTATGTATGGTATGATATAGCAATAACCCACGCCTGGGTGTGGGTAATGCTAAATTTACCCATGGTTGGCGTGGTTTGGTCCCGAGGGCGAAGCCTGCGCAGTACATCAGAGCTGTGGGCAAAAGCAATGGAGAAAGCAAGATCTCCATTGCTTTTTTTTAGTGTCTCGCTATGTTAAATGAGTTTAACATAGCGAGACAGTTTTAAAATAAGCAACGGACATCTCCGTTGCTTTTTTTTAGTGTCTCGCTATGTTAAACTCATTTAACATAGCGAGACACTAAAAAAAGCAACGGAGATCTTGCTTTCTCCATTGCTTTTTAAAACATGTTGCTATGTTAAATGGGTTTAACATATGAGACAGCTTTAAAATAAGCAACGGAGATCTCCATTGCTTATTTTAAAGCTGTCTCGCTATGTTAAACCCATTTAACATAGCGAGACAGTGTTTAAAAAAAACGAGTTATACTAATGGAAAAAAGTCCGGGCGACCGGACCTTTTTCCATTAGTATAACTCGATTTACAACAGGCACGCTGGCCAATCAGCGGGCACGTTTTGGGGGGATCATTGTATAATACCAGTTATTCTATTATTAGTAATATATAATTATCGAGCAAGGGATGGGTAAGGAAAATCTCCAATCATATGGGATAGATTAATTCAACCACAGAAAGAGAAATTGGCTGGTCTTAAAATTTCCCATAAAGGAAGCTAGCCTAGTACTTACCTAAACACCAATAAACAGTACAGTTTTTTTGTCACAAGTCTGATTCCAGCATCTGAGGGGTCAGACAACAGCCAGTATCCTGTTATGAAACCTAACTTGCCAAGAAACAGAAAAACAATGATTTGTTTTGCAAACAGATTCCAAATCTGTAAATGTAAGACAATACAAAGCTTTAGATTACAAAATGAGGATTATCATTAATGTAGTCACAAAATGTTGAAAAACAAATACAGTTTTTAACTATACACAATGCATTGAGTAATACAGAAATACTACTGCTACTGATTTATAAGCCCTGAGTGATGAAAAGCTGCAATGATGTTTGATTTATTTATTAATTTCTTTCTTTTGTTCTTTATTTATTTATTTATTTATTTATTTATTTATTTAACATTTGTTTACCAGGAAAGATTTTTTCCTCACAAGATTAGGCTTTACATTCCCTCTGTTGCTGTTGAGAGGATGAGCATGATTTAGTTTTATTTTTGCTAGTTGTTTAGGCTGTACTTTCATTTTATTGTGGACACTTCTTTCCCTAAGGTGAAACACAATTATTTTTTGAGGGGGAAACTCTAACTTGGGGAGACTGAACTGGTAGACTTACCCAAGGCATTGTATGCATAACAGTATTGAAGTAGAGGCAAAGAAATTATAATAAAACAACTATTACAAGTCAGCAGAAACACAAAATGCAAGCAGTGATAGTAAATAATACAGAGCAAAAGTTAGAATAAAAACAGTAACCTACTTTTTCTTGAATCATAAATGTCTTACATACAAGAAGGCAGTCATGTTTAAATTATTTTATATGTAATGCACAAACTTATATATAAAAAAAATGAAACATGATTTCATGTATATCTGTGTATGTGTGCAAATGTGTGTGTGCTTGCATGTGTTTGTGTGCGTGTTTGTGTGCATGTTTATAAAATATAAATATATATATATATATATATATATATATATATATATATATATATATATATGCGTGTTCCTATGAGTTCATTGAAAACGCATTATGTCAAATGCGTTTTCGTCGACACATGTAGAGCGAACAGGCAAACAGCGAAGCAGCTGTTCAGCAAAATTTTTCCCTGGGAAAGAAGTCGCTTGACTGCATCGTTGTTTTGCCGTATTCTGAAGTGTAGTGTGGTCCCTTGTCCGAAATAGCTCCCGAGCATGATTGTGCAACAGTTACTGACCTTAGGGTTAGGGTGCGGGTTAAGGTAAGTGCATATGTATGAAAGTATTTACTGTTGTATATTTTATGTTAAATGTATGGTTGAGTTCCTTGTGTATGTGTTTTCAGTTGTTTACTTTTGTTTTGGGGGGGTAGAGTTAGGGTTAAGGTAAGTGTGTATGCATTTGGAGCTGTTTATGTGAATGTGCAAGAGTTACTGACCTTAGGGTTATGGTGTGGGTTAAAGTAAGTGCATATGGTTTAAAATGTTTATTTTTTTTTCGTTAAATATATGTTTGGGTTATGTGCATATGTGTATTTAGTTGTTTACTGGTTTTTGGGGGATATAATTAGGATTGGGTATGTGTGTATGTGTCTGGAAGTGTGTAATGTGTTTTTTTTTGCGGGGGTTGGAACAGAAAGAAATCGCTGTAATTCGGATTCAACATTTTCAGCTTTCGCTGAAAATGCATCGATGTAACATCGTTCACTGCTTTAAGTGTTCGATGTTGTACTATAGACACTATATATATATATATATATATATATATATATATATATATATATATATATATATATATATATATATATATATATATATATATGGTTCCACTTGAAAACATCGAAATTCTAAACCATCGAAATTCATATGATGGAGACCATATCATCAAATGTTTAGAACATCGATGTTGTCAAGGGGAAGAAAAAGGTAAGTAAAAAAAAGTAAAAGGCTAGTGTTTCTGCAGAGCAGCAAGGTGCCCTGCACACTGTGTCTGTGAATGTGCCATCTCTGTCATGGCACTGCAGACAGGGTATGGGAAATCTCCCATTTAGCTCTTCTGCATATAGCACTAAAACAGAGATTTCCCTTTACCCCACTGTAGTGCGATCTCAGAGTTGGTATATTAAAGTTGGGGGGGTTTAAAAAAATAGTTTTTAGAGTTTTTTTTCTTTTTTTTACATTCCCTTTGAATCTTCAATGGTTTGAAACTCGATGTTCTGGTCTCGAATAAGTGCATGTATTCTATCGATTACCCAGGAGCAGTCTAAATCAACAGCAAGTGTTTTTGCAGGTGAACTTGCCCCCATCCTCACATCCTCCATATTGGAGCTGCACCACACACCCCCTGCTAATTATATATACTAACTTCAAGACTGCACAATTCTTAGGAAAAAGGAATATTCCTCTACCCATAAATTATCAGTCTCTTGCACATGTCATCCAAAATGCTGTCAACCAACAGATGTCAACGTTGTGTTCAGCCACCTAAATATAATCCTCTGTATTGTTATTGGTCGATTTCACTTCAGGAAAAAAAAATGGAAAAAGGGGTTTTGGATGGATGAATGGATTGATGAAAGGATGGATGTTATAATAAATTGGAAAGTAAAATAGCAAATACATAGTAAAAAATGTTCAAGATAATCACTGAAACACCATGAAGTTATCGTAGGTCTGTAGATGCCAGTATCAGTCAAAGTCTCTTAACTTCATTAACAAGTAACGTGCATTCATTTATTTATTTATTCATATTGAACTACTATCCCTGAAGGTAGTCTAAAATGAGCTTGATACAATCCAATATAAAATACTACAGATCAATGACTACAAT